>NW_025964046.1:455000-750000 GCF_023055435.1 Haliotis rufescens
GTAGTAGTAGTAGTTGTAGTAGTAGGAGTTGTAGTAGTAGTAGTAGTAGTAGAAGAAGTAGCAGTAGTAGTAGAAGAAGAAGTAGCAGTAGTAGTAGTAATAGAAGACGAAGATGTAGATGTAGTAGTTGTATTAGTAGATGAAGTAGTAGCAGAAGTAACAGTAGTAGTACAAGAAGTAGTAGCAGTAGTAGTAGTAGTAGTAGTAGTAGTAGTAAATCAAGAAGAAGATGAAGATGTAGTAGTTGTATTAGTAGAAGAAGTAGTAGCAGAAGTAACAGTAGTAGTAGAAGAAGTAGTAGCAGAAGTAACAGTAGTAGTAGAAGAAGAGGAAGAAGTAGTAGTAGATGTAGTAGTAATATAAATAGTAGTTGAAGTAGTACTAGTGGTAGCAGTAGAAGTAGTAGTAGTAGCAGTAGAAGTTGGTTGGTTGGTTGGTTTCTTGTTTAACGCCGCACTCAGCAATATTCCAGCTATATGACGGCGGTCTGTAAATAATCGAGTCTGGACCAGATAATCCAGTGATTGACATCATGAGCATCGATCCACGCAATTGGCATCGATGACATACATCACCCAAGTCAGCGAGCCTGACCACCCGATCCCGTTAGTCGCCTTTTACGACAAGCATAGTCGCCTTAAGTAGTATAGTGAGTGAGTGAATGAGTGAGTGAGGGAGTGAGTGAGGGAGTGAGTGAGTGAGGGAGTGAGTGAGTTTGGTTTAACACCGCTTTTAGCAATATTCCAGCAATATCACGGCGGGGGGCACCAGAAATGGGCAGTAGTAGTAGTAGTAAAAGTAGTAGTAGTAGTAGTAGAAGTCGTCGTTGTAGTAGTAGAAGACGTATTAACAGAAGCAGTAGCAGTCGTAGTGGTAGAAGTAGTAGTAGTAGTATTAGTGGTTGTTGGTAGTAGTAGAAGTAGTAGAAGCAGCAGCAGCAGCAGTAGTAGTAGCAGCAGCAGGAGTAGCAGCAGCTGTAGTGGAGGAAATTGTAGTATTATAAGTAGTTGTAAAATTAGCAGTAGAAATAGTAGCAGTAGAAGTAGTATTGGTAGGAATAATAGTAGTAGTTGTAGTAGTAAGGAGTAGGAGAAGAAGTAGTAATAGTATCAGTAGCAAAAGTTGTAATAGTAGTAGAGATAGCAGTAGTAGTAGTAGTGGTAGTAGTGGAAGTAGTAGTAGAAGTGGTAGTAGTAGTAGAAGTAATTGTAGTAGTAGTGGTGACAGTAGTAGTAGTAGTAGTAGTAGTAGTAGTAGTAGTAGTAGTAGTAGTAATATTTGTAGTTGTAGTAGTAGTAATAGTAGAGGTAGTAGTAGAAATATTATTATAAGTAGTAGTAGTTGTAGTTGTAGTTGTAGTAGATGTCGAACATGAAGTAGTAGAAGAAGTAGTTGTTATAGTAGCAGAAATAGCAATAGTAGTAGAAGTGGTGGTAGTAGTAGTAGTTTGAATAGTAGTAGAAATAGTAGTAGTAGTAGTAGTAGTAGTGGTGGTGGTAGAAGTAGTAGCAGAAGTAATAGAAGTTGTAGTATTAGAAGTAGTAGAAGTGGTAGTAGCAGTAGTAGTAGTAGTAGTAGTAGTAGTAGTAGTAGTAGTAGTAGAAGTAGTAGTAGTAGTAAACTCACCGGACAGTTGAATTGATTTTTCACTCCAAGTGCTTTTGTCATTGTCGTTGTTGCATCTCCACTTAGAAATGCCCGCTTCCACTTTAGAAACGTCCACACAGTGGCGTCTCCACCACAGACGTGGTTTAACCGAGTTTCGAAATGAACTGTCAACTATCTGTGTACCTAATAGCCTGCGTGTTTTGAATACAAGCGTACCATTTCTGTACCAAAAGACTGAATACAGACCCGTTAGGCCCCAACCACCTATCTTTGTACAGCATAAGGTGAAGGAATTGTTGCCCGTCATTCCACCGCTTAGATCAGGGTGATCTGTTAAAACACGGAACATACTTGATATAGTGAGACAAGTTCTATGATGATCACTTGCTTGATAAAGGTGTTAGGATCTACACCGAGACGTCGCACTAATTGTAATAAAGAAGTTACTTCCAAATGCCACTTAAAGAAATTATACTTGATATGCTTTAAAACAGAGTTTGCAGTTGAAGGAAGGTTTGGCAGATATTGGGTCGTAACCATAATGTGATCATTAATCTCTTAGTATTGCGGGGCAACTCACGACATGACGACTGCGAAATGAGGAAGACACAAACTACTACAGCTATCGGCCCACGTGCTGAATCCCACATCATGGATGCTCAACCTGAAACATGTAGTGGCATCAACACAGTATGCGTAAGGGAATTCGAACCATGGTCGCCTAAGTGAATAAAATGTGTGAGTTGAGTTGAGTGAGTGAGTTGGGTTTAACTTTAATTAACAGTATTCCAGTTATATCGCGGCGTGTCAGCTTAATGTGGGAGGAAAGCCCGAAGTGATGCAGGTCTCAGACGTTTACCACTTCGGTGAAACCCACGAGCACGGGTATGGTCCTGACAAACCTAGAAACATAATCAGGACGAACCGGGATTCGAACCCACAATCATAGTTTTCTGGCGTGTCCAAGGGACACAACTCTGCACAGCGAATCGCGGCGCCTTAGACGACTAGGCCACCCGTGGTCCTGTGAAAAACCGACAGAGATATTCCGAATCACTTAGATACGTTCAGTTTACGTGTCATGCTATTTACTGCGGGGCGCCACCTAGCGGGTAGTGAGACAGGTTTTTTTTCAGAGAGCTCCGATAAGCAGGGAAGTTAAAGTTGAAGACATTGAAGACATTGAAGAAAGTACATTTTCTATGTTGTAAACAGCTGGACCACACAATGACGTATGACTTGGGTATGTGCAGATATAACCCGCGAACTTCCGGGGTAGAACAGGCCTTCAGCAATATTCCAGCTATATGACAGCGGTCTGTAAATAATCAAGTCTGGACCAGACAATCCAGTGATTGACATCATGAGCATCGATCCTAGCAATTTGGATCTATGACATGCATCAACCTAGTCAGCGAGCCTGACCACCCGATCCCGTTAGTCGCCTTTTACGACAAGCATAGTCACCTTTTACGGCAAGCATGGGTTTTTGAAGACATATTCTACCCCGGATCTTCACGGGTCTGGACGTAAAGGTAATACAGTGTGTACCGATCTTCATGCGGATTTCTTCATCTTGGGGTTTTCATCCTTCACCAGATATTTTGAATATTTATGAAAAATTCTTTAAGTTTCTTTTACACAGTAGGCGGTCTGTTCTTTATATTGTTGCAAGGGGTGATTTTCTCTGATGGTTAATCATAATGTGGAAATAATTAAATAGTGGTTACGACGTATTGTCTCAATATGATAATGATGTTTCAAGACATGTATATTTATATTAGTATCATCTTGCTGAGAAAGGTTTGGATTGCTGGGCATATAAAGTAAAATAAAGAGTTTAGCTGTGGTTTGGGTGATATTTGGAAATGTCAGTGTGTCTTATATGATAAGATGTTTTTTATCGGAATTCAAATTAAGCTGTATAGATATAAACACTCAATTGTATCAATAGTCTTCTTGTAGATATACTAGTTTGGATTTTTATAGATCAATTAAGATCATTGCCGGGATTGAAAGTTATTTATCAGTCGTTAATATTACAGCGTGAAGACTCAGATGACACAGTGTCGATGTTCAGGAATGTTCATGATATGGAAGGGGCGGTCGGGTAGCCTAGTGGTTAAAGCGTCCGCTCGTCACGCCGGAGACCCGGGTTCGATTCCCGACATGGGTACAATGTGTGGAGCCCATTTCTGGTGTTCCCCGCTGTGATATTGCTGGAATATTGCTAAAAAGCGGCGTAAAACCTCACTCACTCACTCACTCACTCACTCACTCACTCACTCACTCACTCACTCATGATATCACAAGGAAGGTATTTTGTTTGTCTTGTTTGGCCACTTTACGATGATCTCAGGCAGCATGATATACCTACTATTATTGGAGGTATCAATCAGAAAGTAAATGTATACAACTGTTTAGTTCTTTTCGTGCTACAAGTGCTACCAATGCCTTGACGAAATATAGATTCTCAGCTGTACATAAAAGAAAGAGATTCCTGGCTACTAATGACCTTCACATATATGTTACTGTACTCTGCTGTTGTACTGTACTGTTGTACTCTGCTGTTGTACAGTACTGTTGTAATCTGCTGTTGTGCAGTACTGTTGTACTCTGCTGTTGTGCAGTACTGTTGTACTCTGCTGTTGTGCAGTACTGTTGTACTCTGCTGTTGTACTGTACTGTTGTACGCTGCTGTTGTACTGTACTGTTGTACTCTGCTGTTGTACTGTACTGTCGTACTCTGCTGTTGTGCAGTACTGTTGTAATCTGCTGTTGTACTGTACTGTTGTACTCTGCTGTTGTACTGTACTGTTGTACTGTACTGTACTGTTGTACTCTGCTGTTGTACTCTACTGTTGTACTCTACTGTTGTACTCTGCTGTTGTACTGTACTGCTGTACTGTACTATTGCACTGTGCTATTGTACTGTACTGTACTGTTGTACAGTACTGTTATACTGTACTATTGTACTGTGCTATTGTACTGTACTATTGTACTGTATTATTGTACTGTACTGTTGTTTTGTACTATTGTACTGTGCTGTTGTACTGTACTGTCGTACTGTACTAGTGTACTATACTGTTGTACTGTAGTGTTGTACTGTACTATTGTACTGTACTGTATTCTGTGCTGTTGTACTGTGCTGTTGTACTGTACTATTGTACTGTATTGTTGTACTGTACTATTGTACTGTACTGTTGTACTGTACTATTTTCCTTTGCTATTGTACTGTACTGTTGTACTGGACTGTAGTACTTTACTATTGTACTGTACTGTTGTACTGTACTGTTGTGCTGTGTTGTACTGTACTGCTGTACTGTACTGTTGTACTGTAAGGTTGTACTGTACTGTTGTACTGTGCTGTTGTACTGTGCTGTTGTACTGTATTGTTGTTCTGTGCCGCTGTACTGTAATGTTGTACTGTGCTGTTGTACTGTACTGTTGTATTGTGTCGTTGTATTGTACGGTTGTACTGTACTGTTGTGCTGTGTTGTACTGTACTGCTGTACTGTACTGTTGTACTGTGCTGTTGTACTGCACCGTTGTACTGTACCGTTGTACTGTACCGTTGCACTGTAATGTTGTACTCTACTGTTGCAAAGTGCTGTTGTACTGTGCTGTTGTACTGTACTGTTGTAATGTACTATTGTACTGTGCTATTGTACTGTACTATTGTACTGTGTCGCTGTACAGTACTGTTGTACTCTACTGCTGTGCTGTGCCGTTCTACTTTACTGTTGTACCATACTGTTGTACTGCTGTGCTATGCCGTTGTACTGTACTTTTGTACTGTGCTCTTGTACTGTACTCTTGTGCTGTGTTGTGCTGTACTGCTTTACTGCACTGTTGTGCTCTACTATTGTACTGTGCTGTTGTACCTATGCCGTTGTATTGTACTGTTGTACTCTGCTGTTGTACTGTACTGTTGTACTGTGTCGTTGTATTGTACTGCCGTACTGTACTGTTGTACTGTGTTGTTGTACTGCACTGTTGTACTGTACCGTTGAAATGTTCCGTTGTACTGTGATGCTGTACTGTACTGTTGTACCGTACTTTTGTACTGCACTGCTGTGATGTGCCGTTGTACTGTGCTCTTGTACTGTGCTATTGTACTGTGCTATTGTACTGTGCTATTTTAATGTGCTGTTGTACTCTACTGTTGTACTGTGTCCTTGTATTGTACGGTTGTACTGCACCGTTGTACTGTATCTTTGTACTGTACCGTTGTACTGTGATGTTGTACTGTTCTGTTGCAAAGTGCTTTTGCACTGTGCTGTTGTACTGTACTATTTTACTCTACTATTGTACTGTATCATTGTATTTTGCTATTGTACTGTGCTGTTGTACTGTGCTATTGTACTGTACTATTGTACTGTGCTGTTGTACTGTACTATTGTACTATGCTATTGTACTGTACTATTGTTCTGTGCTATTGTACTGTACTGTTGTACTGTACTGTTTTACTGTGCTGTTCTACTGTACTGTACTGTTTTACTGTGCTATTGTACTGTACTGTTTTACTGTGCTGTTGTACTGTACTGTACTGTTTTACTGTACTATTGTACTGTACTGTTGTACTGTACTCTTGTACTGTACTCTTGTGCTGTGCTGTTCTGTACTGTTGTACTGTGCTGTTGTACTGTACTCTTGTGCTGTGTTGTACTGCACTGTTGTACTCTACTATTGTACTGTGCTGTTGTACTCTACATGTGTACTGTATTGTTGAACTGTGCCGTTGTACTGTACTGTTGTACTGTGTCGTTGTATTGTATGGTTGTACTGTGTTGTTGTACTGTACCGTTGTACTGTGATGTTGTACTGTACTATTGCAAAGTTCTGTTGTACTGTGCCGTTGTACTGTACTATTGTACTGTACTGTTGAACTGTACTGTTGTACTGTACTGTTGTACTGTGTTTTACTGTACTGTTGTACTGTGCTGTTGTACTGTGCTATTGAAATGTACTGTGTTGTACTGTACTGTTGTACTATGAATTCGTTTTTCCATTTATCTAATTTTCATACACAGTAATTTTATCTCCAAAATCAATATTCTTTCATTGCAACATTCTTCCGTGTGTAAAAAGATTTTCGGGTCAGAATCTGTCTTTGTGACTGTTCTCTCTTGATGCGCAGCTTATGGGTGTATTAGGCAACTATGTCTTCCCATGGCGCGTGCATTTATGTATTTGACCACCGATGCTGTTTTTGTTCGCACTGGGATAGACCTACATTCAGAATGAATGATTGCATGTATTCATATATTAGGCCCACATGTACATGATGCTACATAAACAAATTAAGCAACGTAAAACTGTTACAATCAGTGAATTGAAACAATTGGAAATATAGATAAAGTCGTTAAAATCCCAGAATTGCTTTCCCCTTTCCGTCTTTGAATTGTTCTTATCAATATCAACCGTATCACGCAGAGACTGAAAACTACATGAAGAAACAAGTGCCACATCACTTACCGTCGTACCAACCGCTCGGTAGATATCCTCGTTATCCGGTTGTTTGACGACTGTGTGGGCTATCGAGATAACAATGCCTGCTATGTGATATAACTTCCTTGTTTGTTCCCAACGCCCTCTGTCAGGAAGTACATATCCTAACTATCAATTTTCTTCACTTGAATCAAGAGTCTGTACATGTGTTCACTGTGACACCGTTAGGACTGAAGTATTATGTCCTCCTTGTCACTTGTTACTACGGTATGCTTTCAGTTTTGGGAAGTATAAAAGCCGGAGTGCACAATGTGTAAATAAGCGTGGCGTAACTGAATTAGGCAAAGTGTACACACCGGTTTTCAGGTTAATAATGAATATAAAACGTCACCACAGAATATAATCCGTTTTGCGGTGGCCCATAAGGGGCATGGAGTCTGTTTTTCAATATTTTGATATTTCACTTACTTTTATCGTAACTTTTCGCAAATTAAGACAATTTGTATTACAAATATGTGATAAATCGTGCATAAAAACAACCGAAAACACGGAAAATGTACTTTCAGGTAGCTATTGAATCGCTGAAATGTAAAGCGAAAATGTCAAAAACTAAAATTGCAATGTCAAAAACAAAAACGAAAAGGTCAAAAACTAAAATGAAAATGTCAAAAACAAAAGCGAAAATGTCAAAAACTAAAATGAAAATACAGAAAACTATTTCCACCACATTTTCATTTTCGTTTTTGACCTTTTTGTTTTTGTTTTGGATATTTCCAGTTTAGTTTTTGGATTATCCCCCGAAATGGGCTCCATTGGGCATAAAAGGCAATGTACATTTGGAAGTTCTGTGAATGGACAACTGAAAATCAGTGATGCCTTCCGGTGTTCGCGAAGTGGGTAAGAAACCCCAAACAAGGAGTCATTTCTTATATACAGCTCCAGTCTTTGGTGTTCACATTTCACAACTTATGAGACACAATCGAGCATGCTCATACCACCAAGATTACCAAGAGCGTCATACGACTCTTGCTCAGAAGTTGTTTGATCAAGGCTACACCATTAAAGGCCTTAGAAAAACATTCAAAAAGTTTTATGATAGACAAGTGGAGGACATTTCCAAATTTGACGCAACAGTGACAAAAATGATGTCCGCTGCAATTTCCTATTTGACTTGTACCATATGTTTCCGTGTTGGGTCAGGTGAATAATTGACTTGCCGTTGCATGTGTTTGTGGCGGGTGCCATCGGTGGGGCAGTATACGCTCACCGTTTCGCGAACACCTGGTATCATTACTATTTGATAGTAATTCATAAACACATGCTCATGATATAGTCGGAATCGTACAATCGACTCTGCTTTAGGCAGAGATTTCTATTGGATTCGGAAAGGGTGTTGTCGCTTTGTACTTATTATTATTATGTACAGATTGAGATAAAAAAAATGCAGCAAAGAGGGTTTTGGTGATCCTGGCACAGTCAGGCTGCAATAGGCTCATCATCAGCTCAAGCCCCTTGCCCCCTCCCCTCTATACGCAGCCCAGACAGCGAATGGGACTGCTCCCAGGAAGCGCTGCCTAGTCAAACCCACCCAGAACGCTTCGGAGAATGTGAAGACTCCCCAATACTGCAGCCTACTGCATTACACCATAAACAATGGGGAGTTGGACAACTTGGTACTTGGGATGCAAGCGTGACATTTCGAAAGCGAGGTCTGCATATTTGCCATGAATCCTGAATCCTGTCAATCACATTAGTGTCAATCGGGACAGAAAATTCAATAATGTAAATGATTTCATTGGTTTTATCAAAACGGACAAGATCAGGTGTGTTGGCCTGGATAGGTCTGAGGCTGGATACGGGCCTATTCCAAAGGATTTGTATTTATCATTTTCCATGACGCCCTCTACATATTCCGGGTCTTACCATAGATTGACCTCTAAGTCAAAACCACAAGCATTGCGCAGACGGTAATGCAATGATCGAGCCTCTCCATCATGTCTCTTAGGATACTATGTTTGTGCCAAAGCTGGGCATCCACTGACAATGTGTTGGACAGTCTCATTAAATTCATTACTTGATCTACATCATCATCTTCATCATCATCATCATCATCATCATCATCATCATCATCATCATCATCATCCATCACCCATCACCCATCATCCATCATCAATCATCCATCATCATCATCATCATCATCATCACCATCACCACCACCACCACCACCACCACCACCACCACCACAACCACCACAACCACCACCACCATCCATCCATCCATCCATCCATCATCATTATAAATTAAGAGTTCACAGACTGGTTTTCTAATCATTATCATAAAAAACCTAGAGAGAACAATACTAAATCAGTGACGTGTTTCAGCGCAATAATGCAACACACGCCCCACCCATCCTGTTATCAGTCAGTCGGGAAGCAGTAATCCCCCAATTATCTTAACATGAAGGCAACATATGATGCTTGGTTAGTTAACCAAATGCCATGGAATCGCTTGCAATGTATTTACACTAAAATGTGTCTTCTAACGCAGGACTTGCAGTTCTCAAAGATGCACATCCATACACATTTAGTGCAGCTGTAAACAAACTCTACACAGGCTACCGTCACGTGAACAAACAGGCGAGGTGCTTATGTCTGAGTGTGCGTCACAGTTTACTTCCTGGTTGGAGGCTATAATTACTAGTGTCCCACTTAAAGTGAATCTCCTGCTATACAGAGCACAACTATCTACATCTACAGAGCCCAATCTATATACACAGAGCACTATCTACATATACAGAGCACAACTATCTACATATACAGAGCGCATTTTACATATAGAGAGCACAATCTACATATACAGAGCACAATCTACATATACAGAGCACAACTTTCTACATATACAGAGCACAACTTTCTACATATACAGAGCGCATTCTACATATACAGAGCACAATCTACATATACAGAGCACAATCTACATATACAGAGCACAACTATCTACATATACAGAGCACAACTATCTACATATACAGAGCATTGTCTACATATACAGAGCACAACTATCTACATATACAGAGCATTGTCTACATATACAGACCACAACTATCTACATATACAGAGCATTGACTACATATACAGAGCCCAACTATCTACATATACAGAGCACAACTATCTACATATACAGAGCATTGTCTACATATACAGAGCACAATCTACATGTACAGAGCACAATCTACATATACAGAACACTATCTACATATACAGAGCACTATCTACATATACAGAGCACAATCTACATATACCGGGCACAATCTACATATACAGAGCACAACTATCTACATATACAGAGCACAACTATCTAGATATACAGAGCATTGTCTACATATACATAGCACAACTATCTACATATACAGAGCACAATCTACATATGCAGAGCACAATCTACATATACAGAGCACAATCTACATATACAGAGCACAACTATCTACATATACAGAGCACAATCTACATATACAGAGCACAACTATCTACATATACAGAGCACAATCTACAAAAACAGAGCAAAACTATCTACATATACAGAGCACAATCTACATCTACAGAGCACAATCTACATATACAGAGCACATTCTACATATACAGAGCAGAATCTACATCTACAGAGCACAATCTACATATACAGAGCACAATCTACATATACAGAGCACAATCTACATACACAGAGCACAATCTACATATACAGAGCACAATCTACATATACAGAGCACATTCTACATCTACAGAGCACAATCTACATCTACAGAGCACAATCTACATATACAGAGCACATTCTACATATACAGAGCACAATCTACATATACAGAGCACAATCTACATATACAGAGCACAATCTACATATACAGAGCACAATCTACATATACAGAGCACAATCTACATATACAGAGCACAATCTACATATACAGAGCACATTCTACATCTACAGAGCACAATCTACATATACAGAGCACAATCTACATATACAGAGCGCATTCTACATATACAGAGCACAATCTACATCTACAGAGCACAACTATCTACATATACAGAGCACAATCTACATATACAGAGCACAATCTACATATACAGAGCACAACTATCTACATATACAGAGCACAATCTACATATACAGAGCACAATCTACATATACAGAGCACAATCTACATATACAGAGCACAATCTACATCTACAGAGCACAATCTACATATACAGAGCACAATCTACATCTACAGAGCACAATCTACATATACAGAGCACAATCTACATATACAGAGCACAATCTACATATACAGAGCACAATCTACATATACAGAGCACATTCTACATCTACAGAGCACAATCTACATACACAGAGCACTATCTACATATACAGAGCGCATTCTACATATACAGAGCACAATCTACATATACAGAGCACAATCTACAAAAACAGAGCACAACTATCTACATATACAGAGCACAACTATCTACATATACAGAGCATTGTCTACATATACAGAGCACAACTATCTACATATACAGAGCATTGTCTACATATACAGACCACAACTATCTACATATACAGAGCATTGACTACATATACAGAGCCCAAATATCTACATATACAGAGCACAACTATCTACATATACAGAGCATTGTCTACATATACAGAGCACAATCTACATGTACAGAGCACAATCTACATATACAGAACACTATCTACATATACAGAGCACTATCTACATATACAGAGCACAATCTACATATACCGGGCACAATCTACATATACAGAGCACAACTATCTACATATACAGAGCACAACTATCTAGATATACAGAGCATTGTCTACATATACATAGCACAACTATCTACATATACAGAGCACAATCTACATATGCAGAGCACAATCTACATATACAGAGCACAATCTACATATACAGAGCACAACTATCTACATATACAGAGCACAATCTACATATACAGAGCACAACTATCTACATATACAGAGCACAATCTACAAAAACAGAGCACAACTATCTACATATACAGAGCACAATCTACATCTACAGAGCACAATCTACATCTACAGAGCACATTCTACATATACAGAGCACAATCTACATATACAGAGCACAATCTACATATACAGAGCACAATCTACATATACAGAGCACAACTATCTACATATACAGAGCACAATCTACATATACAGAGCACAACTATCTACATATACAGAGCACAATCTACAAAAACAGAGCACAACTATCTACATATACAGAGCACAATCTACATCTACAGAGCACAATCTACATCTACAGAGCACATTCTACATATACAGAGCACAATCTACATATACAGAGCACAATCTACATATACAGAGCACAATCTACATATACAGAGCACAATCTACATATACAGAGCACAATCTACATATACAGAGCACAATCTACATATACAGAGCACATTCTACATCTACAGAGCACAATCTACATATACAGAGCACTATCTACATATACAGAGCGCATTCTACATATACAGAGCACAATCTACATATACAGAGCACAATCTAGAAAAACAGAGCACAACTATCTACATATACAGAGCACAATCTACATCTACAGAGCACAATCTACATATACAGACCACATTCTACATATACAGAGCACAATCTACATATACAGAGCACAATCTACATATACAGAGCACAATCTACATATACAGAGCACAATCTACATATACAGAGCACAATCTACATATACAGAGCACATTCTACATCTACAGAGCACAATCTACATATACAGAGCACAATCTACATATACAGAGCGCATTCTACATATACAGAGCACAATCTACATCTACAGAGCACAACTATCTACATATACAGAGCACAATCTACATATACAGAGCACAATCTACATATACAGAGCACAACTATCTACATATACAGAGCACAATCTACATATACAGAGCACAATCTACATATAGAGAGCACAATCTACATATACAGAGCACAATCTACATCTACAGAGCACAATCTACATATACAAAGCACAATCTACATCTACAGAGCACAATCTACATATACAGAGCACAATCTACATATACAGAGCACAATCTACAAATACAGAGCACAATCTACATATACAGAGCACATTCTACATCTACAGAGCACAATCTACATATACAGAGCACTATCTACATATACAGAGCGCATTCTACATATACAGAGCACAATCTACATATACAGAGCACAATCTACAAAAACAGAGCACAACTATCTACATATACAGAGCACAATCTACATCTACAGAGCACAATCTACATATACAGAGCACATTCTACATATACAGAGCACAATCTACATATACAGAGCACAATCTACATATACAGAGCACAATCTACATATACAGAGCACAATCTACATATACAGAGCACAATCTACATATACAGAGCACAATCTACATATACAGAGCACAATCTACATATACAGAGCACATTCTACATCTACAGAGCACAATCTACATATACAGAGCACAATCTACATATACAGAGCGCATGCTACATATACAGAGCACAATCTACATCTACAGAGCACAACTATCTACATATACAGAGCACAATCTACATATACAGAGGACAATCTACATCTACAGAGCACAACTATCTACATATACAGAGCACAATCTACATATACAGAGCACAATCTACATATACAGAGCACAATCTACATATACAGAGCACAACTATCTACATATACAGAGCACAATCTACATATACAGAGCACAATCTACATATACAGAGCACATTCTACATCTACAGAGCACAATCTACATATACAGAGCACAATCTACATATACAGAGCGCATTCTACATATACAGAGCACAATCTACATATACAGAGCACAACTATCTACATATACAGAGCACAATCTACATCTACAGAGCACAATCTACATCTACAGAGCACAATCTACATATACAGAGCACAATCTACATATAGAGAGCACAATCTACATCTACAGAGTACAGTCTACATATACAGAACACAATCTACATCTACAGAGCACAATCTACATCTACAGAGCACAATCTACGTATACAGAGCACAATCTACATATACAGAGCACAATCTACATCTACAGAGCACAATCTACATCTACAGAGCACAATCTACGTATACAGAGCACAATCTACATCTACAGAGCACAATCAACATATAGAGAGCACAATCTACATCTACAGAGCACAATCTACATATACAGAGCACAATCTACATCTACAGAGCACAATCTACATCTACAGAGCACAATCTACATCTACAGAGCACAATCTACGTATACAGAGCACAATCTACATCTACAGAGCACAATCTACATATACAGAGCACAACTATCTACATATACAGAGCACAATCTACATCTACAGAGCACAATCTACATCTACAGAGCACAATCTACGTATACAGAGCACAATCTACATCTACAGAGCACAATCTACATATACAGAGCACAACTATCTACATATACAGAGCACAATCTACATCTACAGAGCACAATCTACATCTACAGAGCACAATCTACATATACAGAGCACAACTATCTACATATACAGAGCACAATCTACATCTACAGAGCACAATCTACATCTACAGAGCACAATCTACATATACAGAGCACAACTATCTACATATACAGAGCACAATCTACATATACAGAGCACAACTATCTACATATACAGAGCACATTCTACATATACAGAGCACAACTATCTACATATACAGAGCACAATCTACATATAGAGAGCACAATCTACATATACAGAGCGCATTCTACATATACAGAGCACAATCTACATATACAGAGCACAATCTACATCTACAGAGCACAATCTACATATACAGAGTACAACTATCTACATATACAGAGCACAACTATCTACATATACAGAGCACATTCTACATCTACAGAGCACAATCTACATATACAGAGCACAATCTACATATACAGAGCGCATTCTACATATACAGAGCACAATCTACATATACAGAGCACAACTATCTACATATACAGAGCACAACTATCTACATATACAGAGCACAACTATCTACATATACAGAGCACTATCTACATATACAGAGCACAATCTACATATACAGAGCACAATCTACATATAGAGAGCACAATCTACATATACAGAGCACTATCTACATATACAGAGCACAACTATCTACATATACAGAGCACAATCTACATCTACAGAGCACAATCTACATATACAGAGCACAACTATCTACATATACAGAGCACAACTATCTACATATACAGAACACAATCTACATCTACAGAGCACAATCTACATATATAGAGCACAACTATCTACATATACAGAGCACAACTCTCTAGATATACAGAGCATTGTCTACATATACAGAGCACAGCTATCTACATATACAGAGCACAATCTACATATACAGAGCACAACTATCTACATATACAGAGCACAAGTATCTAGATATACAGAGCACAACTATCTTGATATACAGAGCATTGTCTACATAAACAGAGCACAACTATCTACATATTTAGAGCACAATCTACATATACAGAGCATAATCTACATATACAGAGCACAATCTACATATACAGAGCACAACTATCTACATATACAGAGCACAAGTATCTAGATATACAGAGCACAACTATCTTGATATACAGAGCATTGTCTACATAAACAGAGCACAACTATCTACATATTTAGAGCACAATCTACATATACAGAGCATAATCTACATATACAGAGCACAATCTACATATACAGAGCACAATCTAGATATACAGAGCACATTCTACATCTACAGAGCACAATCTACATATACAGAGCACAATCTACATATACAGAGCACAATCTACATATACAGAGCACAATCTACATATACAGAGCACAATCTACATCTACAGAGCGCAGTCTACATATACAGAGCGCATTCTACATATACAGAGCGCATTCTACATATACAGAGCACATTCTACATATACAGAGCGCATTCTACATATACAGAGCGCATTCTACATCTACAGAGCGCATTCTACATATACAGAGCGCATTCTACATATACAGAGCACAATCTACATCTACAGAGCGCATTCTACATATACAGAGCGCATTCTACACCTACAGAGCACATTCTACATATACAGAGCACATTCTACATATACAGAGCGCATTCTACATCTACAGAGCGCATTCTACATATACAGAGCGCAATCTACATATACAGAGCGCATTCTACATATACAGAGCACATTCTACATATACAGAGCGCATTTTACATATACAGAGCACAATCTACATCTACAGAGCACAATCTACATATACAGAGCACAATCTACATATACAGAGCACAATCTACATATACAGAGCGCATTCTACATATACAGAGCGCATTCTACACATACAGAGTGCAATCTACATCTACAGAGCACAATCTACGTATACAGAGCACAACTATCTACATATACAGAGGATAATCTACATATACAGAGCACAGCTATCTACATATACAGAGCACAATCTACATATACAGAGCACAACTATCTACATATACAGAGCACAATCTACATATACAGAGCACAATCTACATCTACAGAGCACAATCTACATATACAGAGCACAACTATCTACATATACAGAGCACAATCTACATATACAGAGCACAATCTACATATACAGAGCGCATTCTACATATACAGAGCGCAATCTACATCTACAGAGCACAATATACATATACAGAGCACAGCTATCTACATATACAGAGCACAATCTACATATACAGAGCACAACTATCTACATATACAGAGCACAACTATCTACATATACAGAGCACAATCTACATCTACAGAGCACAATCTACATATACAGAGCACAATCTACATATACAGAGCACAATCTACATATACAGAGCACATTCTACATATACAGAGCGCAATCTACATCTACAGAACACAATCTACATATACAGAGCACAACTATCTACATATACAGAGCACAATCTACATATACAGAGCACAACTATCTACATATACAGAGCACAATCTACATATACAGAGGACAATCTAGATATACAGAGCACAATCTACATATACAGAGCACAATCTACATATACAGAGCACTATCTACATATACAGAGCACAACTATCTACATATACAGAGCACAATCTACATATACAGAGCACAACTATCTACATATACAGAGCACAATCTACATATACAGAGCACAATCTACATCTACAGAGCACAATCTACATATACAGAGCACAATCTACATATACAGAGCACAATCTACATATACAGAGCGCATTCTACATATACAGAGCGCAATCTACATCTACAGAGCACAATCTACATATACAGAGCACAACTATCTACATATACAGAGCACAATCTACATATACAGAGCACAACTATCTACATATACAGAGCACAATCTACATATACAGAGGACAATCTAGATATACAGAGCACAATCTACATATACAGAGCACAATCTACATATACAGAGCACAATCTACATATACAGAGCACAACTATCTACATATACAGAGCACAATCTACATATACAGAGCACAATCTACATATACAGAGCACAATCTACATATACAGAGCACAATCTACATATACAGAGCACAACTATCTACATATACAGAGCACAATCTATATCTACAGAGCGCATTCTACATATACAGAGCGCATTCTACATATACAGAGCGCATTCTACATATACAGAGCGCAATCTACATCTACAGAGCGCATTCTACATATACAGAGCGCATTCTACATCTACAGAGCACATTCTACATATACAGAGCGCATTCTACATATACAGAGCGCATTCTACATCTACAGAGCGCATTCTACATATACAGAGCGCAATCTACATATACAGAGCGCATTCTACATATACAGAGCACATTCTACATATACAGAGCGCATTCTACATATACAGAGCGTATTCTACATCTACAGAGCGCATTCTACATATACAGAGCGCATTCTACATATACAGAGCACAATCTACATCTACAGAGCGCATTCTACATCTACAGAGCGCATTCTACATATACAGAGCACAATCTACATATACAGAGCACAATCTACATATACAGAGCACAATCTACATACGATGCTGGATTGATACGAACCAATTTTTGTTTTTTCTTTTGCAAAGTCGGGGAAATATGTAGAAATAGAGCTGAATATCCTCAACGATATATGGCTTCAAGCCACTGGTGGACGAGGATGAGTGTGTGAGTGAGGGAGTGGGTATTGTGTAAATGAGTGTATGAGTGAGTGGGTATATGTGTGAGTGAGTGTATGAGTGAGTGTGTGTATGAGTGAGTGTATGAGTGAGTGGGTATATGTGTGAGTGAGTGTATGAGTGAGTGTGTGTATGAGTGAGTGTATGAGTGAGTGAGTGTATGAGTGAGTGTATGAGTGACTGAGTGTATGAGTGAGTGAGTGTATGAGTGAGTGAGTATATGAGTGAGTGGGTGTATGTGTGAGTGAGTGTATGAGTGAGTGTGTGTATGAGTGAGTGTATGAGTGAGTGAGTGTATGAGTGAGTGTATGAGTGACTGAGTGTATGAGTGAGTGAGTGTATGAGTGAGTGCATGAGTGAGTGAGTGTATGAGTTCGTGTATGGGTGAGTTCGTGTATGAGTGATTGAGTGTATGTGTGAGTGGGTGTATGATTGAGTGAGTGTATGTGTGAGTGTATGAGTGAGTGTATGAGTGAGTTGGTGTATGAGTGATTGAGTGTATATGTGAGTAGGTGCATGAGTGATTGAGTGTATGAGTGAGTGTATGAGTGAGTGTATGAGTGAGTGTATGAGTGACTGAGTGTATGAGTGACTAGGTGTATGAGTGAATGGGTGCATGAGTTAGTGGGTGTTTGAGTGAGTGAGTGTATGAGTGAGCGTATGAGTGAGTGTATGAGTGAGTTGGTGTATGAGTGATTGAGTGTATGTGTGAGTAGGTGCATGAGTGATTGAGTGTATGAGTGAGTGTATGAGCGAGTTGGTGTATGAGTGATTGAGTGTACATGTATGTGTGAGTGGGTGTTTGAGTGAGTGAGTGTATGAGTGAGTGTACGAGTGAGTGTATGAGTGAGTGTATGAGTGAGTTGGTGTATGAGTGATTGAGTGTATGGGTGAGTGTATGAGTGACTTGGTGTATGACTAATGTATGCACAAGCTTGACTGTTTCATTGAGTGTTGTCATGACATCAGTATGAATTGAGTGTAGAAGTGTGTTAACACTGTTCAAGGCGGTACATTTGTGTGATTCGGAATGGCATTTTGGACGCATTAGCATGTGAACATGTTCTGGGAGGGGCAGTTCAAAAGTATGAAGCCATTGTTCTGTACCCAATGTAACATATGGATGAGCAGGGACTGGTTTGAAGACAATACCATAGTTGAGTCTCTGGACGATGTCTTGAGTTGAGGAAACCGCAAATGGGAGAAGCATACTCAACAGTAGCAAGAAGTACACTACTGCTTAAAAGTTCATTCCCCTAACACGCGTTGAGAACGCGTGTAACACGCATATGACACTGGTGTGCAACGGGTGTGCAGCGCGTGTGCAACCCGTTGAGCACGCGTGAGTCACTCGTTGCACACGCGTGTGCCATGCGTGTAACACGGGACCGGGTTTCAGTTGAAGTTGGAAAATATATTAAAAGAATTGTGAGATAAATCAAAATAGTGAGATGTGAATCTTGAGTTAACGAGCCGCAATTGACCTGTGTTCACCAGACCATGAACACAAGGTCGGCCCGTCTTAATTAGTGTTTCGTTGTTGGACTTTTATGGCATGAACCATTCCAGAAGGGTCCAGTCTAGCCATTGTGGCTACCCGACAGTAGAACAGCAGTGAGTTTAGAAGTTTAATGCTAGGGGAATCCCCGAGTTGACACGATTGTCGCGGGTTGGTAAATGCTCGCCATTAGTGAAGTGATTGTTTGTGGATTGCGGACATATTCGTTTTAAGTTTTGCCCACGTTAGTCATTGAGGGTGACTATGAATATAATGTTTTTCGTTCGCCAAATTCATGCTTTAGAT
This sequence comes from Haliotis rufescens, assembly GCF_023055435.1. Lineage (NCBI taxonomy): Eukaryota > Metazoa > Mollusca > Gastropoda > Lepetellida > Haliotidae > Haliotis > Haliotis rufescens. The sequence continues at coordinate 475,192 of NW_025964046.1, forward strand.
AGTACAATTATGATAGGACAGTCATCACTACTTATGTCTTATTATTTCATGTAGGAATATGTCCCATTTTCCAACACCCCACTTTCTGTTTGGTATTTTGTAAGAATTATTAAGAGAATGTTTAGTGTGGGACTTAACATATTTATCACTAATTCTAAGGGGATATTGGAAATGATTATGAACAGCCATGTTGTCTCACTGTTGATAGAATTTTAGATCTTCACAATGACCGGGTGTGACCATGTAGGCAGAATCTCGTTGACTAACTACTGTGAGCGATTTTTGCATGACTTCTGTGCTTGTATAAACACAGTAACTGCTAAAAGCAGCGTAAAACCATGCTCACTCAAAGTAACTGTTAATCCTCTGCATTGTGCTGGCAAATTGGGGATAAACCTGTGACGATCAAACTTAGTTAGAATCCTTGTTTATCTGTGACATCTTCCAACTGGGGACATTTTAGTAAACTTGAAAAGTGATGACGAATTTTAATATTCATATTATTATAGTTTTTCAAATTGTAAATAAAACTTTGATAAAATTGTGCTACACTCATTGGAAAAATGTATTGTCTGTGGGTATATGTCACGTCACATCAACATTTTTTTCAGTTATATTGCGGCGAAATAATTGCCAGCTTTTGGGACTACATGTAACATGGCTGCTTTTACATTTCTTATACAGGTGCTTGACTGCCTCAGTAGTGCATGGTCAATTAGATTTTTTATTGTGTATACAAATTAGTCAAGATTGCAACAATAGATGAATAAATTAAATAAATCTGGACCGCAGTTACCGATTAACAACTTAAAGGGGCACTGATCTAACGCAATTCCCCGGGACTGGTTGTTGCCTTTGTTATTGTTTTTTCCCAGTGAATACCCGGATGTATAGCAGAAATCTAGACTAGTTCGCGACCTCTGCTGCGCCATTCGTAAGCGCATTAGTCACTTTTATGGGTAGTAATAAGGGCGTATGGTCACATTGATCAACAAAATGAAATACAGTTTTCGAGATAATAAGGAAATGTAGGTATCTTTGTGAGTAGCATCGGTAATGGTGACGAAGTTTTGATAAGTCACTTGCTTGGTAATTTTGCGATTTTCGTTTACACTATTTTGACTTGCAACACAAAGTATATATTTCACCTGAGCATATGCTTTTTTTATAGTGTGTATATTTTTTTACTGTCAAATGTGTAACAAATTTATTAAACGTCTAAATATTCAGTTATTTTAAAAAGTGACTGAAAAACATTTCCATCTGTATTATTATGACAACGAATTCCAAACATTTTGATGTTTAATGTCATCACCAAGAGACTGAAAATGTAACGTTGAAAAGTACATTTCTAAGTTGTTTGGCTTTTAATCCTACATAATAATCTGTTGTGATGTTTGTAGGCCCTTTTGATCGTCTTGATCAATCTGGACAGATTTTTTAGTCAAAATGACTGAAATATTTACACATTTTATAAATTGCCTGAGAGAATCACATTTTACAAATTGACGGTAATATATACACGCTTACAAAGGAAAAGACCTGTGACAACAACGTCTATCGCGCATTGAAGAATTTCCCAACCAAGACGTAGAGAAACAAGAACGAATCGGTTCAAATGAAGGAAAACAAAATGCAGATATCATAATTACAACCTACCAAATTTATGTGTATAAGTTTTAGGCAGCTTCCTTGTTCGAGGAATGTATCCGTGAATATCCACACAAAGGAACAATATCCCACTCGTCTGCAGCTGTACAAAGAAACTTATTCGATGTCATGTGTCTTAGTAACAATCAAATATCTTAAAAGATATATATCGTTTCGGGATATTATAACCCGTGTTCGTTTCTCAACTGATCGCTTGGATTGTTTCAGGTGTTTTACATAGGTGTCAAGTCTCAATGGTCGGCTGAGAAAGCCCACGTGACAGCTATTTTCATAGCGTCCACGGTTCCTAAAAATTCCATTGAGTGATAGATAACAATGATCAATCAATCAACGTATTATCAGTTAACCCTTTGAACAAAGTATGTTGTTTTTATATCGGCACTTCGCGCCATGATATGCGTGTATTCCCTTTGTTTTAGTAAACCTAGACATGTAAACACTCACTCTTGACATATCCACTGTGCAAGATAACAGTGATTAATCAATCAACGTATTTTCTGTTAATCCTTTGATGACTAGGAACGATCCGTTGATTAACAAAAAAAGTAAATCAACTGATCATTCATCTCTTGCTGGGCTGCCACGTGCATATTACATAACACACATTTCACCTCATTTTAAACCTGGATTGAGATTGAATAATTACCCCAGACACAATAAATGCCAAATGGGAATCTTTGTCAGGTAATATAAGTGGTGCTACCACTAATTGTACCTGTAATAAATTCATTAACTGAGCATCAAGTGAATGACGACAAATACACAAGTGTAGGGTTATACGTGAAAACGTGGATGACAACAAGGGAGTAGTAATCGTATTATCGACGCAAGCCGAAATCCGAAAATGCTTTCACTGCAAGGATACTGTTTTTAGTATTAAACTATAACCATCTGGGGTATTTCCAAATGACGACATCCGATGAGCTCCCTTGTTCTTTTTTGTCTGTTTGTTTAGGCTGAAGAAATGAATTAACATGCGCCCTTTGTCGAAATCTTTATAGATCACAGTTAACCAATCAGTGTTCAAAAATGCGTAAAACAAATATTGCCTCCAGCCTCAAAGTTTATTTAGCTGTCCTTGCAGACGGTACCCCAGTCTCTGGTCACGCTCAGTTGCGTTGCGTATCATCCGGGTACTCACGGGGGAAAAACAATAACAAAGGCAACAACCAGTCCGTTAGATCAGTGCCCCTTTAAGACATAGAGACAGGCAGTCTATATATAACAAACGTTATGGTCCTATTAAGACGATTGACAGTTAGAACGTTGGAGTAAATGACCCTATATTGTAGGGTCAATCGCTTTTGACATGTTTAAACTCTCTTTAAGGCATGTATCATAAATCTGTTATATGTTTCTACTGTTAGAATGTGTCCTGATCACCATCAAAAAACACCATTCATTGCGTGCTTGTAACAACCACCTGTGTTAACATAACACGCACATATCATCAAAGAAAAAACGCTGGTCGGAGTAACGCGAATAATTTATTTCTGAAGGTCGGCGTAACGCGAATGAACCGAATTGGTACCTTGATATTCAACAAGAAATAATCTTGTTTATTTCCAGGCCATACTGATCATCGTTTACTCCTACTTCATGCATGGTTAGGGGCAAGATCAAAGGCGCCGCCCAGCATTTATTAGGCAACAGGCAGGGTTGTCTGTTTCGCTTTGAACCACAATCCCCACCCTGTCGGTAGGGTATATCTAATCGGTGAGCACATAACTGTGTCCAGTCTACCGCGGGGTTTGATGCGGTGTCAGTGTCGAATGGTTTTGTGATAGTTGTGAAAATATGCGTTGTATATCTTTGTTACTAACTATCCTCTTATTTGCTAAAAGAAAACGGATATTACCAACAGAAAGTTAGCCAACTGGAAGATCCACTGTCTGCTACATTCCTTATATAGGCTAAACGGTCCTGTTTGTGTGTACTAGACGTAACATCCGAAGACTAATAAAGTCAATTTTAAGACAGTACAGACTATGGAGCCGAAAGGTAATATGTCCAGAACGCATCTGCTATGTATAAGAGGATGTCTATGACCTGAAATGTTAAAACTTTAGATCGCGAGGGCGAAACATTAATGTAGATACACGAGAGTTGGGGCACTGGCTGTGTAACACCAAGACACGCGGTTTGAAATCAGTCACTGACATAAGAGATAATGTTAATATAACACACAATTTTGCTTTCATATGAAGCATTATGAGAACTGGGGAGCCAATATGCAAGTATTACACGCATTCACTCACGGAAGAAATTTATAGTTGATATTGTATATTTTTCAATCAGTCTGAACACATGTATATCAAAATAGCAAATAAACAAGTCCATGGAAAATGCTTTGTTGCACTTAAATGTTTTTTTGCTTTCACTTAGACATTCATAACAGTAAGAGAAGGTTTGGGATTCCTCTTGAAAGTACTATAATAACAACTGTTGTTTACTGAACAGAGAGTTTTTATGATAAAAACATTGACAATAAATTTCTTCTCTCATTTTCCAATGTAGTTAACTTCAAATTTCTTCTCTTTTGCTAAACTGTTAAGAAAAAATGTTAACACGATCCGAAGGTAATGAGCCTGTTGAATGTTACCCTGTGAGATCTGTCAAATCCTTCACGGATTTGACGCTATCTACAGGTTCAGCCATTTCCAATTTCCTCCACTAGTTATTGGAAACGGAAAATATTTCCTTTCTCCCTTAATCCCATCTTTCATGCATGTAAAACATATACTTAGTGAGAGCTTTCTATAATCCATACAATAAACTAATGTTCATTCATTGGGTGTAGGGAACAGTCCCTTTGAATTTTATGATTTAACACACACACATTTATGTACAGTTTGGCAGATTATAATAATATAAATATAAAAAGTCATCACCACTTCCCAAGTTCACTACAATGTCACCAGTTGGAAGTTGTCGGAGATAAACACGGATTCTAACCAAGTCTGATCTTTTTTTACCATGGAATGCATGAACTGGTTGAGTGACTTCTTTCCATCAGAATTACACACAGAGAAAGAAAGGGGGGTTAAATTTATTACATTACGTTACATTATTGAGTATAGTAAAGATTTATAGGTATATATGTTGACTATTAATTATAAATGATGTATAAAAGTTTGCAATATAGATAAAATTAAGCCCATATATATTAGTAATGTATAGCTTTGATAGGTGTAAAGCACAGCAGGATATAGTAATATAAACAGTTAGGCTGTATGAGGGGCCTGCTAAATAAAGGAAAACTGAAGTGAAGCCTAGCTTCAACATTGATATATTTGTATGTTAACATGTTTGATAGCGCTTGTACAAGAAACTTATTCTCCAGGAAAAGTAATTAAGCATTAAGAAACCTGACAGACACTTTTGACGTTCAATCGGTAATCTGTAGGTTTGTTCATTGGGACAGGACGTCGTTCTTTCTGAAGTATTGTTTTCACACAACAGCCGATAATCCCTAAGCTTACTCTGGTCCATTCGCCTTATTCAAAAAGATTGAGAGAAGTTTCAGCTCTAGTGACCAACTCCGAGAGTTGGCTTCTTTCCCGGGAATACCTCTGCCTTCTGGCTTCAAACGACCAAAGCATTTATTTTGTAATCTAGGCTTACATACATTTACATTCATACATAACTTACATACATTTAATCATACATACAGCCATACAAACCATGCGTACACACAGCCATGTAATCATACGTACATGCTGAATAGGAAGCGTGTGTATTGATCTGTTGTCTTAATCACTGACCCATCAAGAGTGTCAGTCGCCAGGTATAAAATCTTTTTATTGTAATAACTGTCACACCTGATCATGACTTATTTGTCTGAATGAGACGCCTGAAAACAAGGTGTGAACCTTTACACAGTAACTCGGGGAAACAATTTCTGTGCTATAGAATCAAAGTACCGTTGTGCTCATGTGTATGGAGTACATATATCTCACGATGATGTGTCATTCCTTAACCAGTACGATGTATGGCATAAGTATATACACTTAAAAGTAGACACATGTTAACGATAATAATGACAGAGAGATAAATAAACGCAGGTCGGGTAAGTATTATTACCTTGGTTAATTATAAGTTGCCATTTTTTAAACAGTTTTTCATAAGATGAAAGAAATGATGGTGCAGAAAAACAGACTAGCAATTAACACTATAGCCGTGATGCAAATGCGTTACTTAATACAGTCCACAAAGAACAGTATATAGGGCGCCTTTTTACTATTTATTCGTTATATGATATCAATAATTCATATATGGATACTAAAGAATGAATTTATATCACACATTTGATTTTGTTTTATCATGAAATGTTTATCAATATGGCAAATCGGTTTTTAGATATCAATAACTGAATTTATTATCAAATGTACTTTATCATCTAAAAAGTCAAAAGACCGCCTCCGTGGTCTTGTGGTAGAGCGTCCGCCCGGAGAGTGGAAGGTCCAGGGTTCGATCCCGGGCCGCGTCATACAAAAAGACGTTAAAAGATTGTACTTGTTGTTACCCTGTCTGGCGCTCGGCATTAAGGGGCTAAAACAAGGACTGGTCGGCTCGGAGTCAGTATACTGTGTCTGAGTGGGGTATTCATGTTAAACTGCGGCATGGTATCTCAGTGAGCTAGCACTATAAATCGGCATCAGTCCGGACTAGTACAAGCAGCCACACACACACATACACGTGCATGCACGTCGCTATATAAGTGCAATAATCTTGGACGCGACGTTAAACCCAATTTCACCTCACCTCACCTAAAAAGTCAAATGTGGTATTGTATCTATAGCCTTCGTCTCCGTGAGCTTTATGCCCATTTTTTAATAATTCGTGAAGATAGATACGGTATCGTAACATTTGCATATATAGTCATATTCAGATGATGTCCCTACATATATACTGAGTCAAATTAAAAACTTCACATTTTTAAAAGTAATCCCATATATGATATACAACGGACAAATGTATCAGAGAAGGTAATGTTTAATCATTAATGTCCATTGAAGGATTTTAATTAACGGTGGTAATCATAATTTGTTCCAAGCACCTACAGTATTCGGTAATAAAATCAACAGTTTAAATCATAAGTCCCAAGCACGAGAATCTGATGGCATCAAGTTCAGCAGCGTGTATGGCCACCATGTGCGTTGAACACTGCCACACAACGCCTCCGCATGGACCTTGTGATGCTTGTGAACACATGATTGGGAAAACGACGCCATTGTTGCTGCAAAATGGTGCCAAGATCTAGCAAATTCTGTGGTTGGTTCTGGAGAGTGCGCAGACTTCTGCCAAGAGCATCCCAGACGTGTTCGATGGGATTAAGGTCGGGAGAACTTGACGGCCAGTCCATGACGTTGACTCCCGCATTCTGAAGGAAATTCCTTGTCAAAATTGCTGTGTGGGGTCTGGCATTGTCGGGGGCACGGGTGGCCCAGTCGTCTAAGGCGCCGCGATTCGCTGTGCAGAGTTGCGTCCCTTGGGCATGCCAGAAACCTATGATTGTGGGTTCGAATCCCGGTTCGCCCCGATTATGTTTCTAGGTTTGTCAGCACCATACCCGTGCTCGTGGGTTTCACCGAAGTGGTAAACGTTTGAGACCTGCATCACATCGGGCTTTCCTCCCACATTAAGCTGACACGCCGTGATATAACTGGAATACTGTTAAAAGCGGCGTTAAACCCTCACTCACTCACTCTGGCATTGTCGTGTTGGAAGATCAAACCGGGTCCATGTACATGTGCTGTCATAAAAGGTTGGTTGGTTGGTTGGTTTGTTGTTTAACGCCGCAATCAGCAATATTCCAGCTATATGACGGCGGTCTGTAAATAATCGAGTCTGGACCTGACAATCCAGTGATTAATGTCATGGGCATCGATCCACGCAATGGGGATCGATGACATGCATCAACCAATTTAGCAATCCTGACCACCCGATCCCGTAAGTCGCCTTTTACGACAAGCATAGTCACCTTTTACGGCAAACATGGGTTGCTGAAGACCTATTCTACCCCGGAATATTCACGGGTTTGCCATAAAAGGCAGAAGTTTTGGTGCCAGTACATGGTCCCGGTAAGCAGCAGCGGTGATGTTGCCACGGATGACAAGAAGCCTGGAACGTGCATTGCCACAGAAAGCACCCCACACCATGACACTTCCGCCTCGAAATCTGTCAACTTCCTGTACACAACACTGGGCGTAACGTTCATGACGTCGCCTCCAAACCCTCGCCCTACCATCAGCAAATCGAAGATTAAATCGGGATTCTTCACTGAAGACGAATTGATTCCAATTCCTCTGAGTCCATCGTAAGTGTCGCTGTGCCCACAATTGACGTTGACGTCTGTGTAATTGAGTCAGAATCGGCCCGCAGTATGGCCGTCGTGCTTGAAGGTGAACAGTTCTCAGACGGTTTCGAACAGTTTGCGCACTCAGTCTACCCCTAAACAGTTCATTTCTGGTTGATGTAGCCGTCAAAAATCGGCTACGGAGGTGACGTAAAGACAATCTATCGATCCTCTGCATGTGACGTCACACGTGGTCGACCTTGCCGAGGGCGATCAGCGATGGTACCCGTTTGCTGTAGACGCGTCTGTAAATCACAAACAGTCCGTCGACTACAACCCATCGTCCTTGCGACTTCAGCTACGGACGTTCCCGTCTTCAACATGCCGATGGCACGTTCACGTTGCACATTTGAAAGACGTGGCATGACAAATGGCCGTAAAGACTTTTGTTTTTTTATGTTTTTCTTTTTTTTTATTAATGACTGCTAACAAGTATGGCTGAAAACACGTGCGGTATTATGGCCACGTGACCAGTTGCACGTGGAAAACCACTTTTGCCACTATAGTCCTGTGCACATGATTTTGATCGATTCACCTGCACAAAAACGGGTGTTATCTGAAGACAATACGTGGCCATTACTGTTTAAATACACAATAAGGGCCCACAATGATAACTGGTCAAAATGTTAAAATTTTAGGATTGTGAAGTTTTTAATTTGGTTCAGTATATGTAAAGGCAAGCTTCTTCCCTTTGTTTAGTCAGCAGCTGTCCTCCTGGCTATGAATGTGGAACACAGGCTTTAGGGTTACAAATGAATCTTGTTATCATTGTATTTTAATGCGATTTGAATATTATTATTTACTATCGTACTTACTTCATGTTTTAAATGAGACGTTTTATATTTATATGTCACCACAAATTACAATTATTGCTTGTACGTTCGACACAATTGACAAATACTCTAAAAGATATAACTAGTAAACCATTAATGTACGTTGAAAATGCCAAAATGATGTATCCAGGATCAAGTAGAAGATATATGGACAGCAGCGCCGGGAATTTATTCAACAGGCCCGTGAAAACAACACTGCTTTAGCTCAATGTTTAGCACTCCTGGCGGCCATTATGCAACGGCCATCTTACACACAACCCCGCGCTCACGTCTACAGGTCTCTTCCTGTGGTACGGTAATTAGTAGAACCCTCTCCCTCAAGTGTATCCTCCATGATACAACTTACTCTCATTAATTAAATGCTGCCCTTTCCCAGCGTCACGGCTATAGAGCTGAGACTAGGAGACCCAACCATCATAAAATAATTAGGGTCCAATGAAAACAATGCTCCACCAAACCTCATAAACATGATCACTGAAAGTCGTACAACAGACTTTTAATGTCAAATCACAAAAAACCCATTTGAATAGCAATAACATTTAACAGGATCATGTATTCTCTTAACAACATCGGAAAACATAATGTAGAAGCCACAACAGTACTCCTCATATTTTCCAACAAAATCACATCTAAAAATGAGACATCAGCAAGTACATAAAATAAAATGTGTGTTAACATTTTTCGTCAGGAAATCAAAACGTTATCGCCTTGTTACCACGTCTAGGTTCAGCCTGCATGGTTTGATAGACTGAAGTCGGAGAAGTATTTTGAACTGGATAGATTCAGAGACACGGATAGAGATGAAGATTACCAAGTATATAAACAGCACATACGAACCTTTAAAGAATTATGCAAACAGAAACAAGATAAATTTCAGCCGTCACTCAGAGATAGATTTAATGAGATAAAAAGTGATAACAACAAACTGTGGAAGGAAATCAAGAAAATAAAATGTTGCAGGAAAACAAACAGTATCAGTTCTTGGGGATGGTTTTCATATTTCCAGAATCTATTAAATTCTCTCCGTTCGAAGTCATCTGTTGAAGATTTAGTAAAATCAGACATATCACAGCATGACAATGATGTATGTGAGGCTTGTGAACGTGATTCGCCTGAAGACGTAAACAGAGAGATATCAAGTGATGAAGTGAAGACAGCCATTATCAACATGAAATCAAATAAAGCACCAGGATGTGATGGGATCTCTTCTGAACTATTTCTGAATTCTTTGGATATTATTGTTCCTATATGTGTGCATCTGTTTAACGAGATAATGAAATCAGGTGTTTATCCGGAATCATGGTGCAGAGCAGTTAAATGTCCGATGTATAAAGATGGAGATACGAACAGTGTGAATAATTTTATATAGAGGCATTTCATTATTACCCGTTTTGGGGAAAATATTCACAAAAATGATCAACGAACGCCTGCAGCTATGGTGTGATGACAATAATATATTATATGAAAACCAGTTTGGTTTTAGAAAAGGACGCTAAACAGTCGACAGTATTTTCACATTGTATTGAATGATACAGAAATACCTATCAAAATCAACCGGTGGAAGATTTTATTGTCTCTTCATTGACTTCAGTAAAGCGTTTGACTGTTCACCATAACTTGCTTTGGCATCGGCTTATGAAATATGGTATCCATGGAAACGTTCTAAAAATTCTACGAAATATGTATTCGAAACTAAAAGCTTGTGTGAGAACTGATAATGGTTTAACTGAATATTTTAACTGTTTTATTGGAACACGACAAGGATGCATGATCAGCCCGACACTCTTTTGCCTGTTTATAAATGAGTTGGTCAACGAACTAAATCAATCTGACTCTCGTGGAATATTCATCTCAGAAGAAGCACCAAATATTTGTTCTTTATTATACGCCGATGATGTTGCCAACACTGCCGATACCACTGGAAGATTGCAACAACAGATCAAATGTATAAGTGAATTTTGTAAAAAATGGAGACTGTCTCTAAATATGAACAAATCAAAGATAATCGTTTTTAGAAATGGTGGACGTTTTAGGAACTATGAAAATTGGACTTACAGAGAAGAAAAGATAGAGACTGTTTCATCTTATAAATATTTGGGACTATTTGTCACTGCTAAATTGCTATGGACAAAAGCAACGGCAACACTTTCACAACAAGCAGAACAAGTATGTCATTATATCTATAAAATAACTATGTGGAGGATTAACAATCACTACTGCAATCAAGATGTTCGAATCCATGGTTTTACCAATATTAACATATGGCTCTGAAGTTTGGGGTTTCCAATACTACGAAACTATAGAGATGGTACAGACTAAATATTACAAACGGATTCTTTACCTACCAAATAATGCAAGCAATGACGCTGTTCTTGGTGAAACTGGAAGACAACGATTATATGTGTATTATATTAGTAAATGTATTTAATATTGGACAAAATTAATCTCTATGAACACTGATCGTCTACCGAAGCAAACGTATTTAATGATGTACAAATTAGATGAAGCTGGCCGTATATCATGGGCAACATATATAAAAAACATTCTTTTCAAGTATGGATTTGGTTACGCCTGGATAATTCAAGATGTTGGAGATCCGCAAATATTCATTTCACAATTTAAACAACGTATCGTGGACTGTGGTCAACAACGTTGGACTGAAAACCTATCTCAAAAATCAAAACTTAAAACATATTTAACTTTCAAATCGGTATTAACAATAGAAATGTACCTTCAGGAAGTAAACAAGAAGATCTATAAAGAAACCCTAACAAGATTCCGATGCAGCTGCCATAAACTTATGATCGAAACTGGACGTCACACCAATATAGAAGAAAACAAAAGATTTTGCCCACAATGTCAAAAATTGGACTTCAACTACATTGAAAGTGAATATCATTTCCTCCTTATTTGTACTTCATATTCAACATTACATTTACATTTTATTGATACATATTTTTACACTAATCCATCATTTGAAAAAATTGTAAATCTTATGTCTTCTAAATGTAAATACACTATTACACAACTTGCTAAATATATCTACCACGCTTTTAGATTACGCGAGTCACTCACAATTCACTGATATATTATTTATGAATTATATTAATTTCATGTATTTATGCATACACTTTATTGATATCATGTATGTTCTATGGGCCTATGGCCTGAAACTTGGAGGAAATAAACTCTAGAGAACGCCCAGGTTCAGCTAGACATGGATCCTACTTTGGACAAAGTTTGTTCTCCCTCTAATGCCCAAGGGTATCACACACGTCGCGGACGGGTTCGAGTGACCAACGGGGTGTACACGGGTTGCGTAACGCGTTTCCCATGCGTGTAAGGGGAATGAACTTCAAGGCAGTAGTGTAGCTATACATAGTGATACATGCACACCCAGGAAGTCAGTTTACAACGCAGTTATATAAAGTAATACATGCACACCAAGATTGTCAGTACACAACGTAGCTATAAATAGTGACATATGCACACCTAAGATGTCAGTATACAACGTAGCTATATATAGTGATACATGTAGACCGAAGATGTTAGTATAGAACGTAGCTATATATAGTGACACAGGTACACCCGGGATGTTAGTATACAGCGTAGCTATCTATGGTGACACATGCACACCCAGGTTGTTAGTATACAACGTATCTATACATAGTGACACATGTACACCTAGGATGTCAGTATACAACGTAGCTATATATAGTGACACATGTACACACAGGATGTCAGTATGCAACGTAGCTTTATATAGTGACACATGTACACCCAGGATGTTATTTTACAACGTAGCTATATATAGTGACACATGCACTCCCAGGATAGGAGTACACAACGTAGCTATATATAGTGACACATGCACACCCAAGATGTCAGTTTTCAACGTAGCTACATATAGTGACACATGCACACCCTGGATGTCATTATACAATGTAGCTATATAAAGTGACACATTTACACCCAGGATGTCAGTATACAACGTACCTATATATAGTGACACATGTACACGCAGGATGTCAGTATACAACGGAGCTATATATAGTGACACATATACACCCAGGATGTCAGTATACAACGTACCTATATATAGTGACACATGTACACACAGGATGTCAGTATGCAACGCAGCTACATGTATACATAGTGACACATGTACACCTACGATGTCAGTAAGAACGTAGCTGTATGTAGTGGTATATGTACACACAGGATGTCAGTATACAACGTAGCTATATATAGTGACACATGTACACCTAGGATGTCAGTATACAACGTAGCTATATAAAGTGACACATTTACACACAGGATGTCAGTATTCAACGTAGCTATACATAGTGACACATGTACACCTAGGATGTCAGTATACAACGTAGCTATATAAAGTGACACATGTACACACAGGATGTCAGTATTCAACGTAACTATATATAGTGACACATGTACACCCAGGATATTATTTTACAACGTAGCTATATATAGTGACACATGCACTCCCAGGATGGGAGTACACAACGTAGCTATATATAGTGATACATGCACACCCAAGATGTCAGTTTTCAACTTAGCTATATATGGCGACACATGCACACCCTGGATGTCATTATACAATGTAGCTATATAAAGTGACACATGTACACCCAGGATGTAAGTATACAACGTAGCTATATATAGTGACACATGTACACCCAGGATGTCAGTATACAACGTAGCTATATATAGTGACAAATATACACCCAGGATGTCAGTATACAACGTACCTATATATAGTGACAGATGTACACCTACGATGTCAGTAAGAACGTAGCTGTATGTAGTGGTATATGTACACACAGGATGTCAGCATACAACATAGCTATATAAAGTGACACATGTACACCCAGGATGTCATTATACTTAGCTGTATATAGTGGTACAAAGATACAGGGAAATTCAGTATAGAGCGTAGCTATATGTAGTTGTAGATGTACATATGTATACACAGGATGTCAGTATACAACAGAGTTATACATAGTGACACATGTACACGCAGGATGTCAGTATACAACGTAGCTATATAAAGTGACACATGTACACACAGGATGTCAGTATGCAACGTAGCTATATATAGTGACACATGTACACCCAGGAGGTCAGTATACAACGTAGCTATATATAGTGACACATGCACTCCCAGGATGGGAGTACACAACGTAGCTATATATGGTGACACATGCACACCTAAGATGTCAGTTTTCAACGTAGCTATATATAGGATGGGAGTACACAACGTAGCTATATATAGTGACACATGCACACCTAAGATGTCAGTTTTCAACGTAGCTATATATAGGATGGGAGTACACAACGTAGCTATATATAGTGACACATGCAAACCTAAGATGTCAGTTTTCAACGTAGCTATATATAGGATGGGAGTACACAACGTAGCTATATATAGTGACACATGCAAACCTAAGATGTCAGTTTTCAACGTAGCTATATATAGGATGGGAGTACACAACGTAGCTATATATAGCGACACATGCACACCTAAGATGTCAGTTTTCAACGTAGCTACATATAGGATGGGAGTACACAACGTAGCTATATATAGTGACACATGCACACCCAAGATGTCAGTTTTCAACGTAGCTATATATAGTGACACATGTACACCTAGGATTATATAGAGTGGTACTTGTACACCCCGAATGATAGACTAAGTATATAATGTAGCTATATGTAGTAAAAGGTGTACACCCTGGGTGTCAGTATACAATGTAGCTATATATAGTGACGCATGCACACCCAGGACGGGAGTACACAACGTAGCTATATATAGTGACACATGCGCATCCAAGATGTCAGTTTTCAACGTAGCTATATATACTGTCACATGTACACCTAGAATTATATATAGTGGTACATCTACACCCAGAATGATAGTATATAATGTAGCTATATGTAGTGAAAGGTGTACACCCTGGGTGTCAGTATACAACGTAGCTATATATAGTGGTACATGAACACCCAGGATGTCAGTTTGCAAAGTAGCTATATATAGTGACACATGTACACCCAGGATGTCAGTTTGCAAAGTAGCTATATATAGAGACACATGTACACCCAGGATGACAGTATACAACGTAGCTATATACAGTGACACATGTACACGCAGGATGTCAGTATACAACGTAGCTATATAAAGTGACACATGTACACACAGGGTGTCAGTGAACAACGTAGGTATATATAGTGACACATGTAGACCCAGGGTGGCATTATACAACGTAGGTATATAAAGTGACACGTGCACGCCAAGTGTGTCAGTATATGAAATAGGTTTACCTGGTGACACCTGCACAACCAGGATGTTAGTAAATAATGTAGCTGTTTATAGTGACACATGTACACCTGGGATGTTAGTATACAGCGTAGCTATATAAAGTGACACATGTACACCCTGGTTGTCAGTATACAACGTAGCTATATATAGAGGTACATGAACATCCAGGATGTCGGTTTGCAAAGTAGCTATATATAGTGACACATGTATACACAGGATGTCAGTATACAACGTAGCTATATAAAGTGACACATGTACACCCTGGTTGTCAGTATACAACGTAGCTATATACAGTGGTACATGAACACCCAGGATGTCGGTTTGCAAAGTAGCTATATATAGTGACACATGTACACGCAGGATGTCAGTATACAACGTAGCTATATAAAGTGACACATGTACACCCTGGGTGTCAGTATACAACGTAGCTATATATAGTGGTACATGAACACCCAGGATGTCAGTTTGCAAAGTAGCTATATATAGTGACACATGTACACACAGGATGTCATTATACAACGTAGCTATATATAGTGACACATGTTCACCCAGGATGTCAGTATACAACGGAGCTATATATAGTTACACATGTACACCCTGGATGTCAGTATACAACGTACCTATATAGTGACACATGTACACGCAGGATGTCAGTATACAACGCAGCTATACATAGTGACACATGTACACCCATGATGTATGTATACAACGTAGCTATATATAGTGACACACGTACACACAGGATGTCAGTATGCAACGTAGCTATATATAGTGACACATGTACACCTACGATGTCAGTAAGAACGTAGCTGTATGTAGTAGTATATGTACACCCAGGATGTCAGTATACATCGTAGATATATATAGTGAGAAATGTACACCCATGGTGTAATTATACAACATAGCTATAAAAAGTGTCACATGTAGACCCAGGATGTCATTATACAACTTAGCTTTATATAGTGGTACAAATATACAGGGAAATTCAGTATACAACGTAGCTATATGTAGTGGTAGATGTACATATGTATACACAGGGTGTCAGTATACAACAGAGTTATACATAGTGACACATGTACATTCAGGATCCAGTATACAACGTAGCTATATAAAGTGACACATGTACACACAGGATGTCAGTATACAACGTAGCTATATATAGTGACACATGTGCACCTAGTATGTCAGTATACAACGTAGCTATATATAGTGACACATGTAGACCCAGGGTGGCATTATACAACGTAGGTATTTAAAGTGACACATGTACATAGAGGATGTCAGTATACAACGTACCTATATGTAGTGACGCGTGCACGCCAAGTATGTCAGTATATGAAATAGGTTTACCTGGTGACACCTGCACAACCAGGATGTTAGTATATAATGTAGCTGTTTATAGTGACACATGTACACCCAGAATGTCAGTATACAACGTAGCTATATAAAGTGACACATGTACACCCTGGTTGTCAGTATACAACGTAGCTATATATAGAGGTACATGAACACCCAGGATGTCAGTTTGCAAAGTAGCTATATATAGTGACACATGTACATCCAGAATGTCAGTATACAACGTATCTATATAAAGTGACACATGTACACCCTGGTTGTCAGTATACAACGTAGCTATATATAGTGACACATGTTCACCCAGGATGTCAGTTTGCAAAGTAGCTATATATAGTGACAGATGTACACCCAGGATGTAAGTATACAACATAGCTATAAAAAGTGTCACATGTAGACCCAGGATGTCATTATACAACTTAGCTTTATATAGTGGTACAAATATACAGGGAAATTCAGTATACAACGTAGCTATATGTATTGGCAGATGTACATATGTATACACAGGGTGTCAGTATACAACAGAGTTATACATAGTGACACATGTACATTCAGGATGTCAGTATACAACGTAGCTATATAAAGTGACACATGTACACCCAGGATGTCAGTATACAACGTAGCTATATAAAGTGACACATGTACACCTAGTATGTCAGTATACATCGTAGATATATATAGTGAGAAATGTACACCCATGGTGTAATTATACAACATAGCTATAAAAAGTGTCACATGTAGACCCAGGATGTCATTATACAACTTAGCTTTATATAGTGGTACAAATATACAGGGAAATTCAGTATACAACGTAGCTATATGTATTGGCAGATGTACATATGTATACACAGGGTGTCAGTATACAACAGAGTTATAAATAGTGACACATGTACATTCAGGATGTCAGTATACAACGTAGCTATATAAAGTGACACATGTACACACAGGATGTCAGTATACAACGTAGCTATATAAAGTGACACATGTACACCTAGTATGTCAGTATACAACGTAGCTATATATAGTGACACATGTAGACCCAGGGTGGCATTATACAACGTAGGTATATAAAGTGACACATGTACACAGAGGATGTCAGTATACAACGTACCTATATGTAGTGACGCGTGCACGCCCAGTATGTCAGTATATGAAATAGGTTTACCTGGTGACACCTGCACAACCAGGATGTTAGTATATAATGTAGCTGTTTATAGTGACACATGTACACCTGGGATGTTAGTATACAGCGTAGCTATATAAAGTGACACATGTACACCCTGGTTGTCAGTATACAACGTAGCTATATAAAGTGACACATGTACACACTGGTTGTCAGTATACAACGTAGCTATATATAGTGGTACATGAACACCCAGGATGTCAGTTTGCAAAGTAGCTATATATAGTGACACATGTACACCCAGAATGTCAGTATACAACGTATCTATATAAAGTGGCACATGTACACCCTGGTTGTCAGTATACAACGTAGCTATATATAGTGACACATGTACACCCATGATGTCAGTTTGCAAAGTAGCTATATATAGTGACACATGTACACCCTGGATGTCAGTATACAACGTAGCTATATATAGTGACACATGTACACCTAGGATTATATAGAGTGGTACTTGTACACCCCGAATGATAGACTAAGTATATAATGTAGCTATATGTAGTAAAAGGTGTACACCCTGGGTGTCAGTATACAATGTAGCTATATATAGTGACGCATGCACACCCAGGACGGGAGTACACAACGTAGCTATATATAGTGACACATGCGCATCCAAGATGTCAGTTTTCAACGTAGCTATATATACTGTCACATGTACACCTAGAATTATATATAGTGGTACATCTACACCCAGAATGATAGTATATAATGTAGCTATATGTAGTGAAAGGTGTACACCCTGGGTGTCAGTATACAACGTAGCTATATATAGTGGTACATGAACACCCAGGATGTCAGTTTGCAAAGTAGCTATATATAGTGACACATGTACACCCAGGATGTCAGTTTGCAAAGTAGCTATATATAGAGACACATGTACACCCAGGATGACAGTATACAACGTAGCTATATACAGTGACACATGTACACGCAGGATGTCAGTATACAACGTAGCTATATAAAGTGACACATGTACACACAGGGTGTCAGTGAACAACGTAGGTATATATAGTGACACATGTAGACCCAGGGTGGCATTATACAACGTAGGTATATAAAGTGACACGTGCACGCCAAGTGTGTCAGTATATGAAATAGGTTTACCTGGTGACACCTGCACAACCAGGATGTTAGTAAATAATGTAGCTGTTTATAGTGACACATGTACACCTGGGATGTTAGTATACAGCGTAGCTATATAAAGTGACACATGTACACCCTGGTTGTCAGTATACAACGTAGCTATATATAGAGGTACATGAACATCCAGGATGTCGGTTTGCAAAGTAGCTATATATAGTGACACATGTATACACAGGATGTCAGTATACAACGTAGCTATATAAAGTGACACATGTACACCCTGGTTGTCAGTATACAACGTAGCTATATACAGTGGTACATGAACACCCAGGATGTCGGTTTGCAAAGTAGCTATATATAGTGACACATGTACACGCAGGATGTCAGTATACAACGTAGCTATATAAAGTGACACATGTACACCCTGGGTGTCAGTATACAACGTAGCTATATATAGTGGTACATGAACACCCAGGATGTCAGTTTGCAAAGTAGCTATATATAGTGACACATGTACACACAGGATGTCATTATACAACGTAGCTATATATAGTGACACATGTTCACCCAGGATGTCAGTATACAACGGAGCTATATATAGTTACACATGTACACCCTGGATGTCAGTATACAACGTACCTATATAGTGACACATGTACACCCAGGATGTCAGTATACAACGCAGCTATACATAGTGACACATGTACACCCATGATGTATGTATACAACGTAGCTATATATAGTGACACACGTACACACAGGATGTCAGTATGCAACGTAGCTATATATAGTGACACATGTACACCTACGATGTCAGTAAGAACGTAGCTGTATGTAGTAGTATATGTACACCCAGGATGTCAGTATACATCGTAGATATATATAGTGAGAAATGTACACCCATGGTGTAATTATACAACATAGCTATAAAAAGTGTCACATGTAGACCCAGGATGTCATTATACAACTTAGCTTTATATAGTGGTACAAATATACAGGGAAATTCAGTATACAACGTAGCTATATGTAGTGGTAGATGTACATATGTATACACAGGGTGTCAGTATACAACAGAGTTATACATAGTGACACATGTACATTCAGGATCCAGTATACAACGTAGCTATATAAAGTGACACATGTACACACAGGATGTCAGTATACAACGTAGCTATATATAGTGACACATGTGCACCTAGTATGTCAGTATACAACGTAGCTATATATAGTGACACATGTAGACCCAGGGTGGCATTATACAACGTAGGTATTTAAAGTGACACATGTACATAGAGGATGTCAGTATACAACGTACCTATATGTAGTGACGCGTGCACGCCAAGTATGTCAGTATATGAAATAGGTTTACCTGGTGACACCTGCACAACCAGGATGTTAGTATATAATGTAGCTGTTTATAGTGACACATGTACACCCAGAATGTCAGTATACAACGTAGCTATATAAAGTGACACATGTACACCCTGGTTGTCAGTATACAACGTAGCTATATATAGAGGTACATGAACACCCAGGATGTCAGTTTGCAAAGTAGCTATATATAGTGACACATGTACATCCAGAATGTCAGTATACAACGTATCTATATAAAGTGACAGATGTACACCCAGGATGTAAGTATACAACATAGCTATAAAAAGTGTCACATGTAGACCCAGGATGTCATTATACAACTTAGCTTTATATAGTGGTACAAATATACAGGGAAATTCAGTATACAACGTAGCTATATGTATTGGCAGATGTACATATGTATACACAGGGTGTCAGTATACAACAGAGTTATACATAGTGACACATGTACATTCAGGATGTCAGTATACAACGTAGCTATATAAAGTGACACATGTACACACAGGATGTCAGTATACAACGTAGCTATATAAAGTGACACATGTACACCTAGTATGTCAGTATACATCGTAGATATATATAGTGAGAAATGTACACCCATGGTGTAATTATACAACATAGCTATAAAAAGTGTCACATGTAGACCCAGGATGTCATTATACAACTTAGCTTTATATAGTGGTACAAATATACAGGGAAATTCAGTATACAACGTAGCTATATGTATTGGCAGATGTACATATGTATACACAGGGTGTCAGTATACAACAGAGTTATAAATAGTGACACATGTACATTCAGGATGTCAGTATACAACGTAGCTATATAAAGTGACACATGTACACACAGGATGTCAGTATACAACGTAGCTATATAAAGTGACACATGTACACCTAGTATGTCAGTATACAACGTAGCTATATATAGTGACACATGTAGACCAAGGGTGGCATTATACAACGTAGGTATATAAAGTGACACATGTACACAGAGGATGTCAGTATACAACGTACCTATATGTAGTGACGCGTGCACGCCCAGTATGTCAGTATATGAAATAGGTTTACCTGGTGACACCTGCACAACCAGGATGTTAGTATATAATGTAGCTGTTTATAGTGACACATGTACACCTGGGATGTTAGTATACAGCGTAGCTATATAAAGTGACACATGTACACCCTGGTTGTCAGTATACAACGTAGCTATATAAAGTGACACATGTACACACTGGTTGTCAGTATACAACGTAGCTATATATAGTGGTACATGAACACCCAGGATGTCAGTTTGCAAAGTAGCTATATATAGTGACACATGTACACCCAGAATGTCAGTATACAACGTATCTATATAAAGTGGCACATGTACACCCTGGTTGTCAGTATACAACGTAGCTATATATAGTGACACATGTACACCCATGATGTATGTATACAACGTAGCTATATATAGTGACACACGTACACACAGGATGTCAGTATGCAACGTAGCTATACATATTGACACATGTACACCTACGATGTCAGTAAGAACGTAGCTGTATGTAGTAGTATATGTACACCCAGGATGTCAGTATACATCGTAGATATATATAGTGAGAAATGTACACCCATGGTGTAATTATACAACATAGCTATAAAAAGTGTCACATGTAGACCCAGGATGTCATTATACAACTTAGCTTTATATAGTGGTACAAATATCTAGGGAAATTCAGTATACAGCGTAGCTATATGTAGTGGTAGATGTACATATGTATACACAGGGTGTCAGTATACAACAGAGTTTTACATAGTGACACATGTACATTCAGGATCCAGTATACAACGTAGCTATATAAAGTGACACATGTAAACACAGGATGTCAGTATAAAACGTAGCTATATAAAGTGACACATGTACACACAGGATGTCAGTATACAACGTAGCTATATATAGTGACACATATACACCTAGTATGTCAGTATACAACGTAGGTATATAAAGTGACTCATGTACACAGAGGATTTCAATATACAACGTACCTATATGTAGTGACGCGTGCACGCCAAGTATGTCAGTATATGAAATAGGTTTACCTGGTGACACCTGCACAACCAGGATGTTAGTATATAATGAAGCTGTTTATAGTGACACATGTACACCAAGGATGTCATTATACAATGTAGCTATATAAAGTGACACATGTACACCCAGGATGTCATTATACAACGTAGCTATATATAGTGACACATGCACACCCAGGATGTTATTTTACAACGTAGCTATATATAGTGACACATGCACACCCAGGATGTTATTTTACAACGTAGCTATATATAGCGACACATGCAGTCCCAGGACGGGAGTACACAACGTAGCTATATATAGTGACACATGCGCATCCAAGATGTCAGTTTTCAACGTAGCTATATATACTGTCACATGTACACCTAGAATTATATATAGTGGTACATGTACACCCAGAATGATAGTATATAATGTAGCTATATGTAGTGGTACATGAACACCCAGGATGTCAGTTTGCAAAGTAGCTATATATAGTGACACATGTACACACAGGATGTCAGTATACAACGTAGCTATATAAAGTGACACATGTACACCCTGGTTGTCAGTATACAACGTAGCTATATACAGTGGTACATGAACACCCAGGATGTCGGTTTGCAAAGTAGCTATATATAGTGACACATGTACACCCAGGATGTCAGTATACAACGTAGCTATATATAGTGACACATGTACACCCAGGATGTCAGTATACAACGTAGCTATATATAGTGGCACATGTACACCCTGGATGCCAGTATGCATCGTGGCTTTTTAAAGTGCTACATGTGCACAGCCCGGTTGTCAACACAGAACATTATGTTTCAGACAATGTGTATAATCAGTCAGCGTGTCAATGGACAATGAACAGATTTGTCACTTAATTTGTAAAATGACTAAAATATTTAGACATTTTAGAAATTGCCTAAATGAATCAGATTTAACACATTGAGTGCAACATGTATATTGGTACGTATTCACATTGGGTGTCAGTGTAGATCATAGCAGGATGCGCATGCGCCTGAATAGCATGTCGCTGTAAAGAATGCTCCGTCACAATCGCGTTAATTATGAGATGATGTTGTGCAAAAATAATGTAATTTGACCTTGAAGCAACCCGGAATGGGTATATGTGAGTGAATCATGAACATTATTGAGCGTTTTGCTTAAAATCAAGTGTCCAAAATGTAAACAAATGTGAAGGCGAATTTACACAAGTATTGTCAGTGCTGACTGACCCAGCGTCCAGGCAATCAACAAACAATGGGCAGCCCGAGCAGAGTCATTGAAGCACTGCCCGTTCTCACAGCAAGGAAGATGGCCTACGATATCCAAAGTGTGGAGGATACACGCATTGACATTTTCAAAGCAATACACAGACGGCTTGGCCAACGTGATGGAATTTATTTTGAAAATGAACTGTTTGAAACATACACTGATGATAAAGAAAACGGAACGAAGAGAGGAAGAGTAGACATGAATAGTCGACGTGATTCCCCAAAATGGACGTCCACCAAAACGTGTTCACAGAGAGCATTCCAAGAAGTCGGTGATTGAGAAATGTGCGTCTGGTGTATATTGCCTATATGACTTTTTTACAAACACAACCCCCTCCCACACACTGGAAAAAAAACAAGCACGCAGCAATTGCAAGCCCGAACCCCGCCCGACCCACATGGAGACAGTTCAATGGACAAACAACGAGGTAAATATTTTTCTACCCTTATCTATACCACGTCCAATTTTCATTCTTTAAAAATCTGTTGTCCAGAAACTCTAAGCATTGTGGCCGGTTCTCCGCGGAGACATCCTAAGGTGTGAAAAGCGCAGCAATATGTTGTCGAAAAACCACGTGGTGACCAATTTTTCTTTGCACAAGTCTGATATTTTTGGCAGTCAAGACATATAACTCAACCGATGTCTAATATAATTCAATGTTTAGCGTCATGTAAACATGTCCCATGAACCAGCGCGTGTTCCTTCATTCAAAAATCATTTCTTTGTTTTGAAGAAACACAACCGTGTAAATACAAATATCACCAAACGTAAGTTATGCTTTTTTTAAATATAATTTAATAGACACTGTGATTTCACAAAAAAATCCATGTTGTAAAACAACCGTGTGATAAAACCTGCGTCCTTGTCAACACCTACCGTTGGATATTTATGATCAGTCAGACGGGTGATTGGTAAAAACAATGAGGGTAGGGGTGGGGTACTTGTGTTAGGAGGGTCACCTCACCTGTTAGTGACAGCTTGGTGTGTCACTTGTAACAGGACGACAGGCTTTGGGCACATTTAGACACCTAATATTTTCATGACTTTGATGTTGATGCCGAAAATACTAAAGAATGTGTCTACGGTCCCTCCGTCTGTCCTTTACGACCTCAGTTCGTTGGATGTAGGGAGGTGATTCACGACAAAATATAATCAAGTTTCAACAGTTTATTACAGAAAATAAAAAACACACAACAAAATATAAAAACAACAATTACAAATTAGTCAATACTATTCCTAACTAAAATTTACATTATTAAGCCAAAAATCCTACTTACTTATACCTTAAGAATAAAACCCAGAAGCAGCCTAAAGCAGACGAACAAACCCCTAACTAAGCCACTTTAATAAATAATCACTACAGCATCCTTAACACAGTCTACGAGGACCAACAAACCACCCTTCCAAACCTCCCAACACAATCGGTCAATGTAGCTACATCACATAGCTTACATTATTTCCAAATTAAATCCACCCGTCCAACCCACCTTTATAACCATAAAACACTAAATCGGCATGCAACCGACAAACGCACGTGCCCGCACGTGGGGCAAGATCTGAAGCGTGCTGTCCCAAAGCGAACTGCGTATCGGTAAGGAGCTATAAACCACGTAAATGCTACCATATATCCTACATAATCAGAGGACATTTTAATGTTTCTACACCAGAATAAGGGTAGGGAGTTCGGACATTACCGCAACACCAGATGCACTTTACAACATGCGCATGCGCCGCAATGTAACATGTCTGCAGTTTCTAAATACGATGTATCTACAAATATTGAATGTTTACTGATAAAAGAAGCTGTCATATTACGATTTCGCGACAGCAACCCTGTAAATTCATTTACAAGTAATTGCTGCAGTTTGTCAACATTCATTGTTAATGACTAGTATATCACATAGATGTTTCTTTGACGATATTCATCTTTACTCACGTGCTTCCAAAAGCTTTACATTCTCAAGTTCGACTACTTCAAACGTGTAAACCTAATTAAATTGCATTAAACATTATTTTGAAATGAAATGGCATAGTTTACGTATTTACAGCTGTTACTTCCGTGTGTTTACCGATTAGCATACAACGCTTACACAATAACATAGCGAAACAGATGGTCATGAGCGCCTATTGAAAATCTTTATTAACTATGTACGTAATTAAAGTTTAAATGCCAGAGTAATTTATACGTAATTTAAAGTCTTAATGCTGGAGACAAAAAGGTCTTGCCGTGACCTCGTGAACAGAAAGTAATGAACTATTTCTCTGTGAACTCTATGACATAATCTCTGGTGTTCTCACGAGTAGTGTCGGATATGGTCGACACATTTCACTCACTACCCCGAACATAACTCGGTGTCTGTTTGTTGCATAACATTGATGAGAGATGAGTTGACTGTCAAGCCAGTATTCCTCTTTTAAACAGCAAGATACTACTTTGTATACACCGGTCTAATGCTCATTTAATTGTAAAATACTCTTTGTTAGCAATTTAGAAGTTGTAGGAACACGGGGACATAAAACGGTTATGGATAGTAACTTTAATGTTTGTAGCGATGTTTCAGGGTTACTCTATCATGCGAATACTGAGTAAGATTATTGAGTAACATTGTTTATCACACATCACACATCACGCATCACATATCACATATTACATTTCATACATGCTACCCGTCATCTATCGCATGACACACTTGATATGACACATAACGCATTTCAAATGTATCCACGAGGAATGACAAATATCAAATATCACATGAAACATATAACATAAGGGCCGATGGAGTAGCCTTGTGGTTAAAGCGTTCGCTCGACACGCTTCAGACCCGGGGTTCGATTCCCCACATGGACACAATGTGTGAAGCCCATTTCTGGTGTCCCCCGCCGTGATATTGCTGGAAAAATGCTAAAAGATGCGTAAAACTATACTCACTCACTGACTCACTATAACATATTACATAACATTCAATGTATGCCATGACATATTTCGCGTGACACAACACATGATACATCACACAAATCACATTTCACATGATACGACACACGACATATGAGACGTATATATCACATAGGGCATGACACATGACAAAACAGGACACTACACACATCATATGCCACATGACAAATACCGGACGCCCCATATTACGAAAAACCTTTCGGGGCTCATACCACAGAATACATGACACATATCACAGGTAAAATGATACATATCATAAACATATCGAATATCACATGAAACAAGACACATCATGCATAAAAGGTTAATCACATATCACATAATACATTACAGAACACATATCACAGGATACATAATATATATGGCACATTACTTAATACATGACGCACGATACAGGACACATATAAACGAACTCATGACAAACGTCACATGAAACATATCTCCTGATATAAATCGCAAGACACAGGACACATTGCATATAACATCGCATATCTCACCTCACATATAAAATGACAAATGATATATGAAATGAAATATACCACATATGATATGACGCATATGGCACGCATACATGACATATATGGCACATCACACATATCAATTGATCACATCACATATAACAACAAAAACATTGCATGCTACAGATCACAGGATACATGACACATATTGCACATGGCACATCACACTTATACAATTACTCACATAACACAAAAAATACATGACACATATCACAGGATACATGACAGATATGGCACATGCCACATCACACATATACAATGACTATGATATGACGCATATGGCACGCATACATGACATATATGGCACATCACAAATGTCAATTGATCACATCACATTACAACAAAAACATTGTATGACAGATCACATGATGCATGACATATAAAACACATCACATATATACAGTTACACACATTACATGACATATATCACGGGATACATGGCGCATATGGTATATCACACATATACAATTACTCCTATCATATATCACAAACAACATTCCATGACACAGATCACTGGGCCCAACGTTAGATTACGCCTGTTTTATTCCTCAATACCTCCCTGGCAGCCAGAAATGTTTGTACCAATCTGGTTAAAATATCAGGTAACAAGTCATACTTTTTGCAAGCTGAATTCACTATGAACTCTAGCCGTGAAAGAATTGAAATAAAAAGAAATATTCAAAGTTAAAAACATGTAAAGAATCATATCTTTTTCAGAAAATATGGATATCAAAATCAAACTTTGCACCAACATTGGCCCAACGTAGGACCGCCGATCAAAATAACGTTGGCCCAATGTTGATAGCTAACGTTGGCCCAACGTTAGATTACGCCTGTTTTATTCCTCAATACCTCCCTGGCACCCTGAAATGTTTGTACCAATCTAGTTAACACATCAGGTAACAAGCAAATCATTCTGCAAGCTGAATTCACTTTGAACTCTAACCATGAAAGAGTTGAAATAAAAGTAAATACTCGAAGTTAAAAACATGTTAAGAATCACAATTTTCCGAAAATATACACATCGTAATCAAACTTTGCACCAACTTTGGCCCAATGTAGGACCGCCGATCAAAATAATGTTGGCCCAATGTTGATAGCCAATGTTGGCCCAACGTTAGATAACGCCTGTTTTATTTCTCAATACCGCCAAGTCAGCCTGAAATGTTTGTACCAATCAAGTTAAGACATCAGGTAACAAGCACTTCATTCTGCAAGCTGAATTCACTTTGAACTCTGACCATGAAAGAGTTGAAATAAAAAGAAATATTCGAAATTAAAAACATGTAAAGTATCATATTTGTTTTCCGAAAATATACATATCAAAATCAAACTTTGCACCAACGTTGGCCCAACGTACGACCCCCGATCAAATTAAGGTTGACCCAACGTTTGCCCAACGTTAGATTACGCCTGTTTTATTCCTCAATACCGCCCAGTCAGCCTGAAATGTTTGTACCAATCTATTTGAGACATGATGTAACAAGCACTACATTCTGCAAGCAGAATTAACTTTGAACTATACTGAACCAAATCAAAAAACTTCACAATCCTTAAATTTTAACATTTTGTAGAGTTATCATTGTGGGCCCTTATTGTGTATTTAAACAGTAATGGCCACGTATTGTCTTCAGATAACACCCGTTTTTGTGCAGGTGAATCGATCAAAATCATGTGCACATCACTATTGTGGCAAAAGTGGTTTTTCACGTGCAACTGGTCACGTGGCCATAATACCGCACGTGTTTCAGCCATACTTGTTAGCAGTCATTAACAAAAAAACACACAAGAAAACAAAAGTCTGTACGGCATTTGTCATGCCACGAGTTTCAAATGTGCAACGTGAACGTGCTATCGGCATGTTTATGATTTACAGACGCGTCTACAGCAAACGGGTACCACCGCTGATAGCCCTCGGCCAGGTCGACCACGTGTGACGTCACATGCAGAGGATCGTCAGATTGTCTTACGTCACCTGCGTAACCGATTTTGACGGCTACATCAACCAGAAATGAACTGTTTAGGGGTAGACTGAGTGCGCAAACTGTTCGAAACCGTCTGAGAACTGCTCACCTTCAAGCACGACGGCCATTCTGCGGGCCGATTCTGACTCAATTACACAGACGTCAACGTCAATTGTGGGCACAGCGACACTTACGATGGACTCAGAGGAATTGGAATCAATTCGTCTTCAGTGAAGAATCCCGATTTAATCTTCGATTTGCTGTTGGTAGGGCGAGGGTTTGGAGGCGACGTCATGAACGTTACGCCCAGTGTTGTGTGCAGGAAGTTGACAGATTTCGAGGCGGAAGTGTCATGGTGTGTGGAGATTTCAGTGGCAATGCACGTTCCAGGCTTCTTGTCATCCGTGGCAACCTCAACGCTGCTGCTTACCGGAACCATGTACTGGCACCAGAACTGCTGCTTTTTATGGCAGCACATGGACCCGGTTTGATCTTCGAACACGACTATGCCAGACCCCACACAGCAATTTTGACAAGGAATTTCCTTCGGAATGCGGGAGTCAACGTCATGGACTGGCCGTCAAGGTCTCCCGACCTTGATCCCATCGAACACGTCTGGGATGCTCTTGGCAGAAGTCTGCGCACTCTCTAGAACCAACCACAGAATTTGCTAGATCTTGGCACGATTTTGCAGTAACAATGGCGTCGTCTTCCCAATCATGTGTTCACAAGCATCACAAGGTCCATGCGGAGGCGTTGTGTGGCAGTTGTCAACGCACATGGTGGCCATACACGCTACTGAACTTGTGTGCCATCAGATTCTCGTGCTTGGGACTTATGATTTAAACTGTTGTTGTTATTACCGAATACCGTAGGTGCTTGGAACAAATTATGGTTACCACCGTTAATTAAAATCCTTCTTTGGACATAAATGATTAAAAATTACCTTCTCTGATACATTTGTCCGTTGTATATCTTATATTATATTACTTTTTAAAATGTGAAGTTTTTAATTTGACTCAGTATATATCTGCGAAAGAGTTGAAATAAAAAGAAATATTCGAAGTTAAAAACATGTAAAGAATCATATTTGTTTCCGAAAATATACACATCAAATTCAAACATTGCACGAACGTTGGCCCAACGTAGGACCGCCGATCAAAATAACGTTGGCCCAACGTTGAAAGCCAACGTTGGCCCAACGTTAGATTACGCCTGTTTTATTCCTCAATACCGCCAAGTCAGCCTGAAATGTTTGTACCAATCTAGTTAAGACATTAGGTAACAACCACTACATTCTGTAAGTTGAATTCACTTTGAACTCTGACCATGAAAGAGTTGAAATATAAAGAAATATTCGAACTTAAAAAAATGTAAAGAATCATATTTTTTCCGAAAATATACACATCATAATCAAACTTTGCACCAACGTCGGCCTAACGTAGGACCGCCGATCAAAACAACGTTGACCCAACGTTGATAGCCAACGTTGCCCCAACGTTAGATTACGCCTGTTTTATTTCTCAATACCGCCCAGTCAGCCTGATATGTTTGTAGCAATCTATATGAGACATGATGTAACAAGCACTACATTCTGCAAGCTGAATTCACTTTGAACTCTATCCATGAAAGAGCATGTCAATGAAATGCGCTGTCTTCTGTCCTCGGCAGACATAGTTTCAAATACGGCCAAGACAAAATTCAAAATGTTTTTAATTACGTGAACAATTTCGTGATATAATATTTACTTTCCAAAACAATTTTCAAGACTATGTGCAAATTCTTCACAAGTGTTTCAACACTATTAAAAGATATATGATTTTCCCACGAGTTTGCAAATTAAAAACCATCAGACAATAAGCCCGGCACAAATTGAAACATTTAATTTTCCCTGGCCTTATCCCATACATTCAGCATTGAGAGCAACACTGAGACAGGCAAAATAGTCCATGCATCGGATCTCCTATAATTGATTGCCTTGATCCATTAAAAAATATGATGACAGCAACAAAATGACAATCGAGTTCTGGTTTAGGTGACCTTTATTTATTTGTTTAATGACAAGTCAGAACTTGGTTTGAGTGGTTGAGGAGCCTTTTCAGTCCTCAAATGAGGAATCAGACAAACTTATCACAGGGTGGATCTTCAACCTTATCCATGGTCACTGCTTTTGCCTTGGTAACTGAATAAAACAATTACACAAATATAATTAAATTACAAGGTAAGAGACATCATTTTGATCCTTAAAAAGTTGCCTTCCCTCAAACAATAATTTGATGTCTGAAAAAGTCTCAGCAGTGCTACCTCCACCCGTCCAAGTCATTAAACTGTTAAAAACTGCAAAAACTGGGAAGGTGGCATGGACAAAAATACCATGATGCTCTTGGATCATACATTGGCAGAAAAGCTTTTAACACTAAAATGAACAAGGGTAACCTCGACTCATTCCTTTTTAAAAGTTCAAAACATGAAACAAATAATATTTGTTCCGAAAATACACATATGAAAATCAACATTTGCACTGCAACTCTCCTATTGGTATAGAAAGTGTGTCTCACATTTGGAAAGAATCCATACAGCAGTTCTCAAGTAAAAGCTAGTACAAACATAAGATTAAAAACAACATTCTAGGTTCAAAACATGCAAAAAAATCATATTGTTTCATAAAATACATGTACCAAAATCAACATTTGCACTGCACCTCTTCTATTAGTATAGAAAGTGTTTCTCACATTTGGAAAGAATCCATGTGGGAGCTCTCAAGTAAAAGGTAGCACAAACATAGAATTAAAAACAACATTCTGTGTTCAAAACATGTGAAAATTTCATATTGTTTCATAAAATAGACATATCAAAATCAACCTTTGCACTACATCTCTTCAATTAATATCTCAAGGTAAAGGTCGCACAATGTTGAATAAAATTTTTTTCTAAGTTCAAAACAAGTAAAACATCATATTGTTTCATAAAATATACATATCAAAATCAATCTTCAACTACACTCACACAAAAAATGTCTTTTGGATAAACTGACAGACGGATATCCTTGGTATGGCTTTATCAACCCGCCCTTTTAGATTCGGGATATCATTAAAAAAGAAACATCTATTTTTTTATTATGAAAGATGTTTGTATATATTATTGCAGGGAACATCACACATTAACACTTAATCACATCACATATCGCATAAAAAAACATTACATGACAGATCAAAGGGTACATGACACATATGGTACATGGCAAATCACACATCACAAATATGCAATTAATCACATCAGATATCACAAAAAAACATTACATGACACAGATCAAAGGGTACATGACACATATGGCACATGGCACATCACAAATATACAATTAATCACATATCCCACAAAAAAATACATGGCACAGATCACAGGATACATGACACATACGGCACATGGCACATCATAAATGTACAATTAATCACATATCAAGAAAATGCATTACATGACACATATCACTGGATACATGACACATATGGTACATGGCACATCACACATATAAAATCAGTCACATCGCATATCACAAACAAAAACATGACATGACACAGATCACTGGATACATGACAGACATGGTACATGGCACATCACACATCACACATCACACATATAAAGTTAATCACATTGCATATTAAAAACACACAAACAATTCCATGACACATATCGCAGGATACACGACACATATGTCACATGGCACATCACGGATATACGAATAATCACATCACATATCACCAAATAAAAACATCACATGACACAGATCACAGGATACATGACACATATGGTACATGGCACATCACACATCACACATATAAAATTAATCACATTGCATATGAAAAATTAAAAAAACAAACATTCCTTGACACATATCACAGCATACATGACACATATGTCACATGACGCATCACGCATATACAAATATTCACATCACATATCACCAAAAGAAAACATTACATGACACAAATCACATGATACATGACACATATGGGTACATGGCACATGGCACATGGCACATCACACATCACAAATATGCAATTAATCACATCATATATCACAAAAAATATTACACGACGCAGATCACAGGGTACATGACACATCCCAGAAAGAAGTCAGTCGTTGTGCCGTCTGTCAAAACAACGTTGGTCCAACGTTGATAGACAGCGTTGGCCGAACGTTAGATTACGCCTGTTTTATTCCTCAATACCTCCAAGGCTGCTTGAAATGTTTGTACCAACTGGATAAATATCAGGTAACAAGCACTACATTCTGCAAGCTGAATTTACTCTGAACTCTTCTGGCAGGGTGCCTCGGCATACTTAGTTTCAAATACGGCCAAGACAAAATTCAAAATGTTTTTAATAGCATGCACAATTTTGTGATATAATATCTACTTTCAAAATCATTTTTCAAGACTATATGCAAATTGTTCACAAATGTTTCAACACTAATAAAAGATATATGATTTTCCCACGAGTTTGCAAATTAAAAATCATCAGACAAAAAGCCAGGCACGAATTGAAACATTTAATTTTCCTTGGCCTTACCCCATACATTCAACATTGAGAGCAACACTTAGACAAGCAAAATAGTCCATGCATCGGATGTCCTATGATCCGTTGCCTTGATCCATTAAAAAATATGATAACAGCAACAAAATGACAATCGAGTTCTGGTTTAGGTGACCTTTATTAATTTGTTAAATGACAAGTCAGAACTTGGGCTGAGTGGTTGAGGAGCCTTTTCAGTCCTCAAATGAAGCATCAGACGAACTTACCACTCTCAAATAAAAGGTAGCACAAACATAAAATAAAAAAAACAAGTTCAAAACATGCAAAATTTCATATTGTTTCATAAAATACATATATCAAAATCAAGCTTTGTAATGCATGTCTCCAATTAATATAAAAAAGTGTTCCTTAAATTTGAAGAGAACCCATGTAGCAGTTCTCACATTTAAAGGTCGCACAATGTTGAAGTAAAAAAACCCATTCAAAACTTGTAAAAAAATAATATTGTTTCATAAAATACACACATCAAAATCAACATTTGGACTGCACCTTTTTTATTAGAATAGAATGTGTTTCTTACATTTGGAAAGAATCCATGTGGCAGCTCTCCAGTAAAAGGTAGCACAAACATGGTATAAAAAAATAATTCTTGTTTTAAAATGTGAAAAGGAAACCTACAGGCGATATATCTCCTTTTTACTATCCCTTACACCACGAAATCATAATTTATGTTGATTGAATACCCAGAATAAGTTTGCATTAGTTATGCAAGATATACGTAAATATTAGTTTTATACTTTTTAATTTACAATAATTTTCCTATCAAAACATTACAATCAGCTAAGGTTTAATCAATTTCACTGTCCTATCAGAACCAAACAATCAGTTTGAGTTTTGCCAATTGGATTGCCCTCACTCAGTCACAGTCATTCATATTCACCAGTCATATCATAAAATTGATCATATGTTTTTTTACATGTTCTGCTCATTTACTATTGTTTGCAATATACATGTAAAAAGAAATATAAGTATATAGATCGATTGTTATGTATATTCATGGGTACAAAATCAATAAACATTTTGGGTAGAAAATATTTTTATGGTTCATAACAAACATCACGTGTATCTTGTTTCATCCGTTCTGAAAGGATAACATAGTGGTTAAAGCGTTCGCTCGTCACGCCGAAGACCCGGGGTAGATTCCCGACATGGGTACAATGTGTGAAGCCAATTTCTGGTGTTCTCCATCGTGATATTGCTTGAATATTGAATAAAGCGGCCACCCACCCATCCGTTCTGAGAACGGGAGATTCTCAGAAAAAGTTTGCAAAGACATTCTAAATTGTCCTTCATGCAATGATAGATCAATAACACCATTTTCCAATTTCGGCTTCAAAACTTAGACTTCGACATGTACGATGCTGTATGTGCTTCCGATTTCAGCAAGGAGTCATAAAATTACAAATAGTTTGATTATTTTACATAATCTGCATTATGCTGCTATTAAATCGTTTTGTTACTTTGTAAATAAGTTCAGATTATAAATAAACTTATTAAAGTTCTGATACTTAGAAAGCTGGAGGCAGAAAAGTTTCAAGAGGACAACTCGAGGCATTGATTGCCAAGAATATATTTAGTGGCACTTCTCTGGCACGAAGACACCCTGGAGGCAGGCAGGGCCAAAAAGCCATCTATGAGTTATGATTGCCAAGAAAATTGTCAGTGAAAATTCACTTTCACGACGGCGTCCTGCAGCTCATGAAGCAATTATTTCCTAGAAGATATTCGGTGACAATTCACTGTCAAGAAGACATCCTAGAATTCTTGAACCAATGACTGCCAAGAAGATATTCAGTGGCACTTCACTGTCACGACGACACCATTGAGGCTGAAAGGTGCCTTGATTTCTTCTGGAAACATTGATGTCCAAGAGGATAGTCTTTAACAAATCACAGAAGAGACACAGACGAGTTGCAAGGACACGTCTGGAGGCAATGTTTGCCAAGAAGCTGTTCAGTGGCAACTGACTGTCACGAAGAAACACTGGAAGCATTAGAGTGCCAACAAGACTTCTGGGGGCAGAAAATGGCCGAGAAGACATCTATTGGAATATGTCTGCCAATAAGACATCATTGAGGCAAAAGGCTTCACCAGGAGACTCTCCAGGACCAGGTTTCCCACCTCCCATGATCACTGGTACCCAAATAAGACCTCTGGAGACCTCGATCTAAGGGTCGGGTATGCTTCTGAGGCACGTTAGGTTCAGAGACTTAACACTGTACTAACCTGCACTAACCCGCACTAACAACCTGCACGTAGGCGCATCACTTTATAGAAAGACACTTCCAAATTATTTAGATTTAGGTTTAAAATCGGGGATTGTTTTGTTGTCAGAGGCAGTGTCAGCCTCTTTGTATCCGCCTGAAGCATGCCTGACCACTGGATAACGACGGTCACACACTGGAGGCAAAATGGGGTCAAGAAGACTTATGAATGCAGTGATGCTGCTAATAAACTATTCAATGGAAATTGACTGTCACTATGGAGGGAGAAGAGATCAAAGTGCACATATCGAGGCATTGATTGCCAAGAATTATTAAGTGGCACTTCTCTGGCACGAAGATACCCTGGAAGGAAAACTGTGACATGACGCATCCTGATGCAATGAAGGCCAAGAAGATATTCAGTGACACATCACAGTCACGAAGACACCCTGGAGACAGAAGACTTCCATGAGGACATCCCGAGGCAATGATTGCCAAGAATATATTGAGTGACACTTCTCTGTCACGAAGACTCCCTGCAGGCAAAAGAGTTCCAAGAGGACATTTCGAGGCATTGATTGCTAAGAATATATTCAATGACACTTCACTGTCACAAAGACACCCTAGAGGCAGAAAAATTCCATTAGGATTGTTATGAAGACATCCTGAAGGCAGACGATTTCTTAGAGGACATGTCGTGGCGTTGATTGCTAAGAAGATATTCAGTGACACTTCACTGTCACGAAGACACCCTGGAAGCAGAAAAGTTTCAAGAGACGTTTCGAGGCATTGATTACTAAGAATATATTCAATGACACTTCACTGTCACGAAGACATCCTGGAGGCTAAGGATTTCGGAGAAGACATCCCAAGGCATTGATTGCTGCCAAGAATAGGTGGAAGAAAAGGTCAAAGTGCACATTTCGAGGAATTGATTGCAAAGAATATATTAAGTCGTACTTCTCCTTCACTAAGACACCCTGGAGGCAGAAGATTTCTAAGAGGTCATTTCGAAGCATTGATTGCTGAGAAGATATTCAGTAACACCGTACTGTCACGAAGACATCCTGGAGAGAAACGGTGACATAACGCATCTTGAGGCAAAGAATGCCAATAAGATATTTAGTGACACGTCACTGTCACAAAGACACCTTGGAGGAAGAAAGATCCAAGAGGACATTTCGAGACATGAGACACTGATTGCCAAGAATATGTTCAATGACAATTCACTGTCACGAAGACATCCTGGGGGTAGAAAGCTTCCAATAGGACATTTCGATTAGTATAGAAAGTGTTTCTTACATTTGGAAAGAATCTATGTAGAAGCTCGCAAGTAAAAGGTAACACAAACATAGAATAATTAAAAAACATTAAAAACATGCAAGAATTTCATATTGTTTTATAAAATCAATACATCAAAAGCAACCTTTGCACTGCACCTCTCCTATTTGTAAAGAAAGTGTTTCTCTAATTTGAAAAGAATCCATGTAGCAGTTCTCCGGTTAAAGGTAGCACAATTTTGAACTACGAAACACATTCTTAGTTCAAAACATTTGAAAAATCATATCGTTTCATAAAATAAACACATCAAAATCAACCTTTATACTGCATCTCTCCTATTTATAAAGTCAATATTCCTCAAATATGGAAAAAATCCTATAGTAGTGCTCAAGTTAAACGTAGCACAATTTTGAATTACGAAACACATTCTTAGTTCAAAACATGTACAAAATCATATCGTTTCATAAAATAAACACATCAAAATCAACCTTAACACTGCATCTCTCCTATTTATATAGACAATATTCCTCAAATATGGAACAAAATCCGTGTAATAGTTCTCAAGTTAAACGTAGCACAATTTTGAATTACGAAACACATTCTTAGTTCAAAACATGTAAAAAATCCTATTGTTTCATAAAATATACATATTAAAATCAACCTTTGCACTGCACTCAGACAAAAAAAAACCATATCTTTAGAAGGACGGACAAACGGATATCCTTGGTATGGCTTTATCAACCCGCCCTTTAAGATTGGGAATATCATTAAATAAAAAACATCTAAATTTTTATTATTAAAGATCATCACACATCACACATTAACACTTAATCACATCACATATCGCACAAAAAACATTACATGACACAGATCACAGGATACATGACACATACGGCACATGGCACATCATAAATTACAATGAATCACATATCACGAAAATACGTTACATGACACAGATCACTTGATACATGACACACATGGTACATGGCACATCACACATATAAAATCAATCACATTGAATATAAAACAATATTAAAAAATTCAATGACACATATCACAGGATACATGACATATGTCACATGGCAAATCACGCATATACAAATAACCACATCACATATCAAATACAAAAACATTACATGACACAAATCACTGGATACATGACACAAATGGTACATGGCACATCACACATCACACATATAAAATTAATCACATTGCAAATATAAAAAAATAAAAAACAATAAAACATTCCATGACACATATCACAGCATACATAACACATATGTCATATACAAATAATCACATCACATATCACACAAAAATACCATAACATGACACGGATCACAGGATACATGACACATATGGTACATGGCACATCACACATCACAAATATGCAATTAATCACGCCATATATCTCAAAAAATATTACACGGCACAGATCACAGGGTACATGACATCCCAGAAAGAACTCAGACGTTGTGCCGTCCGTCAAAACAACGTTGGCCCAACGTTGATAGACAGCGTTTGCCAAACGTTAGATTACGCCTGTTTTATTCCTCAATACATCCCAGGCAGCTTGAAATGTTTGTTCCAACCTGGTTAAAATATCAGGTAACAAGCAGTTAGTTCTGCAAGCTGAATTCACTCTGAACTCTATCCGAGGAAGAGCATGTTAATGAAATGCGCTGTCTTCTGGCAGGGTACCTCGGCATACATAGTTTCAAATACGGCCAAGACAAAATTCAAAATGTTTTTAGTTACGCGAACAATTTCGCGATTCAACATTTACTTTCCAAAACAACTTTCAAGACTATGCGCAAATTGTTCACAAATGTTTCAACACTATTAAAAGATATATGATTTTCCCACGAGTTTGCAAATTAAAAATCATCAGACAAAAAGCCAGGCACGAATTGAAACATTTAATTTTCCTTGGCCTTACCCCATACATTCAACATTGAGAGCAACACTGAGACAGGCAAAATAGTCCATGCATCGGATCTCCTATGATTGATTGCCTTGATCCATTAAAAAATATGATAACAGCAACAAAATGAAAATAGAGCTCTGGTTTAGGTGACCTTTATTTATTTGTTAAATGACAAGTCAGAACCAAGTGGTTGAGGAGCCTTTTCAGTCCTCAAATGAGGAATCAGACGAACTTATCACAGGGATGATCTTCAACCTTATCCATGGTCACTGCTTTTGCCTTGGTAACTGAATAAAACAATGACACAAATATTATATAATTACAAGGTAAGAAACATATTTTGACATAAAAAAGTTGCCTTCCCCGAAATAGTAATTTGTTGTTTGTAAAAAGTCTCAGCAGTGCTTCCTCCACCCGTCCAAGTCATTAAACTGTTCAAAACTGCTAAAACTGGGAAGGTGGCATGGACATCAATACCATGATGCTCTTGGATCGTACGTTGGCAGAAAAGCTTTTAACACTATAATGAACAAGGGAAACCTCGACTCATTCCTTTTTAAAAGTTCCAAACATGAAACAAATAATATTTGTTCCAAAAATACACATATCAAAATCAACATTTGTACTGCACCTCTCATATTTGTATAGAAAGTGTTTCTCACATTTGGAAAGAATCCATGTGGCAGCTCTCAAGTAAAAGGTAGCACAAACATAGAATAATGAAACATTCTATGTTCAAAACATGTAAGAATTTCATATTGATTCATAAAATAAACATATCAAAATCAACCTTTGAGCTACTTCTCTCCAATTAATGTCTCAAGTTAAAGGTAGCTCAATGTTAAATGAAAAAAACAAACATTCAAAATTCAAAACATGTAAAAAATCATATTGTTTCATAAAAAACACATATCAATATCAACATTTGCACTGCACCTCTCCTATTTGTATAAAAAAGTGTTCCTCAAATTTGGAAAGGATCCATGTAGTAGTTCTTAACTTAAAGGTCGCACAATGTTGAATAAAAAAAACAACAACATCCTAAGTTCAAAACATGTACTAAATCCTATTGTTTCATAAAATACACATATCAAAATCAACCTTTCCACTGCATCTCTCCAATTAATATCTCAAGTTGAAGGTCGCACAATGTTGAATTAAAAAAACAAACATTCTAAGTTCAAAACAAGAAAACAAATCGTATTGTTTCATTAAAATATACATATCAAAATCAACTTTTCCACTGCACTTACACCAAAAAAATGTCTTTGAAAGGACAGACAGATATCGTTGGTATGGCTTTACAAACCCGCCCTTTTAGTTGGGGGTATCATTAAATAAGAAACATCTAAATTTTTATTATCAATGATGTTTGTATATATTTTGCAGGGCACATCACACATTAACACTTAATCACATCACATATCGCACAAAAACATGACATGACACATATCAAAGGGTACATGACACATGGCACATGGCACATCAGAAATATACAATAAATCACATATCACAAAAACATATATGACACAGATCACAGGATACATGACACATGCGGCACATAGCACATCATAAATGTACAATGAATCACATATCACGAAAATACGTTACATGACACAGATCACTGGATACATGACACATATGGTACATGGCACATCACACATATAAAATCAATCACATCACATATCACAAACAAAAACATTACATGATACAGATCACAGGATACATGACACATATGGTACATGGCACATCACACATCACACATATAAAATTAATCACATTGCATATAAAAATAAATAAATTTAAATTCAATAACAAATATCACAGGATACATGACATATGGCAAATCACAAATATACAATTAATCACATCACATATCACAAAAAAATATATGACACAGATCACTGGATACATGACACATAACGCAAATACAAATAATCACATCATATATCTCAAACAAAAACAGTACATGACACAGATCAGAGGATACATGACACATACGGCACATGGCACATCATAAATGTACAATGAACCACATATCACGAAAATACGTAACATGACACAGATCATTGGATACATGACACATATGGTACATAGTACATCACATATATAAAATCAATCACATCACATATCACAGACAAAAACATTACATGATACAGATCACTGGGTATATTACACATATGGTACATGGCACATCACACATCACACATATAAAATTAATCACATTGTATATTAAAAAATAATTAAAATTCAATGACACATATCACAGCATACATGACACATATGTCAGATGGCAAATCACGCATATACAAATAATCACATGACATATCACAAAAAAAACCCCATAACATGACACGGATCACAGGATATATGACACATATGGTACTTGGCACATCACACATTACAAATATGCAATTAATCACATCAGATATCACAAAAAAATATTACATGACACAGATCACAGGGTACATGACACATCCCAGAAAGAAATCAGACATTGTGCCGTCTGTCAAAACAACGTTGGTCCAACGTTGATAGACAGCGTTGGCCAAACGTCAGATTACGCCTGTTTTATTCCTCAATACATCCCAGGCAGCTTGAAATGTTTGTTCCAACCTGGTTAAAATATCAGGTAACAAGCAGTAAATTCTGCAAGCTGAATTCACTCTGAATGAACTCTATCCGAGGAAGAGCATGTTAATGAAATGCGCTGTCTTCTGGCAGGGTACCTCGGCATTCATAGTTTCAAATACGGCCAAGAGAAAATTCAAAATGTTTTTAGTTACGTGCACAATTTCGTGATATAATTTTTACTTTCCAAAACAACTTTCAAGACAATGTGCAAATTGTTCACAAATGTTTCAACAATATTTAAAGAAATATGATTTTCCCACGAGTTTGTAAATTAAAAATCATCAGCCCGGCACAAAATGAAACATATAATTTTCCTTGGCCTTACCCCATACATTCAACATTGAGAGCAACACTGAAACAGGCAAAATAGTCTATGCATCGGATCTCCTATAATTCATTGTCTTGATCCATTTAAAAATATGACAGCAACAAATTGACAATAGAATTCGGGTTTAGGTGACCTCTATCTATTTGTTAAATGACAAGTTAGAAATTGGGCCGAATGGTTGAGGAGCTTTTTCAGTCCTCAAATGAAGCATCAGACGAACTTATCACTCTCAAGTAAAAGGAAGCACCCGTGTAGCAGTTCTCACGTTAAAGGTCGCACAATGTTGAATTTAAAAAAACATTCAAAACTTGTAAAAAAAATAATAATGTTTCATAAAATACACCCATCAAAATCCACATTTGGACTGCACCTTTTATATTAGAATAGAATGTGTTTCTTACATTTGGAAAGAATCCATGTTGTAGCTCTCCAGTAAAAGGTAGCACAAACATGGAATAAAAAAAACATTCTTGTTTTAAAATGTGAAAAGGAAACCGGCGATATATCTCCTTTTTACTATCCCATCACACCACGAAATCCGGTTGAAATGTAGTGATTTTGTACCCATAATTTCTGTTGATTGAATACCCAGAATAAGTTTGCATTAGGTTCAAAATATACGTAAATATTAGTTTGCAATATACATGTAAAAAGAAATATAATTATATAGATCGATTGTTATATATTCATTGGTACAAAATCACGTAGCATTTTGGGTAGAAAATATTTTTATGGTACATCACAAACATCACGTGTATCTTGTTTCATCCGTTCTGAGAGGGGCTGTCGGATAGCATAATGGTTAAAGCGTTCGCTCGTCACGCCGAAGACCCGGGGTAGATTCCCGACATGGGTACAATGTGTGAAGCCAATTTCTGGTATTCTCCACAGTGATATTTCTTGAATATTGAAAAAAGCGACGTAAAACCATACTCACTCACCCACCCATCCGTTCTGAGAACGGGAGATTCTCAGAAAAAGTTTGTAAAGACTTTCTTAATTGTCCTTCTTGCAATGATAGACCAATAACACCATTATTTGGGTACAATTATGTCACATCAGTATGTTATATATCTATCCCCGCCGCCCTGTTTCAAAAAACAATTCGAAAATCATCGAGCTTAGAATCCATGACTATTTCCGATTTCGGCTTCAAAACTTAGACTTCGATGCGTACGATGCTGTATGTGCTTCCGATTTCAGCAAGGAGTCATAAAATTACAAATAGTTTGATTATTTTACATAATCTGCATTATGCTGCAAATAAATCGTTTTGTTACTATGTAAATAAGTTCAGATTATAAATAAACTTATTAAAGTTTTGATGCTTAGAAAGCTTGAGGCAGAAAAGTTTCAAGAGGATATTTCGAAGCAATGATTGCAAAGAATGTAATAAGTGGCACTTCTCTGGGGACACCCTGGGGGTTGAAGAGATCCAATAGAACTGTCACGAAGACACCCTGAATGCAGACGATATCTCAGATAACATTTCGAGGCATTGACTGCTGAGATGGTATTCAGTGAAACGTGGCACCTCACTTGCACGAATACACCCCAGAAGAGAGCTAAGAGGACATTTTGAGGCATTGATTGCTAAAAAGATATTCAGTGACTCGTCACTGTCACGACGGCATCCTGGAGGCATAAGTTTTCTAAGAGGACCTTTCGAAGCATTTATTGTTAAGAAGCTATTCAGTGACACTTCACGGTCACGATGACATCCTGGAGGCAGAAGTTTTCTGATTGGACATTTCGAGGCATTGATTGCTAAAAAGATATTCAGTGACTCGTCACTGTCACGAGAGGCAGAAGGTATGAAACTGCACATCTAGAGGCATTGATTGCTAAGAAAGTATCAAGTGGCACTTTTCTGACACGAATACACCCTGGAAGCAGAAGAGATCTAATAGGACATTTCGAAGCATTGGTTGCTAAGAATATATTCAATGACACTTCACTGTCACGAAGACACCCTGGAGGCAGAAGAGATCAAAGTGCATATTTCGAGGCATTGATTGCCAAAAATATACCCTGAAGGCAGAAGTGTGCTCAGAGACATTGATTGCTGAAAAGATATTCAGTGATACTTAATACCATTAATACTGTCACGAAGACGCCCTGGATACAGAATTCAATGAGGACATCTCCAGGCATTGATTGCTAAGAAAATATTCAGTGGTAATTGATTGCTGAAAAGATATTCAGTGACACTTCACTGTCACGAAGACACCCTGGAAGGAGAAACGTTTCAATGGAACATGTCGAGGCATTGATTGCTGAACAGATATTCAGTGACACTTCACTGTCACGAAGACACCCTTGAAGTAGTAACGTTTCAAGAGGACATGTCGATGCATTGATTGCTAAGAAGAAATTCAGTGGTAATTCACTTTCACGAAGACAAACTGAAGGCAGAAGTGTGCTAAGAGGACATTTCGAGGCATTGATTGCTGAAAAGATAGTCAGTGACACTTCACTGTCACGAAGACACCCCGGAGGCAGGACAGGGCCAATAAGCCATCTATGAGTTATGATTGCCAAAAAGATTTTCAGTGAAAATTCACTTTCACGACGGCGTCCTGCAGCTCATGAAG
Source organism: Haliotis rufescens (assembly GCF_023055435.1). Classification (NCBI taxonomy): domain Eukaryota; kingdom Metazoa; phylum Mollusca; class Gastropoda; order Lepetellida; family Haliotidae; genus Haliotis; species Haliotis rufescens. Next base: position 519,709 of record NW_025964046.1, read on the forward strand.
CAATTGTTTCCTAGAAGATATTCGGTGACAATTCACTGACAAGAAGACATCCTAGAATTCTTGAACCAATGACTGCCAAGAAGATATTCAGTGGCACTTCACTGTCACGACGACACCATTGAGGCTGAAAGGTGCCTTGATTTCTTCTGGAAACATTGATGTCCAAGAGGATAGTCTTTAACAAATCACAGAAGAGACACAGACGAGTTGCAAGGAGACGTCTGGAGGCAATGTTTGCCAAGAAGCTGTTCAGTGGCAATTGACTGTCACAAAGAAACACTGGAAGCATTAGAGTGCCAACAAGACTTCTGGGGGCAGAAAATGACCAAGAAGACATCATTGAGGCAAAAGGCTTCACCAGGAGACTCTCCAGGACCAGGTTTCCCACCTCCCATGATCACTGGTACCCAAATAAGACCTCTGGAGACCTCGATCTAAGGGTCGGGTATGCTTCTGAGGCACGTTAGGTTCAGAGACTTAACACTGTACTAACCTGCACTAACCATCACTAACAACCTGCACGTAGGCGCATCACTTTATAGAAAGACACTTCCAAATTATTTAGATTTAGGTTCAAAATCGGGGATTGTTTTGTTGTCAGAGGCAGTGTCAGCCTCTTTGTATCCGCCTGAAGCATGCCTGACCACTGGATAACGACGGTCACACACTGGAGGCAAAATGGGGTCAAGAAGACTTATGAATGCAGTGATGCTGCTAATAAGATATTCAGTGGAAACTGACTGTCACGAAGGCACTTTGGAGGCAGAAGAGATCAACGTGCACATCTCGAGGCATTGATTGCCAAGAATTATTAAGTGGCACTTCTCTGGCACGAAGACACCCTGGAAGGAAAACAGTGACATTACGAATCTTGAGGCAATGAATGCCAAGAATATATTCAGTGACACATCACAGTCACGAAGACACCCTGGAGGCAGAAGAATTCCATGAGGACATCCCGAGGCAATGATTGCCAAGAATATATTGAGTGGCACTCACTGTCATGAAGACACTCTGGAAGCAGAAACGTTTCAAGAGGGCATTTCGAAGCATTGATTATTAAGAATATATTCAATGACATTTCACTGTCATGAAGATATCATGGAGGCATTGATTGCTACCAAGAATATATCAAGTGACACTTTGCTGTCACGAAGACGTTCTGGAGGAAGAAAAGATTTCCAAGAATGTATTAAGTCGAACTTCTCCTTCACGAAGACAACCTGGAGGCAGAAGATTTCTAGGAGGTAATTTCGAAGCATTGATTGCTGAGAAGATATTCAGCAACACCTCACTGTCACGAAGACATTCTGGAGAGAAACGGTGACATAACGCATCTTGGACAATGAATGCCAATAAGATATTTAGTGACACGTCACTGTCACGAAGACACCCTGGAGGCAGAAAGATCCAAGAGGATATTTCGATAAGTATAGAAAGTGTTTCTAACATTTGGAAAGAATCTATGTAGAAGCTCTCAAGTAAAAGGTAGCACAAACATAGAATAATTAAAAAAACATTCAAACCATGCAAGAGTTTCATATTGTTTCATAAAATCAACACATCAAAATCAACCTTTGTACTACACCTCTCCTATTTGTATAGAAAGTGTTCCTCAAATTTGGAAAGAATCCATGTAGCAGTTCTCCGGTTAAAGGTAGCAACTTTTTGAATGACATATTTTGACATTAAAAATGTTGCCTTCCCCCAAATAATAATTTGATGTCTGAAAAAGTCTCAGCAGTGCTACCACTACCCGTCCAAGTCATTTAACTGTTCAAAACTGCTAAAACTGGGAAGGTGACATGGACAGTAATACCATGATGCTCTTGGATCATACATTGGCAGAAAAGATATTAACATTAAACTGAACAAGGGTAACCACGACTCATTCATTTTTCAAAGTTCAAAACATGTACAAAATCATATTGTTTCATAAAATACACATATGAAAATCAACCTTTGCTCTCCACCTCTTCTATTATAATGACAGTATTCCTCAAATATTGAAAGAATCCATGTAGTAGTTCTCCGGTTAAAAGTAGCAGAATGTTGAATTAAAAAACACATACTCAGTTCAAAAAATGTAAAAATTCATATTGTTTCATAAGTTATACATATCAAAATCAACATTTGCAATGCACCACTCCCATTTGTATAGAAAGTGTTCCACGAATTGGAAATAATCCATACCAGGAGCTCTCAAGTAACAGGTCGCACAAAGATAGAATTTAATAGGATGTCCTATGATTGATTGCCTTGATCCATTAAAAAATATGATGACAGCGACAAAATGACAGTGGAATTCTGGTTTAGGTGACCTTTATTTATTTGTTAAATGACAAGTCAGAACTTGGGCCAAGTGGTTGAGGAACCTTTTCAGTCCTCAAATGAGGAATCAGACGAACTTATCACAGGGATGATCTTCAACCTTATCCATGGTCACTGCTTTTGCCTTGGTAACTGAATAAAACAATGACAGAAATATTATAAAATTGCAAGGAAAGGGACATATTTTGACATTAAAAAGGTGCCTTCCCCCAAATAATAATTTGATGTCTGAAAAAAGTCTCAGCAGTGCTACCTCCACCCGTCCAAGTCATTAAACGGTTCAAAACTGCTAAAACTGGGAAGGTGGTCATGGACAGTAATACCATGATGCTCTTGGATCATACATTGGCAGAAAAGCTTTTAATACTAAAATGAACAAGGGTAACCTCAACTCATTCAAACAATATTTGTTCCGAAAATACACATATCAAAATCCACATTTTTACTGCACCTCTCATATTTGTATAGAAAGTGTTTCTCACATTTGGAAAGAATCCATACCGCAGTTCTCAAGTAAAAGCTAGCACAAACATAGAATTAAAAACAACATTCTAGGTTCAAAATATGCAAAAAGTCATACTGTTTAATAAAATACATATATGAAAATCAACATTTGCACTGCACCTCTTCTATAAGTATAGAAAGAGTTTCTTACATTTGGAAAGAATCCATGTGGGAGCTCTCAAGTAAAAGGTAGCATAAACATAGAATAATTAAAGAAAAACATTCTATGTTCAAAACATTTTCAAGATTTTCATATTGTTTCATAAAATCAACATATCAAAATCAACCTTTGCAATACATCTCTCCAACTGATATCTCAAGACAAAGGTCGCACAATGTTGAATTAAAAAAAAACATTCTAAGTTCAAAACAAGTAAAAAATCATATTGTTTCATAAAATACACATATCAAAATGAACCTTTCCACTGCACTCACACACAAAATGTCTTTGGAAGGACGGACATACGTATATCCTTGGTATGGCTTTATCAACCCGCCCTTTTAGATCTGGGATATCATTAAAAAAGGAAATATCTAAATTTTTATTATAAAAGATGTTTGTATATATTATTGCAGGGAACATCATACATTAACACTTAATCACATCACATATCGCATAAAAAAATTTACATGACACAGATCAAAGGGTACATGACACATATGGCACATGGCACATCATAAATGTACAATGAATCACATGTCACGAAAATACGTTACATGACACATATCACTGGATACATGACACATATGGTACATGGCACATTTAAAATCAATCACATCGCATATCACAAACATAAACATTACATGACACAGATCACTGGATACATAACACACATGGTACATGGAACATCACACATCACACATCACACATCACACATATAAAAGTAATCGCATTGCATATAACAAAAACCCAAAGCATTCCATGAGACATATGACAGGATACATGACACATATGTCACATGGCAAATCACGTATTTACAAATAATCATATCACATATCACATATCACAAACGAAAACATTACATGATACAGATCACAGGATACATGACACATATGGTACATGGGACATCACACATCACAAATATGCAATTAATCACATCAGATATCACAAAAAATATTACACGGCACAGATCACAGGGTACATGACACATCCCAGAAAGAAGTCAGACGTTGTGCCGTCCGTCAAAACAACGTTGGCCCAACGTTGATAGACATCGTTGGTCCAACGTTAGATTACGCCTGTTTTATTACTCAATACCTCCCAGGCAGCTTGAAATGTTTGTACCAATCTGATTAAAATATCAGGTATCAAGCAGTAAATTCTGCAAGCTGAATTCACTCTGAACTCTATCCATGAAAGAGTATGTCAATTAAATGTGCTGTCTTCTGGCAGGGTACCTCGGTATACATAGTTTCAAATACGGCCAAGACAAAATTCAAAATGGTTATAATTACATGCATAATTTCGTGATATAATATATACTTTCCAAAACAACTTTCAAGACTATGCGAAAATTGTTCACAAATGTTTCAACACTATTAAAAGATATATTATTTCCCCACGAGTTTGCAAATTAAAAACCATCAGACAATAAGCCCGGCATAAATTGAAACATTTAATTTTCCTTGGCCTTACCCAATACATTCAGCATTGAGAGCAACACTGAGACAGGCAAAATAGTCCATGCATCGGATGTCCTATGATTGATTGCCTTGATCCATTAAAAAATATTATGACGGCGACAAAATGACAGTCGAATTCTGGTTTAGGTGACCTTTATTTATTTGTTAAATGATAAGTCAGAACTTGGGCCAAGTGGTTGAGGAACCTTTTCAGTCCTCAAATGAGGAATCAGACGAACTTATCACAGGGATGATCTTCAACCTTATCCATGGTCACTGCTTTTGCCTTGGTAACTGAATAAAACAATGACACAGATATTATAAAATTGCAAGGAAAGGGACAGATTTTGACATTAAAAAGGTGCCTTCCCCCAAATAATAATTTGATGTCTGAAAAAGTCTCAGCAGTGCTACCACTACCCGTCCAAGTCATTTAACTGTTCAAAACTGCTAAAACTGGGAAGGTGACATGGACAGTAATACCATGATGCTCTTGGATCATACATTGGCAGAAAAGATATTAACATTAAACTGAACAAGGGTAACCACGACTCATTCATTTTTCAAAGTTCAAAACATGTACAAAATCATATTGTTTCATAAAATACACATATGAAAATCAACCTTTGCTCTGCACCTCTTCTATTATAATGACAGTATTCCTCAAATTTTGAAAGAATCCATGTAGTAGTTCTCCGGTTAAAAGTAGCAGAATGTTGAATTAAAAAACACATACTCAGTTCAAAAAATGTAAAAATTCATATTGTTTCATAAGTTATACATATCAAAATCAACATTTGCAATGCACCACTCCCATTTGTATAGAAAGTGTTCCACGAATTGGAAATAATCCATACCAGGAGCTCTCAAGTAACAGGTCGCACAAAGATAGAATTTAATAGGATGTCCTATGATTGATTGCCTTGATCCATTAAAAAATATGATGACAGCGACAAAATGACAGTGGAATTCTGGTTTAGGTGACCTTTATTTATTTGTTAAAATGACAAGTCAGAACTTGGGCCAAGTGGTTGAGGAACCTTTTCAGTCCTCAAATGAGGAATCAGACGAACTTATCACAGGGATGATCTTCAACCTTATCCATGGTCAATGCTTTTGCCTTGGTAACTGAATAAAACAATGACAGAAATATTATAAAATTACAAGGAAAGGGACATATTTTGACATTAAAAAGGTGTCTTCCCCCAAATAATAATTTGATGTCTGAAAAAAATCTCAGCAGTGCTACCTCCACCCGTCCAAGTCATTAAACTGTTCAAAACTGCTAAAACTGGGAAGGTGACATGGACAGTAATACCATGATGCTCTTGGATCATACATTGGCAGAAAAGCTTTTAATACTAAAATGAACAAGGGTAACCTCAACTCATTCAAACAATATTTGTTCCGAAAATACACATATCAAAATCCACATTTTTACTGCACCTCTCATATTTGTATAGAAAGTGTTTCTCACATTTGGAAAGAATCCATACCGCAGTTCTCAAGTAAAAGCTAGCACAAACATAGAATTAAAAACAACATTCTAGGTTCAAAATATGCAAAAAGTCATACTGTTTAATAAAATACATATATGAAAATCAACATTTGCACTGCACCTCTTCTATAAGTATAGAAAGAGTTTCTTACATTTGGAAAGAATCCATGTGGGAGCTCTCAAGTAAAAGGTAGCACAAACATAGAATAATTAAAGAAAAACATTCTATGTTCAAAACATTTTCAAGATTTTCATATTGTTTCATAAAATCAACATATCAAAATCAACCTTTGCAATACATCTCTCCAACTGATATCTCAAGACAAAGGTCGCACAATGTTGAATTAAAAAAACACATTCTAAGTTCAAAACAAGTAAAAAATCATATTGTTTCATAAAATACACATATCAAAATGAACCTTTCCACTGCACTCACACACAAAATGTCTTTGGAAGGACGGACATACGTATATCCTTGGTATGGCTTTATCAACCCGCCCTTTTAGATCTGGGATATCATTAAAAAAGGAAATATCTAAATTTTTATTATAAAAGATGTTTGTATATATTATTGCAGGGAACATCATACATTAACACTTAATCACATCACATATCGCATAAAAAAAATTACATGACACAGATCAAAGGGTACATGACACATATGGCACATGGCACATCATAAATGTACAATGAATCACATGTCACGAAAATACGTTACATGACACATATCACTGGATACATGACACATATGGTACATGGCACATTTAAAATCAATCACATCGCATATCACAAACATAAACATTACATGACACAGATCACTGGATACATAACACACATGGTACATGGAACATCACACATCACACATCACACATCACACATATAAAAGTAATCGCATTGCATATAACAAAAACCCAAAGCATTCCATGAGACATATGACATGGCAAATCACGTATTTACAAATAATCATATCACATATCACAAACGAAAACATTACATGATACAGATCACAGGATACATGACACATATGGTACATGGCACATCACACATCACAAATATGCAATTAATCACATCATATATCACAAAAAATATTACACGGCACAGATCACAGGGTACATGACACATCCCAGAAAGAAGTCAGACGTTGTGCCGTCCGTCAAAACAACGTTGGCCCAACGTTGATAGACATCGTTGGTCCAACGTTAGATTACGCCTGTTTTATTACTCAATACCTCCCAGGCAGCTTGAAATGTTTGTACCAATCTGATTAAAATATCAGGTATCAAGCAGTAAATTCTGCAAGCTGAATTCACTCTGAACTCTATCCATGAACGAGTATGTCAATTAAATGTGCTGTCTTCTGGCAGGGTACCTCGGTATACATAGTTTCAAATACGGCCAAGACAAAATTCAAAATGGTTATAATTACATGCATAATTTCGTGATATAATATATACTTTCCAAAACAACTTTCAAGACTATGCGAAAATTGTTCACAAATGTTTCAACACTATTAAAAGATATATTATTTCCCCACGAGTTTGCAAATTAAAAACCATCAGACAATAAGCCCGGCACAAATTGAAACATTTAATTTTCCTTGGCCTTACCCAATACATTCAGCATTGAGAGCAACACTGAGACAGGCAAAATAGTCCATGCATCGGATGTCCTATGATTGATTGCCTTGATCCATTAAAAAATATTATGACAGCGACAAAATGACAGTCGAATTCTGGTTTAGGTGACCTTTATTTATTTGTTAAATGATAAGTCAGAACTTGGGCCAAGTGGTTGAGGAACCTTTTCAGTCCTCAAATGAGGAATCAGACGAACTTATCACAGGGATGATCTTCAACCTTATCCATGGTCACTGCTTTTGCCTTGGTAACTGAATAAAACAATGACACAGATATTATAAAATTGCAAGGAAAGGGACAGATTTTGACATTAAAAAGGTGCCTTCCCCCAAATAATAATTTGATGTCTGAAAAAGTCTCAGCAGTGCTACCACTACCCGTCCAAGTCATTTAACTGTTCAAAACTGCTAAAACTGGGAAGGTGACATGGACAGTAATACCATGATGCTCTTGGATCATACATTGGCAGAAAAGATATTAACATTAAACTGAACAAGGGTAACCACGACTCATTCATTTTTCAAAGTTCAAAACATGTACAAAATCATATTGTTTCATAAAATACACATATGAAAATCAACCTTTGCTCTCCACCTCTTCTATTATAATGACAGTATTCCTCAAATATTGAAAGAATCCATGTAGTAGTTCTCCGGTTAAAAGTAGCAGAATGTTGAATTAAAAAACACATACTCAGTTCAAAAAATGTAAAAATTCATATTGTTTCATAAGTTATACATATCAAAATCAACATTTGCAATGCACCACTCCCATTTGTATAGAAAGTGTTCCACGAATTGGAAATAATCCATACCAGGAGCTCTCAAGTAACAGGTCGCACAAAGATAGAATTTAATAGGATGTCCTATGATTGATTGCCTTGATCCATTAAAAAATATGATGACAGCGACAAAATGACAGTGGAATTCTGGTTTAGGTGACCTTTATTTATTTGTTAAAATGACAAGTCAGAACTTGGGCCAAGTGGTTGAGGAACCTTTTCAGTCCTCAAATGAGGAATCAGACGAACTTATCACAGGGATGATCTTCAACCTTATCCATGGTCAATGCTTTTGCCTTGGTAACTGAATAAAACAATGACAGAAATATTATAAAATTACAAGGAAAGGGACATATTTTGACATTAAAAAGGTGCCTTCCCCCAAATAATAATTTGATGTCTGAAAAAAATCTCAGCAGTGCTACCTCCACCCGTCCAAGTCATTAAACTGTTCAAAACTGCTAAAACTGGGAAGGTGGTCATGGACAGTAATACCATGATGCTCTTGGATCATACATTGGCAGAAAAGCTTTTAATACTAAAATGAACAAGGGTAACCTCAACTCATTCAAACAATATTTGTTCCGAAAATACACATATCAAAATCCACATTTTTACTGCACCTCTCATATTTGTATAGAAAGTGTTTCTCACATTTGGAAATAATCCATACCGCAGTTCTCAAGTAAAAGCTAGCACAAACATAGAATTAAAAACAACATTCTAGGTTCAAAATATGCAAAAAGTCATACTGTTTAATAAAATACATATATGAAAATCAACATTTGCACTGCACCTCTTCTATAAGTATAGAAAGAGTTTCTTACATTTGGAAAGAATCCATGTGGGAGCTCTCAAGTAAAAGGTAGCACAAACATAGAATAATTAAAGAAAAACATTCTATGTTCAAAACATTTTCAAGATTTTCATATTGTTTCATAAAATCAACATATCAAAATCAACCTTTGCAATACATCTCTCCAACTGATATCTCAAGACAAAGGTCGCACAATGTTGAATTAAAAAAACACATTCTAAGTTCAAAACAAGTAAAAAATCATATTGTTTCATAAAATACACATATCAAAATGAACCTTTCCACTGCACTCACACACAAAATGTCTTTGGAAGGACGGACATACGTATATCCTTGGTATGGCTTTATCAACCCGCCCTTTTAGATCTGGGATATCATTAAAAAAGGAAATATCTAAATTTTTATTATAAAAGATGTTTGTATATATTATTGCAGGGAACATCATACATTAACACTTAATCACATCACATATCGCATAAAAAAAATTACATGACACAGATCAAAGGGTACATGACACATATGGCACATGGCACATCATAAATGTACAATGAATCACATGTCACGAAAATACGTTACATGACACATATCACTGGATACATGACACATATGGTACATGGCACATTTAAAATCAATCACATCGCATATCACAAACATAAACATTACATGACACAGATCACTGGATACATAACACACATGGTACATGGAACATCACACATCACACATCACACATCACACATATAAAAGTAATCGCATTGCATATAACAAAAACCCAAAGCATTCCATGAGACATATGACATGGCAAATCACGTATTTACAAATAATCATATCACATATCACAAACGAAAACATTACATGATACAGATCACAGGATACATGACACATATGGTACATGGCACATCACACATCACAAATATGCAATTAATCACATCAGATATCACAAAAAATATTACACGGCACAGATCACAGGGTACATGACACATCCCAGAAAGAAGTCAGACGTTGTGCCGTCCGTCAAAACAACGTTGGCCCAACGTTGATAGACATCGTTGGTCCAACGTTAGATTACGCCTGTTTTATTACTCAATACCTCCCAGGCAGCTTGAAATGTTTGTACCAATCTGATTAAAATATCAGGTATCAAGCAGTAAATTCTGCAAGCTGAATTCACTCTGAACTCTATCCATGAACGAGTATGTCAATTAAATGTGCTGTCTTCTGGCAGGGTACCTCGGTATACATAGTTTCAAATACGGCCAAGACAAAATTCAAAATGGTTATAATTACATGCATAATTTCGTGATATAATATATACTTTCCAAAACAACTTTCAAGACTATGCGAAAATTGTTCACAAATGTTTCAACACTATTAAAAGATATATTATTTCCCCACGAGTTTGCAAATTAAAAACCATCAGACAATAAGCCCGGCACAAATTGAAACATTTAATTTTCCTTGGCCTTACCCAATACATTCAGCATTGAGAGCAACACTGAGACAGGCAAAATAGTCCATGCATCGGATGTCCTATGATTGATTGCCTTGATCCATTAAAAAATATTATGACAGCGACAAAATGACAGTCGAATTCTGGTTTAGGTGACCTTTATTTATTTGTTAAATGATAAGTCAGAACTTGGGCCAAGTGGTTGAGGAACCTTTTCAGTCCTCAAATGAGGAATCAGACGAACTTATCACAGGGATGATCTTCAACCTTATCCATGGTCACTGCTTTTGCCTTGGTAACTGAATAAAACAATGACACAGATATTATAAAATTGCAAGGAAAGGGACAGATTTTGACATTAAAAAGGTGCCTTCCCCCAAATAATAATTTGATGTCTGAAAAAGTCTCAGCAGTGCTACCACTACCCGTCCAAGTCATTTAACTGTTCAAAACTGCTAAAACTGGGAAGGTGACATGGACAGTAATACCATGATGCTCTTGGATCATACATTGGCAGAAAAGATATTAACATTAAACTGAACAAGGGTAACCACGACTCATTCATTTTTCAAAGTTCAAAACATGTACAAAATCATATTGTTTCATAAAATACACATATGAAAATCAACCTTTGCTCTCCACCTCTTCTATTATAATGACAGTATTCCTCAAATATTGAAAGAATCCATGTAGTAGTTCTCCGGTTAAAAGTAGCAGAATGTTGAATTAAAAAACACATACTCAGTTCAAAAAATGTAAAAATTCATATTGTTTCATAAGTTATACATATCAAAATCAACATTTGCAATGCACCACTCCCATTTGTATAGAAAGTGTTCCACGAATTGGAAATAATCCATACCAGGAGCTCTCAAGTAACAGGTCGCACAAAGATAGAATTTAATAGGATGTCCTATGATTGATTGCCTTGATCCATTAAAAAATATGATGACAGCGACAAAATGACTGGAATTCTGGTTTAGGTGACCTTTATTTATTTGTTAAAATGACAAGTCAGAACTTGGGCCAAGTGGTTGAGGAACCTTTTCAGTCCTCAAATGAGGAATCAGACGAACTTATCACAGGGATGATCTTCAACCTTATCCATGGTCAATGCTTTTGCCTTGGTAACTGAATAAAACAATGACAGAAATATTATAAAATTACAAGGAAAGGGACATATTTTGACATTAAAAAGGTGCCTTCCCCCAAATAATAATTTGATGTCTGAAAAAAATCTCAGCAGTGCTACCTCCACCCGTCCAAGTCATTAAACTGTTCAAAACTGCTAAAACTGGGAAGGTGGTCATGGACAGTAATACCATGATGCTCTTGGATCATACATTGGCAGAAAAGCTTTTAATACTAAAATGAACAAGGGTAACCTCAACTCATTCAAACAATATTTGTTCCGAAAATACACATATCAAAATCCACATTTTTACTGCACCTCTCATATTTGTATAGAAAGTGTTTCTCACATTTGGAAAGAATCCATACCGCAGTTCTCAAGTAAAAGCTAGCACAAACATAGAATTAAAAACAACATTCTAGGTTCAAAATATGCAAAAAGTCATACTGTTTAATAAAATACATATATGAAAATCAACATTTGCACTGCACCTCTTCTATAAGTATAGAAAGAGTTTCTTACATTTGGAAAGAATCCATGTGGGAGCTCTCAAGTAAAAGGTAGCACAAACATAGAATAATTAAAGAAAAACATTCTATGTTCAAAACATTTTCAAGATTTTCATATTGTTTCATAAAATCAACATATCAAAATCAACCTTTGCAATACATCTCTCCAACTGATATCTCAAGACAAAGGTCGCACAATGTTGAATTAAAAAAAACATTCTAAGTTCAAAACAAGTAAAAAATCATATTGTTTCATAAAATACACATATCAAAATGAACCTTTCCACTGCACTCACACACAAAATGTCTTTGGAAGGACGGACATACGTATACCCTTGGTATGGCTTTATCAACCCGCCTTTTTAGATCTGGGATATCATTAAAAAAGGAAATATCTAAATTTTTATTATAAAAGATGTTTGTATATATTATTGCAGGGAACATCATACATTAACACTTAATCACATCACATATCGCATAAAAAAAATTACATGACACAGATCAAAGGGTACATGACACATATGGCACATGGCACATCATAAATGTACAATGAATCACATGTCACGAAAATACGTTACATGACACATATCACTGGATACATGACACATATGGTACATGGCACATTTAAAATCAATCACATCGCATATCACAAACATAAACATTACATGACACAGATCACTGGATACATAACACACATGGTACATGGAACATCACACATCACACATCACACATCACACATATAAAAGTAATCGCATTGCATATAACAAAAACCCAAAGCATTCCATGAGACATATGACATGGCAAATCACGTATTTACAAATAATCATATCACATATCACAAACGAAAACATTACATGATACAGATCACAGGATACATGACACATATGGTACATGGCACATCACACATCACAAATATGCAATTAATCACATCAGATATCACAAAAAATATTACACGGCACAGATCACAGGGTACATGACACATCCCAGAAAGAAGTCAGACGTTGTGCCGTCCGTCAAAACAACGTTGGCCCAACGTTGATAGACATCGTTGGTCCAACGTTAGATTACGCCTGTTTTATTACTCAATACCTCCCAGGCAGCTTGAAATGTTTGTACCAATCTGATTAAAATATCAGGTATCAAGCAGTAAATTCTGCAAGCTGAATTCACTCTGAACTCTATCCATGAACGAGTATGTCAATTAAATGTGCTGTCTTCTGGCAGGGTACCTCGGTATACATAGTTTCAAATACGGCCAAGACAAAATTCAAAATGGTTATAATTACATGCATAATTTCGTGATATAATATATACTTTCCAAAACAACTTTCAAGACTATGGGAAAATTGTTCACAAATGTTTCAACACTATTAAAAGATATATTATTTCCCCACGAGTTTGCAAATTAAAAACCATCAGACAATAAGCCCGGCACAAATTGAAACATTTAATTTTCCTTGGCCTTACCCAATACATTCAGCATTGAGAGCAACACTGAGACAGGCAAAATAGTCCATGCATCGGATGTCCTATGATTGATTGCCTTGATCCATTAAAAAATATTATGACAGCGACAAAATGACAGTCGAATTCTGGTTTAGGTGACCTTTATTTATTTGTTAAATGACAAGTCAGAACTTGGGCCAAGTGGTTGAGGAACCTTTTCAGTCCTCAAATGAGGAATCAGACGAACTTATCACAGGGATGATCTTCAACCTTATCCATGGTCAATGCTTTTGCCTTGGTAACTGAATAAAACAATGACAGAAATATTATAAAATTACAAGGAAAGGGACATATTTTGACATTAAAAAGTTGCCTTCCCCCCAATAATAATTTGATGTCTGAAAAAATCTCAGCAGTGCTACCTCCACCCGTCTAAGTCATTAAACTGTTCAAAACTGCTAAAACTGGGAAGGTGACATGGACAGTAATACCATGATGCTCTTGGATCATACATTGGCAGAAAAGCTTTTAACACTAAAATGAACAAGGGTAACCTCAACTCATTCAAACAATATTTGTTCCGAAAATACACATATCAAAATCCACATTTGTACTGCACCTCTCATATTTGTATAGAAAGTGTTTCTCACATTTGGAAAGAATCCATACCGCAGTTCTCAAGTAAAAGCTAGCACAAACATAGAATTAAAAACAACATTCTAGGTTCAAAATATGCAAAAAGTCATACTGTTTAAAAAAATACATATATGAAAATCAACATTTGCACTGCACCTCTTCTATTAGTATAGAAAGAGTTTCTTACATTTGGAAAGAATCCATGTGGGAGCTCTCAAGTAAAAGGTAGCACAAACATAGAATAATTAAAGAAAAACATTCTATGTTCGAAATATTTTCAAGAATTTCATATTGTTTCATAAAATCAACATATCAAAATCAACTTTTGCAATACATCTCTCCAACTGATATCTCAAGTCAAAGGTCGCACAATGTTGAATTAAAAAAAAACATTCTAAGTTAAAAACAAGTAAAAAATCATATTGTTTCATAAAATATACATATCAAAATCAACATTTGCAATGCACCACTCCCGTTTGTATGGAAAGTGTTCCTCGAATTGGAAAGAATCCATACAGGAGCTCTCAAGTAAAAGGTAGCACAAACATAGAATTTAAAAGAACATTCTGTATTCAAAACATGTGAAAATTTCATATCGTTTCATAAAATAAGCAAAATCAACCTTTGCACGACATCTCTCCAATTAATATATCAAGTTAAAGGTCGCACAATGATGAATTAAAATAAAACATTCTAAGTTCAAAACATGTACAAAATCATATTTTTTCATAAAAAATACACTTATGAAAATCAAGCTTTGCTCTTCACCTCTCCTATTTGTATAGAAAGTGTTCCTCAAATTTGGAAAGAATCCATGTAGCAGTTCTCCGGTTAAAGGTAGCACAATTTTGAATTAAAAAACACATTCTAAGTTCAAAACATGTACAAAATCATATTCTTTCATAAAATAAACACATCAAAATCAACCTTTGCAATACATCTCTCCAATTTATATCCCAAGTTAAAGGTCGCACAATGTTGAATTACAAAGACAACATTCTAAGTTGAAAACAAGAAAATAATCATATTGTTTCATAAAATACACATATCAAAATGAACCTTTTCACTGCACTCACACACAAAATGTCTTTGGAAGGACGGACAGACGTATATCCTTGGTATGGCTTTATCAACCCGCCCTTTTAGATCTGGGATATCATTAAAAAAGGAAATATCTAAATTTTTATTATAAAAGATGTTTTTATATATTATTGCAGGGAACATCATACATTAACACTTAATCACATCACATATCGCATAAAAAAAATTACATGACACATATGGCACATGGTACATCATAAATGTACAATGAATCACATATCACGAAAATACGTTACATGACACATATCACTGGATACATGACACATATGGTACATGGTACATCACACATCACACATATAAAATTAATCGAATTGCATATAAAAAATCCCAAAGCATTCCATGAGACATATGACAGGATACATGACACATATGTCACATGGCAAATCACGTATTTACAAATAATCATATCACATATCGCAAACGAAAACATTACATGACACAGATCACAGGATACATGACACACATGATACATGGTACATCACACATCACACATATAAAATTAATCGAATTGCATATAAAAAATCCCAAAGCATTCCATGAGACATATGACAGGATACATGACACATATATCACATGGCAAATCACGTATTTACAAATAATCATATCACATATCGCAAACGAAAACATTACATGACACAGATCACAGGATACATGACACATATGGTACATGGCACATCACACATCACAAATATGCAATTAATCACATCAGATATCACAAAAAAATATTACACAGCACAGATCACAGGGTACATGACACATCCCAGAAAGAAGTCAGACGTTGTGCCGTCCGTCAAAACAACGTTGGCCCAACGTTGATAGACATCGTTGGTCCAACGTTAGATTACGCCTGTTTCATTACTCAATACCTCCCAGGCAGCTTGAAATGTTTGTACCAATCTGATTAAAATATCAGGTATCAAGCAGTAAATTCTGCAAGCTGAATTCACTCTGAACTCTATCCATGAAAGAGTATGTCAATTAAATGTGCTGTCTTCTGGCAGGGTACCTCGGTATACATAGTTTCAAACACGACCAAGACAAAATTCAAAATGGTTATAATTACATGCATAATTTCGTGGTATAATATTTACTTTCCAAAACAACTTTCAAGACTATGCACAAATTGTTCACAAATGTTTCAACACTATTAAAAGATATATCATTTCCCCACGAGTTTGCAAATTAAAAACCATCAGACAATAAGCCCGGCACAAATTGAAACATTTAATTTTCCTTGGCCTTACCCAATACATTCAGCATTGAGAGCAACACTGAGACAGGCAAAATCGTCCATGCATCGGATGTCCTATGATTGATTGCCTTGATCCATTAAAAAATATTATGACAGCGACAAAATGACAGTCGAATTCTGGTTTAGGTGACCTTTATTTATTTGTTAAATGACAAGTCAGAACTTGGGCCAAGTGGTTGAGGAACCTTTTCAGTCCTCAAATGAGGAATCAGACGAACTTATCACAGGGATGATCTTCAACCTTATCCATGGTCAATGCTTTTGCCTTGGTAACTGAATAAAACAATGACAGAAATATTATAAAATTACAAGGAAAGGGACATATTTTGACATTAAAAATGTGCCTTCCCCCAAATAATAATTTGATGTCTGAAAAAATCTCAGCAGTGCTACCTCCACCCGTCCAAGTCATTAAACTGTTCAAAACTGCTAAAACTGGGAAGGTGACATGGACAGTAATACCATGATGCTCTTGGATCATACATTGGCAGAAAAGCTTTTAACACTAAAATGAACAAGGGTAACCTCAACTCATTCAAACAATATTTGTTCCGAAAATACACATATCAAAATCAACATTTGTACTGCACCTCTCATATTTGTATAGAAAGTGTTTCACACATTTGGAAAGAATCCATACCGCAGTTCTCAAGTAAAAGCTAGCACAAACATAGAATTAAAAACAACATTCTAGGTTCAAAATATGCAAAATATCATACTGTTTAATAAAATACATATATGAAAATGAAAATTTGCACTGCACCTCTTCTATTAGTATAGAAAGAGTTTCTTACATTTGGAAAGAATCCATGTGGGAGCTCTCAAGTAAAAGGTAGCACAAACATAGAATAATTAAAGAAAAACATTCTATGTTCAAAACATTTTCAAGAATTTCATATTGTTTCATAAAATCAGCATATCAAAATCAACCTTTGCAATACATCTCTCCAACTGATATCTCAAGTCAAAGGTCGCACAATGATGAATTAAAATAAAACATTCTAAGTTCAAAACATGTACAAAATCATATTGTTTCATAAAATATACATATCAAAATCAACATTTGCAATGCACCACTCCCATTTGTATGGAAAGTGTTCCTCGAATTGGAAAGAATCCATACAGGAGCTCTCAAGTAAAAGGTAACACAAACATAGAATTTAAAACAACATTCTGTATTCAAAACATGTGAAAATTTCATATCGTTTCATAAAATAAGCAAAATCAACCTTTGCACGACATCTCTCCAATTAATATCTCAAGTTAAAGGTCGCACAATGATGAATTAAAATAAAACATTCCAAGTTCAAAACATCTACAAAATCATATTGTTTCATAAAATAAACACACCAAAATCAACCTTTCCACGACATCTCTCCAATTAATATCTCAACTTAAAGGTCGCACAATGATGAATTAAAATAAAACATTCTAAGTTCAAAACATGTACAAAATCATATTGTTTCATAAAAAATACACTTATGAAAATCAAGCTTTGCTCTTCACCTCTCCTATTTGTATAGAAAATGTTCCTCAAATTTGGAAAGAATCCATGTAGCAGTTCTCCTCTTAAAGGTAGCACAATTTTGAATTAAAAAACACATTCTAAGTTCAAAACATTTACAAAATCGTATTCTTTCATAAAATAAACACATCAAAATCAACCTTTGCACTGCATCTCTCCAATTAATATCTCAAGTTAAAGGAGGCACAATGTTGAATTAAAAAACAAACATTCTAAGTTCAAAACAAGTAAAAAATCATATTGTTTCATAAAATACACATATCAAAATGAATCTTTCCACTGCACTCACACACAAAATGTCTTTGGAAGGACGGACATACGTATATCCTTGGTATGACTTGATCAACCCGCCCTTTTAGATTTGGGATATCATTAAAAAAGGAAACATCTAAATTTTTATTATAAAAGATGTTTGTATATATTATTGCAGGGAACATCATACATTAACACTTAATCACATCACATATCGCATGAAAAAAATTACATGACACAGATCAAAGGGTACATGGCACATGGCACATCATAAATGTACAATGAATCACATGTCACGAAAATACGTTACATGACACATATCACTGGATACATGAACCATATGGTACATGGCACATTTAAAATCAATCACATCGCATATCACAAACATAAACTTTACATGACACAGATCACTGGATACATAACACACATGGTACATGGTACATCACACATCACACTTATGAAATTAATAGCATTGCATATAAAAAAAACCCAAAGCATTCCATGAGACATATGACAGGATACATGACACATATGTCACATGGCAAATCACGTATTTACAAATAATCATATCACATATCACATATCACAAACGAAAACATTACATGACACAGATCACAGGATACATGACACATATGGTACATGGCACATCACACATCACACATCACAAATATGCAATTAATCACATCAGATATCACAAAAAATATTACACGGCACAGATCACAGGGTACATGACACATCCCAGAAAGAAGTCAGACGTTGTGCCGTCCGTCAAAACAACGTTGGCCCAACGTTGATAGACATCGTTGGTCCAACGTTAGATTACGCCTGTTTTATTACTAAATACCTCCCAGGCAGCTTGAAATGTTTGTACCAATCTGATTAAAATATCAGGTATCAAGCAGTAAATTCTGCAAGCTGAATTCACTCTGAACTCTATCCATGAAAGAGTATGTCAATTAAATGTGCTGTCTTCTGGCAGGGTACCTCGGTATACATAGTTTCAAATACGGCAAAGACAAAATTCAAAATGGGTTATAATTACATGCATAATTTCGTGATATAATATTTACTTTCCAAAACAACTTTCAAGACTATGCGCAAATTGTTCACAAATGTTTCAACACTATTAAAAGATATATTATTTCCCCACGAGTTTGCAAATTAAAAACCATCAGACAATAAGCCCGGCACAAATTGAAACATTTAATTTTCCTTGGCCTTACCCAATACATTCAGCATTGAGAGCAACACTGAGACAGGCAAAATAGTCCATGCATCGGATGTCCTATGATTGATTGCCTTGATCCATTAAAAAATATTATGACAGCGACAAAATGACAGTCGAATTCTGGTTTAGGTGAACTTTATGTATTTGTTAAATGACAAGTCAGAACTTGGTTGAGGAACCTCTTCAGTCCTCAAATGAGGAATCAGACGAACTTATCACAGGGATGATCTTCAACCTTATCCATGGTCACTGCTTTTGCCTTGGTAACTGAATAAAACAATGACAGAAATATTATAAAATTACAAGGAAAGGGACATATTTTGACATTAAAAAGTTGCCTTCCCCCAAATAATAATTTCAATGTCTGAAAAAAATCTCAGCAGTGCTACCTCCACCCGTCCAAGTCATTAAACTGTTCAAAACTGCTAAAACTGGGAAGGTGACATGGACAGTAATACCATGATGCTCTTGGATCATACATTGGCAGAAAAGCTTTTAACACTAAAATGAACAAGGGTAACCTCAACTCATTCAAACAATATTTGTTCCGAAAATACACATATCAAAATCAACATTTTTACTGCACCTCTCATATTTGTATAGAAAGTGTTTCTCACATTTGGAAAGAATCCATACCGCAGTTCTCAAGTAAAAGCTAGCACAAACATAGAATTAAAAACAACATTCTAGGTTCAAAATATGCAAAAAGTCATACTGTTTAATAAAATACATATATGAAAATCAACATTTGCACTGCACCTCTTCTATAAGTATAGAAAGAGTTTCTTACATTTGGAAAGAATCCATGTGAGAGCTCTCAAGTAAAAGGTAGCACAAACATAGAATAATTAAAGAAAAACATTCTATGTTCAAAACATTTTCAAGATTTTCATATTGTTTCATAAAATCAACATATCAAAATCAACTTTTGCAATACATCTCTCCAACTGATATCTCAAGTCAAAGGTCGCACAATGTTGAATTAAAAAAAACATTCTCAGTTAAAAACATGTTAAAAAATCATATTGTTTCATAAAATATACATATCAAAATCAACATTTGCAATGCACCACTCCCATTTGTATGGAAAGTGTTCCTCGAATTAGAAAGAATCCATACAGGAGAGCTCTCAAGTAAAAGGTAGCACAAACATAGAATTTAAAACAACATTCTGTATTCAAAACATGTGAAAATTTCATATCGTTTCATAAAATAAACATATCAAAATCAACCTTTGCACGACATCTCTCCAGTTAATATATCAAGTTAAAGGTCGAACAATGTTGAATAGAAAAACACATTCTAAGTTCAAAACATGTACAAAATCATATTGTTTCATAAAAAATACACTTATGAAAATCAAGCTTTGCTCTTCACCTCTCCTATTTGTATAGAAAGTGTTCCTCAAATTTGGAAGGAATCCATGTAGCAGTTCTCCGCTTAAAGGTAGCACAATTTTGAATTAAAAAACACATTCTAAGTTCAAAACATGTACAAAATCATATTCTTTTATAAAATAAACACATCAAAATCAACCTTCGCACTGCATCTCTCCAATTAATATGTCAAGTTAAAGGTCGCACAATGTTGAATTAAAAAAACAACATTCTAAGTTCAAAACAAGTAAAAAATCATATTGTTTCATAAAATACACATATCAAAATGAACCTTTCCACTGCACTCACACACAAAATGTCTTTGGAAGGACGGACATACGTATATCCTTGGTATGTCTTTATATAAATTATCAACCGCCCTTTAAGATTTGGGATATCATTAAAAAAGGAAAACATCTAAATTTTTATTATAAAAGATGTTTGTATATATTATTGCAGGGAACATCATACATTAACACTTAATCACATCACATATCGCATAAAAAAAATTACATGACACAGATCAAAGGGTACATGACACATATGGCACATGGCACATCATAAATGTACAATGAATCACATGTCACGAAAATACGTTACATGACACATATCACTGGATACATGACACATATGGTACATGGCACATTTAAAATCAATCACATCGCATATCACAAACATAAACATTACATGACACAGATCACTGGATACATAACACACATGGTACATGGTACATCACACATCACACATCACACATATAAAATTAATCGCATTGCATATAAAAAACCCCAAAGCATTCCATGAGACATATGACAGGATACATGACACATATGTCACATGGCAAATCACGTATTTACAAATAATCATATCACATATCACATATCACAAACGAAAACATTACATGACACAGATCACAGGATACATGACACATATGGTACATGGCACATCACACATCACAAATATGCAATTAATCACATCAGATATCACAAAAAATATTACACGGCACAGATCACAGGGTACATGACACATCCCATAAAGAAGTCAGACGTTGTGCCGTCCGTCAAAACAACGTTGGCCCAACGTTGATAGACATCGTTGGTCCAACGTTAGATTACGCCTGTTTTATTACTCAATACCTCCCCGCAGCTTGAAATGTTTGTACTAATCTGATTAAAATATCAGGTATCAAGCAGTAAATTCTGCAAGCTGAATTCACTCTGAACTCTATCCATGAAAGACTATGTCAATTAAATGCGCTGTCTTTTGGCAGGGTACCTCGGTATACAAAGTTTCAAATACGACCAAGACAAAATTCAAAATGTTTTTAGTTACGTGCACAATTTCGTGATATAATTTTTTCTTTCCAAAACAACTTTCAAGACAATGTGCAAATTGTTCACAAATGTTTCAACAATATTTAAAGAAATATGATTTCCCCACGAGTTTGTAAATTAAAAATCATCAGCCCGGCACAAAATGAAACATATAATTTTTCTTTGCCTTACCCCATACATTCAACATTGAGAGCAACACTGAGACAGGCAAAATAGTCCATGCATCGGATCTCCTATAATTCATTGCCTTGATCCATTAAAAAATATGACAGCAAGAAATTGACAATAGAATTCTGGTTTAGGTGACCTCTATCTATTTGTTAAATGACAAGTTAGAAATTGGGCCGAATGGTTGAGGAGCTTTTTCAGTCCTCAAATGAAACATCAGACGAACTTATCACTCTCAAGTGAAAGGAAGTACCCGTGTAGCAGTTCTCACATTAAAGGTCGCACAATGTTGAATTTAAAAAAAACATTCAAAACTTGTAAAAAAATAATAATGTTTAATAAAATACACACATCAAAATCCACATTTGGACTGCACCTTTTTTATTAGAATAGAATGTGTTTCTTACATTTGGAAAGAATCCATGTTGTAGCTCTCCAGTAAAAGGTAGCACAAACATGGAATAATTAAAGAAAAACATTCTATGTTCAAAACATTTTCATTCTTGTTTTAAAATGTGAAAAGGAAACCGGCGATATATCTCCTTTTTACTATCCCATCACACCACGAAATCCGGTTGAAATGTAGTGATTTTGTACCCATAATTTCTGTTGATTGAATACCCAGAATAAGTTTGCATTAGTTTCAAAATATACGTAAATATTAGTTTGCAATATACATGTAAAAAGAAATATAATTATATAGATCGATTGTTATATATTCATTGGTACAAAATCACGTAGCATTTTGGGTAGAAAATATTTTAATCGTACATCACAAACATCACGTGTATCTTGTTTCATCCGTTCTGAGAGGGGCTGTCGGATAGCACAATGGTTAAAGCGTTCGCTCGTCACGCCGAAGACCCGGGGTAGATTCCCGACATGGGTACAATGTCTGAAGCCAATTTCTGGTGTTTTTGTTCACCGTGATATTTCTTGAATATTGAAAAAAGCGACGTAAAACCATACTCACTCACCCACCCATCCGTTCTGAGAACGGGAGATTCTCAAAAAAAGTTTGTAAAGACTTTCTAAATTGTCCTTCTTGCAATGATAGACCAATAACACCATTATTTGGGTACAATTATGTCACATCAATATGTTATATATCTATCCCCGCCGCCCTGTTTCAAAAAACAATTCGAAAATCATCGAGCGTAGAATCCATGACTATTTCCGATTTCGGCTTCAAAACTTAGACTTCGATATGTACGATGCTGTATGTGCTTCCGATTCCAGCAAGGAGTGATAAAATTACAAATAGTTTGATTATTTTACATAATCTGCATTATGCTGCAAATAAATCGTTTTGTTACTATGTAAATAAGTTCAGATTATAAATAAACTTATTAAAGTTTTGATGCTTAGAAAGCTCGAGGCAGAAAAGTTTCAAGAGATATTTCGAAGCAATGATTGCAAAGAATGTAATAAGTGGCACTTCTCTGGGGACACCCTGGGGGTTGAAGAGATCCAATAGGACTGTCACGAAGACACCCTGAATGCAGACGATTTTTCAGATAACATTTCGAGGCATTGACTGCTGAGATGGTATTCAGTGACACGTGGCACCTCACTTGCACGAATACACCCCAGAAGAGAGCTAAGAGGACATTTTGAGGCATTGATTGCTAAAAAGATATTCACTGACTCGTCACTGTCACGAAGGCACCCTTGAGGCATAAGATTTCTAAGAGGACCTTTCGAAGCATTTATTGTTAGGAAGCTATTCAGTGACACTTCACGGTCACGATGACATCCTGGAGGCAGAAGTTTTCTGATTGGACATTTCGAGGCATTGATTGCTAAAAAGATATTCAGTGACTCGTCACTGTCACGAGAGGCAGAAGGTATGAAACTGCACATCTAGAGGCATTGATTGCTAAGAATGTATCAAGTGGCACTTTTCTGACACGAATACACCCTGGAAGCAGAAGAGATCTAATAGGACATTTCGAGGCATTGGTTGCTAAGAATATATTCAATGACACTTCACTGTCACGAAGACACCCTGGAGGCAGAAGAGATCAAAGTGCATATTTCGAGGCATTGATTGCCAAAAACATACCCTGAAGGCAGAAGTGTGCTAAGGGACATTGACTGCTGAAAAGATATTCAGTGACACTTAATACCATTAATACTGTCACGAAGACGCCCTGGATACAGAATTCAATGAGGACATCTCCAGGCATTGATTGCTAAGAAAATATTCAGTGGTAATTGATTGCTGAAAAGATATTCAGTTACACTTCACTGTCACGAAGACACCCTGGAAAGAGAAACGTTTCAATGGAACATGTCGAGGCATTGATTGCTGAACAGATATTCAGTGACACTTCACTGTCACGAAGACACCCTGGAAGGAGAAACGTTTCAATGGAACATGTCGAGGCATTGATTGCTAAGAAGATATTCAGTGACACTTCACTGTCACGAAGACACCCCGGAGGCAGGACAGGGCCAATAAGCCATCTATGAGTTATGATTGCCTAAAAGATTTCCAGTGAAAATTCACTTTCACGACGGCGTCTTGCAGCTCATGAAGCAATTGTTTCCTAGAAGATATTCGGTGACAATTCACTGACAAGAAGACATCCTAGAACTCTTGAACCAATGACTGACAAGATATTCAGTGGCACTTCACTGTCACGACGACACCATTGAGGCTGAAAGGTGCCTTGATTTCTTCTGGAAACATTGATGTCCAAGAGGATAGTCTTTAACAAATCACAGAAGAGACACAGATGAGTTGCAAGGAGACGTCTGGAGGCAATGTTTGCCAAGAAGCTGTTCAGTGGCAATTGACTGTCACAAAGAAACACTGGAAGCATTAGAGTGCCAACAAGACTTCTGGGGGCGGAAAATGACGAAGAAGACATCATTGAGGCAAAAGGCATCACCAGGAGACCAGGTTTCCCAACTCCCATGGTCACTGGTACCAAATAAGACCTCTGGAGACCTCGATCTAAGGGTCGGGTATGCTTCTGAGGCACGTTAGGTTCAGAGACTTAACACTGTACTAACCTGCACTAACCCGCACTAACAACCTGCACGTAGGCGCATCACTTTATAGAAAGACACTTCCAAATTATTTAGATTTAGGTTCAAAATCGGGGATTGTTTGGTTGTCAGAGGCAGTGTCAGCCTTTTTGTATCCGCCTGAAGCATGCCTGACCACTGGATAACGACGGTCACACACTGGAGGCAAAAGGGGGTCAAGAAGACTTATGAATGCAGTGATGCTGCTAATAAGATATTCGGTGGAAACTGACTGTCACGAAGGCACTTTGGAGTCAGAAGAGATCAACGTGCACATTTCGAGGCATTGTTTGCCAAGAATTATTAAGTGGCACTTCTCTGGCACGAAAACACCCTGGAGGGAAAACAGTGACATTACGAATCTTGAGGCAATGAATGCCAAGAAGATATTCAGTGACACATCACAGTCTCGAAGACACCCTGGAGGCAGAAGAATTCCATGAGGACATCCCGAGGCAATGATTGCCAAGAATATATTGAGTGGCACTCACTGTCATGAAGACACTCTGGAAGCAGAAACGTTTCAAGAGGGCATTTCGAAGCATTGATTATTCAGAATATATTCAATGACACTTCACTGTCATGAATATATCCTGGAGGCATTGATTGCTGCCAAGAATATATCAAGTGACACCTTGCTGTCACGAAGACGTTCTGGAGAAAGAAAAGATTTCCAAGAATGTATTAAGTCGAACTTCTCCTTCACGAAGACAACCTGGAGGCAGAAGATTTCTAGGAGGTAATTTCGAAGCATTGATTGCTGAGAAGATATTCAGCAACACCTCACTGTCACGAAGACATTCTGGAGAGAAACGGTGACATAACGCATCTTGGACAATGAATGCCAATAAGATATTTAGTGACACGTCACTGTCACGAAGACACCCTGGAGGCAGAAAGATCCAAGAGGATATTTCGATTAGTATAGAAAGTGTTTCTTACATTTGGAAAGAATCTATGTAGAAGCTCTCAAGTAAAAGGTAGCACAAACATAGAATAATTAAAAAAACATTCAAAACATGCATGTTCAAACCATGCAAGAGTTTCATATTGTTTCATAAAATCAACACATCAAAATCAACCTTTGCACTGCACCTCTCCTATTTGTACAGAAAGTGTTCCTCAAATTTGGAAAGAATCCATGTAGCAGTTCTCCGGTTAAAGGGAGCATACTTTTGAATGACATATTTTGACATTAAAAATGTTGCCTTCCCCCAAATAATAATTTGATGTCTGAAAAAGTCTCAGCAGTGCTACCTCTACCCGTTCAAGTCATTAATCTGTTCAAAACTGCTAAAACTGGGAAGGTGACATGGACAGTAATACCATGATGCTCTTGGATCATACATTGGCAGAAAAGATATTAACACTAAACTGAACAAGGGTAACCACGACTCATTCATTTTTCAAAGTTCAAAACATGTACAAAATCATATTGTTTCATGAAATACACATATGAAAATCAACCTTTGCTCTGCACCTCTCCTATTTATAATGACAGTATTCCTCGAATTGGAAAGAATCCATATGGGAGCTCTCAAGTAACAGGTCGCACAAACATGGAATTTAATAGGATGTCCTATGATTGATTGCCTTGATCCATTAAAAAATATTATGACAGCGACAAAATGACAGTCGAATTCTGGTTTAGGTGACCTTTATTTATTTGTTAAATGACAAGCCAGAACTTGGGCCAAGTGGTTGAGGAGCCTCTTCAGTCCTCAAATGAGGAATCAGACGAACTTATCATAGGGATGATCTTCAACCACCTCCATGGTCACTGCTTTTGCCTTGGTAACTGAATAAAACAATGACAGAAATATTATAAAATTACAAGGAAAGGGACATATTTTGACATTAAAAAGTTGCCTTCCCCCAAATAATAATTTCAATGTCTGAAAAAAATCTCAGCAGTGCTACCTCCACCCGTCCAAGTTATTAAACTGTTCAAAACTGCTAAAACTGGGAAGGTGACATGGACAGTAATACCATGATGCTCTTGGATCATACATTGGCAGAAAAGCTTTTAACACTAAAATGAACAAGGGTAACCTCAACTCATTCAAACAATATTTGTTCCGAAAATACACATATCAAAATCAACATTTGTACTGCACCTCTCATATTTGTATAGAAAGTGTTTCTCACATTTGGAAAGAATCCATGCAGCAGTTCTCAAGTAAAAGCTAGCACAAACATAGAATTAAAAACAACATTCTAGGTTCAAAATATGCAAAAAATCATACTGTTTAATAAAATACATATATGAAAATCAACATTTGCACTGCACCTCTTCTATTAGTATAGAAAGAGTTTCTTACATTTGGAAAGTATCCATGTGGGAGCTCTCAAGTAAAAGGTAGCACAAACATAGAATAATTAAAGAAAAACATTCTATGTTCAAAATATTTTCAAGATTTTCATATTGTTTCATAAAATCAACATATCGAAATCAACTTTTGCAATACATCTTTCCAACTGATATCTCGAGTGAAAGGTCGCACAATGTTGAATTAAAAAAACCATTCTCATTTAAAAACATGTAAAAAATCATATTGTTTCATAAAATATACATATCAAAATCAACATTTGCAATGCACCACTCCCATTTGTATGGAAAGTGTTCCTCGAATTGGAAAGAATCCATACAGGAGCTCTCAAGCAAAAGGTAGCAAAACCATAGAATTAAAAACAACATTCTGTATTCAAAACATGTGAAAATTTCATATCGTTTTTAATAAAATAAACATATCAAAATCAACCTTTGCACGACATCTCTCCAATTAATATATCAAGTTAAAGGTCGAACAATGTTGAATAGAAAAACACATTCTAAGTTCAAAACATCTACAAAATCATATTGTTTCATAAAATAAACACACCAAAATCAACCTTTGCCCGACATCTCTCCAATTAATATCTCAACTTAAAGGTCGCACAATGATGAATTAAAATAAAACATTCTAAGTTCAAAACATGTACAAAATCATATTGTTTCATAAAAAAATACACATATGAAAATCAAGCTTTGCTCTTCACCTCTCCTATTTGTATAGAAAGTGTTCCTCAAATTTGGAAAGAATCCATGTAGCAGTTCTCCGGTTAAAGGTAGCGCAATTTTGAATTAAAAAAAACACATTCTTAGTTCAAAACATGTACAAAATCATATTCTTTCATAAAATCAATACATCAAAATCAACCTTTGCACTGCATCTCTCCAATTAATATCTCAAGTTAAAGGAGGCACAATGTTGAATTAAAAAAACACATTCTAAGTTCAAAACATCTACAAAATCATATTGTTTCATAAAATAAACACACCAAAATCAACCTTTGCCCGACATCTCTCCAATTAATATCTCAACTTAAAGGTCGCACAATGATGAATTAAAATAAAACATTCTAAGTTCAAAACATGTACAAAATCATATTGTTTCATAAAAAATACACTTATGAAAATCAAGCTTTGCTTTTCACCTCTCCTATTTGTATAGAAAGTGTTCCTCAAATTTGGAAAGAATCCATGTAGCAGTTCTCCGGTTAAAGGTAGCGCAATTTTGAATTAAAAAACACATTTTAAGTTCAAACCATGTACAAAATCATATTCTTTCATAAAATAAACACATCAAAATCAACCTTTGCACTGCATCTCTCCAATTAATATCTCAAGTTAAAGGAGGCACAATGTTGAATTGAAAAACAAACATTCTAAGTTCAAAACAAGTAAAAAATCATATTGTTTCATAAAATACACATATCAAAATGAACCTTTCCACTGCAATCACACACAAAATGTCTTTGGAAGGACGGACAGACGTATATCCTTGGTATGGCTTTATCAACCCGCCCTTTTAGATTTGGGATATCATTAAAAATGGAAACACCGACATTTTTATTATAAAAGATGTTTGTATATATTATTGCAGGGAACATCACACATTAACACTTAATCACATCACATATCGCATAAAAAAAATTACATGACACAGATCAAAGATTACATGACACATATGGCACATGGCACATTTAAAATCAATCACATCGCATATCACAAACATAAACATTACATGACACAGATCACTAGATACATAACACACATGGTACATGGTACATCATATATCACACATCACACATATAAAATTAATCGCATTGCATATAGAAAAAATAATAAAGCATTCCATGAGACATATGACAGGATACATGACACATATGTCACATGGCAAATCACGTTTTTACAAATAATCATATCACATATCATATTTCACATATCACAAACATAAACATTACATGACACAGATCACAGGATACATGACACATATGGTACATGGCACATCACACATCACAAATATGCAATTAATCACATCAGATATCACAAAAAATATTACACGGCACAGATCACAGGGTACATGACACATCCCAGAAAGAAGTCAGACGTTGTGCCGTCCGTCAAAACAACGTTGGCCCAACGTTGATAGACATCGTTGGTCCAACGTTAGATTACGCCTGTTTTATTACTAAATACCTCCCAGGCAGCTTGAAATGTTTGTACCAATCTGATTAAAATATCAGGTATCAAGCAGTAAATTCTGCAAGCTGAATTCACTCTGAACTCTATCCATGAAAGAGTATGTCAATTAAATGTGCTGTCTTCTGGCAGGGTACCTCGGTATACATAGTTTCAAATACGGCAAAGACAAAATTCAAAATGGGTTATAATTACATGCATAATTTCGTGATATAATATTTACTTTCCAAAACAACTTTCAAGACTATGCGCAAATTGTTCACAAATGTTTCAACACTATTAAAAGATATATTATTTCCCCACGAGTTTGCAAATTAAAAACCATCAGACAATAAGCCCGGCACAAATTGAAACATTTAATTTTCCTTGGCCTTACCCAATACATTCAGCATTGAGAGCAACACTGAGACAGGCAAAATAGTCCATGCATCGGATGTCCTATGATTGATTGCCTTGATCCATTAAAAAATATTATGACAGCGACAAAATGACAGTCGAATTCTGGTTTAGGTGAACTTTATGTATTTGTTAAATGACAAGTCAGAACTTGGTTGAGGAACCTCTTCAGTCCTCAAATGAGGAATCAGACGAACTTATCACAGGGATGATCTTCAACCTTATCCATGGTCACTGCTTTTGCCTTGGTAACTGAATAAAACAATGACAGAAATATTATAAAATTACAAGGAAAGGGACATATTTTGACATTAAAAAGTTGCCTTCCCCCAAATAATAATTTCAATGTCTGAAAAAAATCTCAGCAGTGCTACCTCCACCCGTCCAAGTCATTAAACTGTTCAAAACTGCTAAAACTGGGAAGGTGACATGGACAGTAATACCATGATGCTCTTGGATCATACATTGGCAGAAAAGCTTTTAACACTAAAATGAACAAGGGTAACCTCAACTCATTCAAACAATATTTGTTCCGAAAATACACATATCAAAATCAACATTTTTACTGCACCTCTCATATTTGTATAGAAAGTGTTTCTCACATTTGGAAAGAATCCATACCGCAGTTCTCAAGTAAAAGCTAGCACAAACATAGAATTAAAAACAACATTCTAGGTTCAAAATATGCAAAAAGTCATACTGTTTAATAAAATACATATATGAAAATCAACATTTGCACTGCACCTCTTCTATAAGTATAGAAAGAGTTTCTTACATTTGGAAAGAATCCATGTGAGAGCTCTCAAGTAAAAGGTAGCACAAACATAGAATAATTAAAGAAAAACATTCTATGTTCAAAACATTTTCAAGATTTTCATATTGTTTCATAAAATCAACATATCAAAATCAACTTTTGCAATACATCTCTCCAACTGATATCTCAAGTCAAAGGTCGCACAATGTTGAATTAAAAAAAACATTCTCAGTTAAAAACATGTTAAAAAATCATATTGTTTCATAAAATATACATATCAAAATCAACATTTGCAATGCACCACTCCCATTTGTATGGAAAGTGTTCCTCGAATTAGAAAGAATCCATACAGGAGCTCTCAAGTAAAAGGTAGCACAAACATAGAATTTAAAACAACATTCTGTATTCAAAACATGTGAAAATTTCATATCGTTTCATAAAATAAACATATCAAAATCAACCTTTGCACGACATCTCTCCAGTTAATATATCAAGTTAAAGGTCGAACAATGTTGAATAGAAAAACACATTCTAAGTTCAAAACATGTACAAAATCATATTGTTTCATAAAAAATACACTTATGAAAATCAAGCTTTGCTCTTCACCTCTCCTATTTGTATAGAAAGTGTTCCTCAAATTTGGAAGGAATCCATGTAGCAGTTCTCCGCTTAAAGGTAGCACAATTTTGAATTAAAAAACACATTCTAAGTTCAAAACATGTACAAAATCATATTCTTTTATAAAATAAACACATCAAAATCAACCTTCGCACTGCATCTCTCCAATTAATATGTCAAGTTAAAGGTCGCACAATGTTGAATTAAAAAAACAACATTCTAAGTTCAAAACAAGTAAAAAATCATATTGTTTCATAAAATACACATATCAAAATGAACCTTTCCACTGCACTCACACACAAAATGTCTTTGGAAGGACGGACATACGTATATCCTTGGTATGTCTTTATATAAATTATCAACCGCCCTTTAAGATTTGGGATATCATTAAAAAAGGAAAACATCTAAATTTTTATTATAAAAGATGTTTGTATATATTATTGCAGGGAACATCATACATTAACACTTAATCACATCACATATCGCATAAAAAAAATTACATGACACAGATCAAAGGGTACATGACACATATGGCACATGGCACATCATAAATGTACAATGAATCACATGTCACGAAAATACGTTACATGACACATATCACTGGATACATGACACATATGGTACATGGCACATTTAAAATCAATCACATCGCATATCACAAACATAAACATTACATGACACAGATCACTGGATACATAACACACATGGTACATGGTACATCACACATCACACATCACACATATAAAATTAATCGCATTGCATATAAAAAACCCCAAAGCATTCCATGAGACATATGACAGGATACATGACACATATGTCACATGGCAAATCACGTATTTACAAATAATCATATCACATATCACATATCACAAACGAAAACATTACATGACACAGATCACAGGATACATGACACATATGGTACATGGCACATCACACATCACAAATATGCAATTAATCACATCAGATATCACAAAAAATATTACACGGCACAGATCACAGGGTACATGACACATCCCATAAAGAAGTCAGACGTTGTGCCGTCCGTCAAAACAACGTTGGCCCAACGTTGATAGACATCGTTGGTCCAACGTTAGATTACGCCTGTTTTATTACTCAATACCTCCCCGCAGCTTGAAATGTTTGTACCAATCTGATTAAAATATCAGGTATCAAGCAGTAAATTCTGCAAGCTGAATTCACTCTGAACTCTATCCATGAAAGACTATGTCAATTAAATGCGCTGTCTTTTGGCAGGGTACCTCGGTATACAAAGTTTCAAATACGACCAAGACAAAATTCAAAATGTTTTTAGTTACGTGCACAATTTCGTGATATAATTTTTTCTTTCCAAAACAACTTTCAAGACAATGTGCAAATTGTTCACAAATGTTTCAACAATATTTAAAGAAATATGATTTCCCCACGAGTTTGTAAATTAAAAATCATCAGCCCGGCACAAAATGAAACATATAATTTTTCTTTGCCTTACCCCATACATTCAACATTGAGAGCAACACTGAGACAGGCAAAATAGTCCATGCATCGGATCTCCTATAATTCATTGCCTTGATCCATTAAAAAATATGACAGCAAGAAATTGACAATAGAATTCTGGTTTAGGTGACCTCTATCTATTTGTTAAATGACAAGTTAGAAATTGGGCCGAATGGTTGAGGAGCTTTTTCAGTCCTCAAATGAAACATCAGACGAACTTATCACTCTCAAGTGAAAGGAAGTACCCGTGTAGCAGTTCTCACATTAAAGGTCGCACAATGTTGAATTTAAAAAAAACATTCAAAACTTGTAAAAAAATAATAATGTTTAATAAAATACACACATCAAAATCCACATTTGGACTGCACCTTTTTTATTAGAATAGAATGTGTTTCTTACATTTGGAAAGAATCCATGTTGTAGCTCTCCAGTAAAAGGTAGCACAAACATGGAATAATTAAAGAAAAACATTCTATGTTCAAAACATTTTCATTCTTGTTTTAAAATGTGAAAAGGAAACCGGCGATATATCTCCTTTTTACTATCCCATCACACCACGAAATCCGGTTGAAATGTAGTGATTTTGTACCCATAATTTCTGTTGATTGAATACCCAGAATAAGCTTGCATTAGTTTCAAAATATACGTAAATATTAGTTTGCAATATACATGTAAAAAGAAATATAATTATATAGATCGATTGTTATATATTCATTGGTACAAAATCACGTAGCATTTTGGGTAGAAAATATTTTAATCGTACATCACAAACATCACGTGTATCTTGTTTCATCCGTTCTGAGAGGGGCTGTCGGATAGCACAATGGTTAAAGCGTTCGCTCGTCACGCCGAAGACCCGGGGTAGATTCCCGACATGGGTACAATGTCTGAAGCCAATTTCTGGTGTTTTTGTTCACCGTGATATTTCTTGAATATTGAAAAAAGCGACGTAAAACCATACTCACTCACCCACCCATCCGTTCTGAGAACGGGAGATTCTCAAAAAAAGTTTGTAAAGACTTTCTAAATTGTCCTTCTTGCAATGATAGACCAATAACACCATTATTTGGGTACAATTATGTCACATCAATATGTTATATATCTATCCCCGCCGCCCTGTTTCAAAAAACAATTCGAAAATCATCGAGCGTAGAATCCATGACTATTTCCGATTTCGGCTTCAAAACTTAGACTTCGATATGTACGATGCTGTATGTGCTTCCGATTCCAGCAAGGAGTGATAAAATTACAAATAGTTTGATTATTTTACATAATCTGCATTATGCTGCAAATAAATCGTTTTGTTACTATGTAAATAAGTTCAGATTATAAATAAACTTATTAAAGTTTTGATGCTTAGAAAGCTCGAGGCAGAAAAGTTTCAAGAGATATTTCGAAGCAATGATTGCAAAGAATGTAATAAGTGGCACTTCTCTGGGGACACCCTGGGGGTTGAAGAGATCCAATAGGACTGTCACGAAGACACCCTGAATGCAGACGATTTTTCAGATAACATTTCGAGGCATT
This sequence comes from Haliotis rufescens, assembly GCF_023055435.1. Lineage (NCBI taxonomy): Eukaryota > Metazoa > Mollusca > Gastropoda > Lepetellida > Haliotidae > Haliotis > Haliotis rufescens. The sequence continues at coordinate 554,653 of NW_025964046.1, forward strand.
GACTGCTGAGATGGTATTCAGTGACACGTGGCACCTCACTTGCACGAATACACCCCAGAAGAGAGCTAAGAGGACATTTTGAGGCATTGATTGCTATAAAGATATTCACTGACTCGTCACTGTCACGAAGGCACCCTTGAGGCATAAGATTTCTAAGAGGACCTTTCGAAGCATTTATTGTTAGGAAGCTATTCAGTGACACTTCACGGTCACGATGACATCCTGGAGGCAGAAGTTTTCTGATTGGACATTTCGAGGCATTGATTGCTAAAAAGATATTCAGTGACTCGTCACTGTCACGAGAGGCAGAAGGTATGAAACTGCACATCTAGAGGCATTGATTGCTAAGAATGTATCAAGTGGCACTTTTCTGACACGAATACACCCTGGAAGCAGAAGAGATCTAATAGGACATTTCGAGGCATTGGTTGCTAAGAATATATTCAATGACACTTCACTGTCACGAAGACACCCTGGAGGCAGAAGAGATCAAAGTGCATATTTCGAGGCATTGATTGCCAAAAACATACCCTGAAGGCAGAAGTGTGCTAAGGGACATTGACTGCTGAAAAGATATTCAGTGACACTTAATACCATTAATACTGTCACGAAGACGCCCTGGATACAGAATTCAATGAGGACATCTCCAGGCATTGATTGCTAAGAAAATATTCAGTGGTAATTGATTGCTGAAAAGATATTCAGTTACACTTCACTGTCACGAAGACACCCTGGAAAGAGAAACGTTTCAATGGAACATGTCGAGGCATTGATTGCTGAACAGATATTCAGTGACACTTCACTGTCACGAAGACACCCTGGAAGGAGAAACGTTTCAATGGAACATGTCGAGGCATTGATTGCTAAGAAGATATTCAGTGACACTTCACTGTCACGAAGACACCCCGGAGGCAGGACAGGGCCAATAAGCCATCTATGAGTTATGATTGCCTAAAAGATTTCCAGTGAAAATTCACTTTCACGACGGCGTCTTGCAGCTCATGAAGCAATTGTTTCCTAGAAGATATTCGGTGACAATTCACTGACAAGAAGACATCCTAGAACTCTTGAACCAATGACTGACAAGATATTCAGTGGCACTTCACTGTCACGACGACACCATTGAGGCTGAAAGGTGCCTTGATTTCTTCTGGAAACATTGATGTCCAAGAGGATAGTCTTTAACAAATCACAGAAGAGACACAGATGAGTTGCAAGGAGACGTCTGGAGGCAATGTTTGCCAAGAAGCTGTTCAGTGGCAATTGACTGTCACAAAGAAACACTGGAAGCATTAGAGTGCCAACAAGACTTCTGGGGGCGGAAAATGACGAAGAAGACATCATTGAGGCAAAAGGCATCACCAGGAGACCAGGTTTCCCAACTCCCATGGTCACTGGTACCAAATAAGACCTCTGGAGACCTCGATCTAAGGGTCGGGTATGCTTCTGAGGCACGTTAGGTTCAGAGACTTAACACTGTACTAACCTGCACTAACCCGCACTAACAACCTGCACGTAGGCGCATCACTTTATAGAAAGACACTTCCAAATTATTTAGATTTAGGTTCAAAATCGGGGATTGTTTGGTTGTCAGAGGCAGTGTCAGCCTTTTTGTATCCGCCTGAAGCATGCCTGACCACTGGATAACGACGGTCACACACTGGAGGCAAAAGGGGGTCAAGAAGACTTATGAATGCAGTGATGCTGCTAATAAGATATTCGGTGGAAACTGACTGTCACGAAGGCACTTTGGAGTCAGAAGAGATCAACGTGCACATTTCGAGGCATTGTTTGCCAAGAATTATTAAGTGGCACTTCTCTGGCACGAAAACACCCTGGAGGGAAAACAGTGACATTACGAATCTTGAGGCAATGAATGCCAAGAAGATATTCAGTGACACATCACAGTCTCGAAGACACCCTGGAGGCAGAAGAATTCCATGAGGACATCCCGAGGCAATGATTGCCAAGAATATATTGAGTGGCACTCACTGTCATGAAGACACTCTGGAAGCAGAAACGTTTCAAGAGGGCATTTCGAAGCATTGATTATTCAGAATATATTCAATGACACTTCACTGTCATGAATATATCCTGGAGGCATTGATTGCTGCCAAGAATATATCAAGTGACACCTTGCTGTCACGAAGACGTTCTGGAGAAAGAAAAGATTTCCAAGAATGTATTAAGTCGAACTTCTCCTTCACGAAGACAACCTGGAGGCAGAAGATTTCTAGGAGGTAATTTCGAAGCATTGATTGCTGAGAAGATATTCAGCAACACCTCACTGTCACGAAGACATTCTGGAGAGAAACGGTGACATAACGCATCTTGGACAATGAATGCCAATAAGATATTTAGTGACACGTCACTGTCACGAAGACACCCTGGAGGCAGAAAGATCCAAGAGGATATTTCGATTAGTATAGAAAGTGTTTCTTACATTTGGAAAGAATCTATGTAGAAGCTCTCAAGTAAAAGGTAGCACAAACATAGAATAATTAAAAAAACATTCAAAACATGCATGTTCAAACCATGCAAGAGTTTCATATTGTTTCATAAAATCAACACATCAAAATCAACCTTTGCACTGCACCTCTCCTATTTGTACAGAAAGTGTTCCTCAAATTTGGAAAGAATCCATGTAGCAGTTCTCCGGTTAAAGGGAGCATACTTTTGAATGACATATTTTGACATTAAAAATGTTGCCTTCCCCCAAATAATAATTTGATGTCTGAAAAAGTCTCAGCAGTGCTACCTCTACCCGTTCAAGTCATTAATCTGTTCAAAACTGCTAAAACTGGGAAGGTGACATGGACAGTAATACCATGATGCTCTTGGATCATACATTGGCAGAAAAGATATTAACACTAAACTGAACAAGGGTAACCACGACTCATTCATTTTTCAAAGTTCAAAACATGTACAAAATCATATTGTTTCATGAAATACACATATGAAAATCAACCTTTGCTCTGCACCTCTCCTATTTATAATGACAGTATTCCTCGAATTGGAAAGAATCCATATGGGAGCTCTCAAGTAACAGGTCGCACAAACATGGAATTTAATAGGATGTCCTATGATTGATTGCCTTGATCCATTAAAAAATATTATGACAGCGACAAAATGACAGTCGAATTCTGGTTTAGGTGACCTTTATTTATTTGTTAAATGACAAGCCAGAACTTGGGCCAAGTGGTTGAGGAGCCTCTTCAGTCCTCAAATGAGGAATCAGACGAACTTATCATAGGGATGATCTTCAACCACCTCCATGGTCACTGCTTTTGCCTTGGTAACTGAATAAAACAATGACAGAAATATTATAAAATTACAAGGAAAGGGACATATTTTGACATTAAAAAGTTGCCTTCCCCCAAATAATAATTTCAATGTCTGAAAAAAATCTCAGCAGTGCTACCTCCACCCGTCCAAGTCATTAAACTGTTCAAAACTGCTAAAACTGGGAAGGTGACATGGACAGTAATACCATGATGCTCTTGGATCATACATTGGCAGAAAAGCTTTTAACACTAAAATGAACAAGGGTAACCTCAACTCATTCAAACAATATTTGTTCCGAAAATACACATATCAAAATCAACATTTGTACTGCACCTCTCATATTTGTATAGAAAGTGTTTCTCACATTTGGAAAGAATCCATGCAGCAGTTCTCAAGTAAAAGCTAGCACAAACATAGAATTAAAAAAAACATTCTAGGTTCAAAATATGCAAAAAATCATACTGTTTAATAAAATACATATATGAAAATCAACATTTGCACTGCACCTCTTCTATTAGTATAGAAAGAGTTTCTTACATTTGGAAAGTATCCATGTGGGAGCTCTCAAGTAAAAGGTAGCACAAACATAGAATAATTAAAGAAAAACATTCTATGTTCAAAATATTTTCAAGATTTTCATATTGTTTCATAAAATCAACATATCGAAATCAACTTTTGCAATACATCTTTCCAACTGATATCTCGAGTGAAAGGTCGCACAATGTTGAATTAAAAAAACCATTCTCATTTAAAAACATGTAAAAAATCATATTGTTTCATAAAATATACATATCAAAATCAACATTTGCAATGCACCACTCCCATTTGTATGGAAAGTGTTCCTCGAATTGGAAAGAATCCATACAGGAGCTCTCAAGCAAAAGGTAGCAAAACCATAGAATTAAAAACAACATTCTGTATTCAAAACATGTGAAAATTTCATATCGTTTCATAAAATAAACATATCAAAATCAACCTTTGCACGACATCTCTCCAATTAATATCTCAACTTAAAGGTCGCACAATGATGAATTAAAATAAAACATTCTAAGTTCAAAACATGTACAAAATCATATTGTTTCATAAAAAAATACACATATGAAAATCAAGCTTTGCTCTTCACCTCTCCTATTTGTATAGAAAGTGTTCCTCAAATTTGGAAAGAATCCATGTAGCAGTTCTCCGGTTAAAGGTAGCGCAATTTTGAATTAAAAAAACACATTCTTAGTTCAAAACATGTACAAAATCATATTCTTTCATAAAATCAATACATCAAAATCAACCTTTGCACTGCATCTCTCCAATTAATATCTCAAGTTAAAGGAGGCACAATGTTGAATTAAAAAAACACATTCTAAGTTCAAAACATCTACAAAATCATATTGTTTCATAAAATAAACACACCAAAATCAACCTTTGCCCGACATCTCTCCAATTAATATCTCAACTTAAAGGTCGCACAATGATGAATTAAAATAAAACATTCTAAGTTCAAAACATGTACAAAATCATATTGTTTCATAAAAAATACACTTATGAAAATCAAGCTTTGCTTTTCACCTCTCCTATTTGTATAGAAAGTGTTCCTCAAATTTGGAAAGAATCCATGTAGCAGTTCTCCGGTTAAAGGTAGCGCAATTTTGAATTAAAAAACACATTTTAAGTTCAAACCATGTACAAAATCATATTCTTTCATAAAATAAACACATCAAAATCAACCTTTGCACTGCATCTCTCCAATTAATATCTCAAGTTAAAGGAGGCACAATGTTGAATTGAAAAACAAACATTCTAAGTTCAAAACAAGTAAAAAATCATATTGTTTCATAAAATACACATATCAAAATGAACCTTTCCACTGCAATCACACACAAAATGTCTTTGGAAGGACGGGCAGACGTATATCCTTGGTATGGCTTTATCAACCCGCCCTTTTAGATTTGGGATATCATTAAAAATGGAAACACCGACATTTTTATTATAAAAGATGTTTGTATATATTATTGCAGGGAACATCACACATTAACACTTAATCACATCACATATCGCATAAAAAAAATTACATGACACAGATCAAAGATTACATGACACATATGGCACATGGCACATTTAAAATCAATCACATCGCATATCACAAACATAAACATTACATGACACAGATCACTAGATACATAACACACATGGTACATGGTACATCATATATCACACATCACACATATAAAATTAATCGCATTGCATATAGAAAAAATAATAAAGCATTCCATGAGACATATGACAGGATACATGACACATATGTCACATGGCAAATCACGTTTTTACAAATAATCATATCACATATCATATTTCACATATCACAAACATAAACATTACATGACACAGATCACAGGATACATGACACATATGGTACATGGCACATCACACATCACAAATATGCAATTAATCACATCAGATATCACAAAAAATATTACACGGCACAGATCACAGGGTACATGACACATCCCAGAAAGAAGTCAGACGTTGTGCCGTCCGTCAAAACAACGTTGGCCCAACGTTGATAGACATCGTTGGTCCAACGTTAGATTACGCCTGTTTTATTACTAAATACCTTCCAGGCAGCTTGAAATGTTTATACCAATCTGATTAAAATATCAGGTATCAAGCAGTAAATTCTGCAAGCTGAATTCACTCTGAACTCTATCCATGAAAGAGCATGTCAATTAAATGTGCTGTCTTCTGGCAGGGTACCTCGGCATACATAGTTTCAAATACGACCAAGACAAAATTCAAAATGGTTATAATTACATGCATAATTTCGTGGTATAATATTCACTTTCCAAAACAACTTTCAAGACTATGCGCAAATTGTTCACAAATGTTTCAACACTATTAAAAGATATATTATTTCCCAACGAGTTTGCAAATTAAAAACCATCAGACAATAAGCCCGGCACAAATTGAAACATTTAATTTTCCTTGGCCTTACCCAATACATTCAGCATTGAGAGCAACACTGAGACAGGCAAAATCGTCCATGCATCGGATGTCCTATGATTGATTGCCTTGATCCATTAAAAAATATTTTGACAGCGAGAAAATGACAGTCGAATTCTGGTTTAGGTGACCTTTATTTATTTGTTAAATGACAAGTCAGAACTTGGTTGAGGAACCTCTTCAGTCCTCAAATGAGGAATCAGACGAACTTATCACAGGGATGATCTTCAACCACCTCCATGGTCACTGCTTTTGCCTTGGTAACTGAATAAAACAATGACACAAATATTATAAAATTACAAGGAAAGGGACATATTTTGACATTAAAAAGTTGCCTTCCCCCAAATAATAATTTGATGTCTGAAAAAAAATCTCAGCAGTGCTACCTCCACCCGTCCAAGTCATTAAACTGTTCAAAACTGCTAAAGCTGGGAAGGTGACATGGACAGTAATACCATGATGCTCTTGGATCATACATTGGCAGAAAAGCTTTTAACACTAAAATGAACAAGGGTAACCTCAACTCATTCAAACAATATTTGTTCCGAAAATACACATATCAAAATCAACATTTGTACTGCACCTCTCATATTTGTATAGAAAGTGTTTCTCACATTTGGAAAGAATCCATGCAGCAGTTCTCAAGTAAAAGCTAGCACAAACATAGAAATAAAAACAACATTCTAAGTTCAAAATATGCAAAAAATCATACTGTTTAATAAAATACATATATGAAAATCAACATTTGCACTGCACCTCTTCTATTAGTATAGAAAGAGTTTCTTACATTTGGAAAGAATCCATGTTGGAGCTCTCAAGTAAAAGGTAGCACAAACATAGAATAATTAAAGAAAAACATTCTATGTTCAAAATATTTTCAAGAATTTCATATTGTTTCATAAAATCAACATATCAAAATCAACTTTTGCAATACATCTCTGCAACTGATATCTCAAGTCAAAGGTCGCACAATGTTGAATTAAAAAAACCATTCTCAGTTAAAAACATGTAAAAAATCATATTGTTTCATAAAATATACATATCAAAATCAACATTTGCAATGCACCACTCCCATTTGTATGGAAAGTGTTCCTCGAATTGGAAAGAATCCATACAGGAGCTCTCAAGTAAAAGGTAGCACAAACATAGAATTTAAAACAACATTCTGTATTCAAAACATGTGAAAATTTCATATCGTTTCATAAAATAAACATATCAAAATCAACCTTTGCCCGACATCTCTCCAATTAATATCTCAACTTAAAGGTCGCACAATGATGAATTAAAATAAAACATTCTAAGTTCAAAACATGTACAAAATCATATTGTTTCATAAAAAATACACTTATGAAAATCAAGCTTTGCTCTTCACCTCTCCTATTTGTATAGAAAGTGTTCCTCAAATTTGGAAAGAATCCATGTAGCAGTTCTCCGGTTAAAGGTAGCGCAATTTTGAATTAAAAAACACATTTTAAGTTCAAACCATGTACAAAATCATATTCTTTCATAAAATAAACACATCAAAATCAACCTTTGCACTGCATCTCTCCAATTAATATCTCAAGTTAAAGGAGGCACAATGTTGAATTGAAAAACAAACATTCTAAGTTCAAAACAAGTAAAAAATCATATTGTTTCATAAAATACACATATCAAAATGAACCTTTCCACTGCAATCACACACAAAATGTCTTTGGAAGGACGGACAGACGTATATCCTTGGTATGGCTTTATCAACCCGCCCTTTTAGATTTGGGATATCATTAAAAATGGAAACACCGACATTTTTATTATAAAAGATGTTTGTATATATTATTGCAGGGAACATCATACATTAACACTTAATCACATCACATATCGCATAAAAAAAATTACATGACACAGATCAAAGATTACATGACACATATGGCACATGGCACATTTAAAATCAATCACATCGCATATCACAAACATAAACATTACATGACACAGATCACTAGATACATAACACACATGGTACATGGTACATCATATATCACACATCACACATATAAAATTAATCGCATTGCATATAGAAAAAATAATAAAGCATTCCATGAGACATATGACAGGATACATGACACATATGTCACATGGCAAATCACGTTTTTACAAATAATCATATCACATATCATATTTCACATATCACAAACATAAACATTACATGACACAGATCACAGGATACATGACACATATGGTACATGGCACATCACACATCACAAATATGCAATTAATCACATCAGATATCACAAAAAATATTACACGGCACAGATCACAGGGTACATGACACATCCCAGAAAGAAGTCAGACGTTGTGCCGTCCGTCAAAACAACGTTGGCCCAACGTTGATAGACATCGTTGGTCCAACGTTAGATTACGCCTGTTTTATTACTAAATACCTTCCAGGCAGCTTGAAATGTTTATACCAATCTGATTAAAATATCAGGTATCAAGCAGTAAATTCTGCAAGCTGAATTCACTCTGAACTCTATCCATGAAAGAGCATGTCAATTAAATGTGCTGTCTTCTGGCAGGGTACCTCGGCATACATAGTTTCAAATACGACCAAGACAAAATTCATTCTATGTTCAAAATATTTTCAAGAATTTCATACTTTTTCATAAAATCAACATATCGAAATCAACTTTTGCAATACATCTTTCCAACTGATATCTCGAGTGAAAGGTCGCACAATGTTGAATTAAAAAAACCATTCTCATTTAAAAACATGTAAAAAATCATATTGTTTCATAAAATATACATATCAAAATCAACATTTGCAATGCACCACTCCCATTTGTATGGAAAGTGTTCCTCGAATTGGAAAGAATCCATACAGGAGCTCTCAAGTAAAAGGTAGCAAAACCATAGAATTAAAAACAACATTCTGTATTCAAAACATGTGAAAATTTCATATCGTTTCATAAAATAAACATATCAAAATCAACCTTTGCACGACATCTCTCCAATTAATATATCAAGTTAAAGGTCGAACAATGTTGAAAAGAAAAACACATTCTAAGTTCAAAACATCTACAAAATCATATTGTTTCATAAAATAAACACACCAAAATCAACCTTTGCCCGACATCTCTCCAATTAATATCTCAACTTAAAGGTCGCACAATGATGAATTAAAATAAAACATTCTAAGTTCAAAACATGTACAAAATCATATTGTTTCATAAAAAAATACACATATGAAAATCAAGCTTTGCTCTTCACCTCTCCTATTTGTATAGAAAGTGTTCCTCAAATTTGGAAAGAATCCATGTAGCAGTTCTCCGGTTAAAGGTAGCGCAATTTTGAATTAAAAAAACACATTCTTAGTTCAAAACATGTACAAAATCATATTCTTTCATAAAATAAATACATCAAAATCAACCTTTGCACTGCATCTCTCCAATTAATATCTCAAGTTAAAGGAGGCACAATGTTGAATTAAAAAAAAACATTCTAAGTTCAAAACAAGTAAATAATCATATTGTTTCATAAAATACACATATCAAAATGAACCTTTCCACTGCAATCACACACAAAATGTCTTTGGAAGGACGGACAGACGTATATCCTTGGTATGGCTTTATCAACCCGCCCTTTTAGATTTGGGATATCATTAAAAATGGAAACACCGAAATTTTTATTATAAAAGATGTTTGTATATATTATTGCAGGGAACATCATACATTAACACTTAATCACATCACATATGGCTTAAAAAAAATTACATGACACAGATCAAAGGGTACATGATACATATGGCACATGGCACATCATAAATGTACAATGAATCACATATCACGAAAATACGTTACATGAAACATATCACTGGATACATGACACATATGGTACATGGCACATTTAAAATCAATCACATCGCATTTCACAAACATAAACATTACATGACACAGATCACTAGATACATGAGACATATGACAGGATACATGACACATATGGTACATGGCACATCACACATCACAAATATGCAATTAATCACATCAGATATCATAAAAAAATATTACACAACACAGATATCGTTGGTCCAACGTTAGATTACGCCTGTTTTATTCCTCAATACCTCCCAGGCAGCTTGAAATGTTTATACCAATCTGGTTAAAATATCAGGTATCAAGCAGTAAATTCTGCAAGCTGAATTCACTCTGAACTCTATCCATGAAAGAGCATGTCAATTAAATGTGCTGTCTTCTGGCAGGGTACCTCGGTATACATAGTTTCAAATACGGCCAAGACAAAATTCAAAATGGTTATAATTACATGCATAATTTCGTGATATAATATTTACTTTCCAAAACAACTTTCAAGACTATGCGCAAATTGTTCACAAATGTTTCAACACTATTAAAATATATATTATTTCCCAACGAGTTTGCAAATTAAAAACCATCAGACAATAAGCCCGGCACAAATTGAAACATTTAATTTTCCTTGGCCTTACCCAATACATTCGGCATTGAGAGCAACACTGAGACAGGCAAAATAGTCCATGCATCGGATGTCCTATGATTGATTGCCTTGATCCATTAAAAAATATTTTGACAGCGACAAAATGACAATAGAATTCCGGTTTAGGTGACCTCTATCTATTTGTTAAATGACAAGTCAGAACTTGGGCCAAGTGGTTGAGGAGCCTTTTCAGTCCTCAAATGAGGAATCAGACGAACTTATCACAGGGATGATCTTCAACCTTATTCATGGTCACTTCTTTTGCCTTTGTAACTGAATAAAACAATGACACAAATATTATAAAATTACAAGGAAAGGGACATATTTTGACATACAAAATGTTGCTTTCTCCCAAATAATAATTTGATGTCTGAAAAAAATCTCAGCAGTGCTACCTCCACCCGTCTAAGTCATTAAACTGTTCAAAACTGCTAAAACTGGGAAGGTGACATGGACAAAATATGCAAAAATCATACTGTTTAATAAAATACATATATGAAAATCAACATTTGCACCCGCACCTCTTCTATCAGTATAGAAAGAGTTTCTTACATTTGGAAAGAATCCATGTGGGAGATCTCAAGTTCTATGTTCAAAACATTTTCAAGAATTTCATATTGTTTCATAAAATCAACATATCAAAATCAACTTTTGCAAAACATCTCTCTAACTGATATCTCAAGTCAAAGGTCGCACAATGTTGAATTAAAAAAAACATTCTCAGTTAAAAACATGTAAGAAATCATATTGTTTCATAAAATACACATATCAAAATCAATGCACCACTCCCATTTGTATAGAAAGAATCCATGTAGTAGTTCTCAAGTTAAAGGTCTCACAATGTTGAATTAAAAAAACACATGCTGTGTTCAAAACATGCAAAGAATTAGATTGTTTCATAACATAGACATATCAAAATCAACATTTAGACCGCACCTCTTCTATTAGTATAGAAAATGTTTCTCGCATTTGGAAAGAATCCATGCAGCAGTTCTCAAGTAAAAGGTAGCACAAACATAGCATCAAAACAAAAATTCTGTGTTCAAAACATGCAAAAAATCATATTGTTTCATAAAATACACATATCAAAATTAACATTTGGACCGCACCTCTTCTATTCGTATAGAAAGTGTTTCTCACATTTGGAAAGAATCCATTTAGCAGCTCTCAAGTGAAAGGTAGCACAAACAGAAAATAAAAAAAACATTCCGTGTTCAAAAGATGAAAAAAATTCATATTGTTTTATAAAATGAACAAATCAAAATCAACCTTCACACTGCATCTCTCCAATGAATATAAAAAAGTGTTCCTTAAATTTGAAGAGAATCCATGTGGCAGTTCTCACTTTAAAGGTCGCACAATGTTGAATTAAAAAAAAACACATTCACAACTTGTAAGAAAATAATATTGTTTCATAAAATACACATATCAAAATCAACATTTGGACTGCACCTTTTTTATTAGAATAGAATGTGTTTCTTACATTTGGAAAGAATCCATGTTGCAGCTCTCAAGTAAATGGTAGCACAAACATGGAAAAAAACCGATTCTTTTTTTAAAATGTGAAAAGGAACCCTACAGGCGATATATCTCCTTTTTACTATCCCATCACTCCCATGAAATCCGGTTGAAATGTAGTGATTTTGTACCCATAGGTTTTGTTGATTGCATACCCAGAATAAGTAAGCATTAGTTTCAAAGAAATACGTAAATATATTGAAACAAATTAACAACTTCACAATCCTAAAACTTTAACTTTTTGACAAGTTATCATTGTGGGCCCTTATTGTGTACTTAAACAGTAATGTCCACGTATTGTCTCCAGATAACACCCATTTTGTGCAGGTGAATCGATCAAAATCATGTGCACAGCACTATAGTGGCAAAAGTGTTTTTTCACCTGCAACTGGTCACGTGGCCATAATACCGCACGTGTTTTCAGCCATACTTGTTAGCAGTCATTAACAAAAAAAAAGAAAAACACAAGAAAACAAAAGTCTTTACGGCCATTTGTCATGCAACGCCTTTCAAATGTGAAACGTGAACGTGCCATCGGCATGTTGCAGACGGGAACGTCCGTAGCTGAAGTCGCAAGGACGATGGGTTGTAGTCGACGGACTGTTTATGATTTACAGACGCGTCTACAGCAGGCCAGGCCAGGCCGACCACGTGTGACGTCACATGCAGAGGATCGTCAGATTGTCTTACGTCACCCCCGTAACCGATTTTTGAAGGCTACATCAACCAGAAATGAACTGTTTAGGTGTAGACTGAGTGCGCAAACTGTTCGAAACCGTCTGAGAACTGCTCACCTTCAAGCACGACGGCCATACAGCGGGCCGATTCTGATTCAATTACACAGACGTCAACGTCAATTGTGGGCACAGCGACACTTACGATGGACTCAGAGGAATTGGAATCATATCGTCTTCAGTGATGAATCCCGATTTAATCTTCGATTTCCTGATGGTAGGGCGAGGGTGTGGAGGCGCCGTCATGAACGTTACGCCTAGTGTTGTGTACAGGAAGTTGACGGATTTCGAGGCGGAAGTGTCATGGTGTGGGGTGCTTTCTGTGGCAATGCACGTTCCAGGCTTCTTGTCATCCGTGGCAACCTCAACGCTGCTGCTTACCGCGACCAGGTACTGGCACAAGAACTTCTGCCTTTTATGGCAGCACATGCACCCGGTTTGATCTTCCAACACGACAATGCCAGACCCCACACATCAATTTTGACAAGGAATTTCCTTCCGAATGCGGGAGTCAACGTCATGGACTGGCCGCCAAGGTCTCCCGACCTCAATCCCATCGAACACGTCTGGGATGCTCTTGGCAGAAGTCTGCGCACTCTCCAGAACCAACCACAGAATTAGCAAGATCTTGGCACCATTTTGCAGCAACAATGGCGTCGTCTTCCCGATCATGTGTTCACAAGCATCACAAGGTCCATGCGGAGGCGTTGTGTGGCAGTTGTCAACGCAGATGGTGGCCATACACGCTACTGAACTTGTGTGCCAGCAGATTCTCGTGCTTGGGACTTATGATTTGAACTGTTGATGTTATTACCGAATACTGTAAGTGCTTGGAACAAATTATGGTTACCACCGTTAATTCAAATCCTTCTTTGGACATTAATGGTTAAAAAGTACTTTCTCTGATACATGTGTCCGTTGTATATCATATATGGGATTACTTTTAAAAATATGAAGTTTTTAATTTGTCAAAAATATTTTGAGTGGCACTTCACAGTCACGAAGACAACCTGGAGACTGAAGAATTCTAAGAGCACATTTTGAAGCATTGATTGCCAAGAGTATACCAAGTGACACTTCTCTGCCACGAAGACGCCCTGGAGGCAGAAGATTTTTGAGAGGACATTTCGAGGCATTGATTGTTAAGAATATATTCAATGACATTTCACTGTCACGAAGACACCCTATAGGCAGAAGAGTTCCATCAGGACTGTAACGAAGACATCCTGAAGGCAGATTTCTAAGAGAACATTTCGAGGCATTGACTGCTGAGAAGATATTCAGTGACACCTCACTGGGAGGACGAATGCCCAGAAGAGATCTAAGAGGACATTTCGAAGCAATGATTGCAAAGAATGTATTAAGTGGCACTTCTCTGTCACGAAGACACCCTTGGGGTTGAAGAGATCCAATAGGACTGTCACAAAGACACCCTGAAGGCAGACGATTTCTCAGATAACATTTCGAGGCATTGACTGCTGAGATGATATTCAGTGACACGTGGCACCTCACCGGCACGAATACACCCCAGAAGAGATCTAAGAGGAAGGACATTTTGAGGCATTGATTGCTAAAAAGATATTCACTGACTCGTCACTGTCACGAAGGCACCCTGTAGGCAGAAGTTTTCTGATTGGACATTTCGAGGCATTGATTGCTAAAAAGATATTTATTGACACTTCACTGTCACGAAGACACACGAGAGGCAGAAGAGATGAAACTGCACATCTCGAGGCATTGATTGCTAAGAATGTATCAAGTGGCACTTTTCTGACACGAATGCACCCTGGGAGCATAAGATTTCTAAGAGGACATTTCGAGGCAATGATTACTAAGAATATATTCAATGATATTTCACTGTCACGAAGCCACCCTACAGGCAGTAGGTTTCTGAGAAGACATTTCGAGGCATTGAATGCTAAGAAGATATTCAGTGACACTTCACTGTCACGAAGACACCCTGGAGGCAGAAGAGTTTCATGACAACTCGACGCATTCATTACCAAGATTATATTGAGTGGCACTTCTATGTCACTATGAGACAGCAGAAGAGATCTAATAGGACATTTCGAGGCAATGATTGCTAAGAATATATTCAATGACACTTCACTATCACGAAGACACTTTACAGGCAGTGGAGAACATGTTGAGGCATTGATTGCTAAGAAGATAGTCAGTGACATTTCACTGACACGTAGACGCTCTGGAGGCACAAGAAATCCAAGAAGACATTTCGAGGCATTGATTGCCAAGAATATACCAAGTGACTTCTCTGTCATGAAGACACCAAAGAAAAGATCTTATAAGCCATTTCGAGGCATTGAATGCTAAGAATAAATTCAAGTGGCACTTCTCTGTCACGAAGACTCCTTGGATGCAGAAGAGGTTTAAGAGGACATTTCGAGACATTGATTGCTAAGAATAAATTCAATGACACTTCACTGTCACGAAGACACCCTGGAAGTAGAAACGTTTCAAGAGGACATGTCGATGCATTGATTGCTAAGAAGAAATTCAGTGGTAATTCACTTTCACGAAGACAAACTGAAGGCAGAAGTGCGCTAAGAGGACATTTCGAGGCATTGATTGCTGAAAAGATATTCAGTGACACTTCACTGTCACGAAGACACCCTGGAGGCAGAACAGGGCCAATAAGTGATCTATGAGTTATGATTGCCAAAAGGATTTTCAGTGAAAATGTACTTTCACGACGACGTCCTGCAGTTCATGAAGCAATTATTTCCTTGAAGATATTCGGTGACAATTCACTGTAAAGAAGACATCCAAAAACTCTTGAACCAATGATTGTCAAGAAGATATTCAGTGGCACTTCACGACGACACCATTGAGGCTGAAAGGTGCCTTGATTTCTTCTGGAAACATTGAGGTCCAAGAGGATAGTCTGTAACAAATCACAGAAGAGACACAGACGAGTTGCAAGGAGACTTCTAGAGGCAAGGTTTGCCAAGAAGGTGTTCAGTGGCAATTGACTGTCACAAACAAACACTTGAAGCATTAGAGTGCCAACAAGACTTCTGGGGGCAGAAAATAACCAAGAAAAGGCATCACCAGGAGACTCTCCAGGACCAGGTTTCCCAACTCCCATGGTCACTGGTACCAAATAAGACCTCTGGAGACCTCGATCTAAGGGTCGGGTATGCTTCTGAGGCACGTTAGGTTCAGAGACTTAACACTGTACTAACCTGCACTAACCCGCACTAACAACCTGCACGTAGGCGCATCACTTTATAGAACGACACTTCCAAATTATTTAGATTTAGGTTCAAAATCGGGGATTGTTTGGTTGTCAGAGGCAGTGTCAGCCTCTTAGTATCCGCCTGAAGCATGCCCGACCTCTGGATAACGACGGTCACACACTGGAGGCAAAAGGGGGTCAAGAAGACTTATGAATGCAGTGATGCTGCTAATAAGATATTCAGTGGAAACTGACTGTCATGAAGGCACTTTGGAGTCAGAAGAGATCAACGTGCACATTTCGAGGCATTGTTTGCCAAGAATTATTAAGTGGCACTTCTCTGGCACGAAGACACCCTGGAGGGAAAACAGTGACATTACGAATCTTGAGGCAATGAATGCCAAGAAGATATTCAGTGACACATCACAGGCACGAAGACACCCTGGAGGCAGACGAATTCCTTGAAGACATCTCGAGGCATTGATTGCCAAGATTAAATTGAGTGGCACTTCACTGTCATAAAGACAGCATGGACGCATAAGGTTTCTTAAAGGACATTTCAATTCATTGATTGCTAAAAATACATTCAAAGACACTTCACTGTTACGGAGACACCCTTGAGACAGAAGAATTCGATGAGGACATTCGAGACATTGATTGCTGAGGATACATTCAGTGACACTTCACTGTCACAAAGAAACCTTCAGGCTGAAGAGTTCTAAGAGGATATTTTGAGGAATTGATTGCTAAGAATATATTCAGTGATATTTCACTGTCACGAAGACACCCTGGATGCAGAAGGAAAAAGTTCTGAAAGGAAATCTCGAGGCATTGATTGCATTAAATGGAAAAAGTGGATTAAGTGGCACTTCAATGTTCACAAAGACAGCTTCGAGGCATAAGGTTTCTCAAAGGACATTTCAATTCATTGCTTGCTAAAAATACATTTAAAGACACTTCAATGATACGGAGACACCTTTGAGACAGAAGAATTTCATGAGGACATTTCGAGGCATTGATTGCTAAGAATACGTTCAGTGACACCTCACTGTCAAGAAGACACCATGGATGCAGAAGAATTCTCTCGAGGCATTGATTGCAAAGATTATATTGAGTGGCACTTCACTGTCAGGAAGACACCCTTGAGACAAAGGAGTTTGAAGAGGATATTTCTATTCATTCATTGCTGAGGATACGTTCAGTGACACTTCACTGTCAGGAAGACACCCAGGAGGCAAAATATATCCATGAGGACATTTCGAGGCAATGATTGTTATGAATACATTCAGTGACACTTCACTGTCACAAAGATACCCGAGGGGCAGAAAAATTCCATGATGACATTTCGAGGCATTGATTGCTATGAATACATTCAGTGACACTTCACTTTCACGAAGACACCTTCGTTGCAGAAGAATTCCATGACAACTCGACGCATTGATTACCAATATTATATTGAGTGGCACTTCACTGTCAGGAAGATACCCTTGAGAGAGAAGAATTTGAAGAGGATATTTCGAGGCATTGATTGCTAAGACTACGTTCAGTGACATCTCACTGTCAAGAAGACACCATGGATGCAGAAGAATTCTCTCGAGGCATTGATTGCAAAGATTATATTGAGTGGCACTTCACTGTCAGGAAGATACCCTTGAGACAGAAGAATTTGAAGAGGATATTTCGAGGCATTGATTGCTAAGAATATATTCAGTGACATTTCAATGTCACGAAGACACCCTAGGAGCAGAGGAATTTGATGAGGACATTTAGAGGCATTGATTGCCAAGAATATACTGAGTCAAATTAAAAACTTCACATATTTAAAAGTAATCTCATATATGATATATACCGGACAAATGTATCAGAGAAGGTAGTTTTTAATCATTAATGTCCAAAGAAGGATTTGAATTAACGGTGGTAACCATAATTTGTTCCAAGCACCTACGGTATTCGGTAATAACATCAACAGTTTAAATCATAAGTCCCAAGCACGAGAATCTGCTGGCACACAAGTTCGGTAGCGTATGTGGCCACCATCTGCGTTGACAACTGCCACACAACGCCTCCGCATAGACCTTTTGATGCTTGTGAACACATGATTGGAAAGACGACACCATTGTTGCTGCAAAATGGTGCCAAGATCTTGCTAATTCTGTGGTTTGTTCTGGAGAGTGCGCAGACTTCTGCCAAGAGCATCCCAGACGTGTTCGATGGGATTGAGGTCGGGAGACCTTGGCGGCCAGTCCATGACGTTGACCCCCGCATTCGGAAGGAAATTCCTTGTCAAAATTGATGTGTGGGGTCTGGCTTTGTCGTGTTGGAAGATCAAACCGGGTGCATGTGCTGCAAAACAGGCAGAAGTTCTGGTGCCAGTACCTGGTCGCGGTTAGCAGCAGCGTTGAGGTTGCCACGGATGACAAGAAGCCTGGAACGTGCATTGCCACAGAAAGCACCCCACACCATGACACTTCCGCCTCGAAATCTGTCAACTTCCTGTAAAGACAACACAAGGCTTAACGTTCATGACGGCGCCTCCACACCCTCGTTCTACCATCAGCAAATCGAAGATTAAATCGGGATTCATCACTGAAGACGATATGATTCCTATTCCTCTGAGTCCATCGTAAGTGTCGCTGTGCCCACAATTGACGTTGACGTCTGTGTAATTGAATCAGAATCGGCCCGCAGTATGACCGTCGTGCTTGAAGGTGAACAGTTCTCAGACGGTTTCGAACAGTTTGCGCACTCAGTCTACCCCTAAACAGTTCATTTGTTAGGTCACAGTGACCTATTTTCAATGAAAAGCATGAACCATATTTTCGTTGTGACATAGAATTCCACCATGAGACTTCATATTGGGTTTTATATACTGGTTAACCCTTGAAAATATTGCAGTTGATATTGATAATGTCAAGGTCACGTGTTCTCAATAATAAAAATCGTTCAATGTAGTTACAATTAATTGAAATGACGAAGACCTACTATAAGGTCTAAATGACTAGGCAATCAAATGCAATTTTCCATAATAATCCCCCAAATGTTTTCACGTCGAAGGTCAGCATTCATGTTTGTTTGTTTGTTTGTTTTTGTTAAGTGTATTCTAGATTCTCTGGACATAGCACTGAAAAACATTAAAATGACACAAACCAATTAATTCCTAAGATCGATTGGTTGGCACGTCACTAGTTCAGCAATTATGATTTTACAACCAGTTCTCATCACCAGTTGTGGATGGACGACGTCCTGAGGGCGGCGCTTTGAAGTGATGAGGTTTTGGGTGACCTTCTATGAAGATTAAGGTCACTGGATTGGTTTGTCTTAAAGTACTTCTGCTCCTTTCTGTACTGAGGAAATATTGTGTGTGTATAATATGTTTGTAAGAGATTACACCTATGTTTTCAACTAAAAATAATCAAACATGTGATTCTCTTAAATTGAGGTCAAGGTCATTACACCAAAAGTGCTTATAACTTTCTGTTTATGGTAGCTTGTGGAATAACACTTTCTGTTTTGAAGTTGTCTTCTTTCCAAACGGGAAATGATGTCATTTAACTGGAAGTGCCAACAACTTTCTTAGTAATGTTGGTGCAGAACTGTTTTTAGGTTGTGATGCATTGAGCTTATGTTATGTTTGGCCTTTACTACAATTGAGTCAGTTTGTCTGTTTTCCCATTACAGAGGTGAAGTTATCAAACCAAGAGTGCTTACATTGACAGCTTGAGGCACAGGACTAATTTCTACTGCATTTGGCATCATGAGGTATCCGTGATGAATCTAAAACATGTATTGATGAGATCATCTGTCACTTGAGTAGATGGACGTTAAAATGGGTCATGATACACCTTTGTTGTGGTAAAGTTTTCGCTATTCAAGAAAAATTATGTAGGGACTAGTTCTGTGTTGCATGTAATTTAATATATTTATTCATATATGCTTTACATGTTTGTCCTTGCATCTGTAGGTAGTTGTAGAATAGCATTACTGTTGTAAATATGTAAGCTTAGTGCCATAAGGTAGAAATGGATCCCATACACCTGAGAATATTGTAACAATTTAAACCTTTAAAATTATGGTCGCAGTTGTTTGATCAACATCCATGGCGAGATGAAGTATGAAATGCATTGCTTCGATGCTGTCAGTGCCATATAAATTGATTAGCAGAGACAGATAGCATTAATTATGAGAAACAATAGGCGCTGATGGCTGAAAATCAATGTTACGACAATACTAATTCTACATGTCACCAATTTGTAAGTGCTTACTTGTAACGTTGTCTTTCTTTTTCATTCAGTATGAATCACTTGATCCACCAAGACTTGAACGAGCTGTGGAGGACAAGTAGTTGGTACCTGACAAAGGCCACTGTGATGGGCATTACTTGGACCGGGTACCACCTGGAAAACTCGCAGTTGTGCCCCGAATGATTGTGCACCGTCCTCTAATCACTCGAACGTGATGCCACACTTACAACTACTGTGGGACTAGGTGGTTTCAAGATCATACTTGTGAGGCTGACTTTCATGAACTGTAGTGTCACGCCATTTTTCTGTATCAAACCATGTATAATAAAAGTATGAAAAATTCACCATTTGGTTTTCATTGTAGCTAATCGGGCATTTGAAGCCATGAGAGTATGAAATGATTTGTTGAAAATCTTGATATGATTCCCTAGTCTATCAGGCCAAATGATTTTCTCTTACTGCAAAATATATTGATTGACTATAAAGCCTAATGTTTCAACACCAACGTGTTGTTTACTACAAAAATGACTGCTGAGCGATATTTTGAAGTACATAATACAAAGTGGTAAATAATAAATGTCTGGCAGAAATTTCTGGAGGTATAAAAAAGATTCTTCCAGAAATTTCTGCAGTGCAAAACAAATCAGTCAGAATTTTCTTCAGAAATGCATTTGAGCTCATTTGAGGAACATAAACTTTCCATTGTTATTAAGTGTGTTCCTGTAGGCTCGATCCCTTTATGGTCATGTTCGGACTGCTGACCATTCCAAAGTTGTATCGCCTCTCCTTCATGTAAGTTATATCCCAGCGTGTTACATGTAGGTTCATGCGGAGGAAACGTCTGAAGCGGTACAGAACGTAGGAGAACCCAAATGTCAGTAAAATGATAAAATATAAAACCTAGCAAATTCAAAAATTAGGCTACAAAAATTACAGTGCTCTCGCTGTCAGTTGACAATGCATTTGTTTAAAAACAAACTCTCGCAATGCAATTTAATTTTGATTTTCTAACAAAAATGATCACACATATCTTCACACCGCGATTAAGTTGTAACCAGGGTGAAATATTCACGTGAAACGTGTGACGCACCGCCTGAGAAGGGATGTATCAGGGTGTTTCTGTTCAAATAATGTTTTCTCATCAACTGACCTGACATAAATGATCAAACGTGCTCCATTCATTCAATATTTGGCAAGAAATGACATATGTTCTCTTCTATGGAAACTCATTGAAACACAAAGAAAGTAGTTCCTGCAGCTTCGTTTTATTGAAAATGTTTCCACTGACGCGTACAGCAAAACTCAGCGTTCTAAATGAGCGAACACCACAACATGGACAGATCAGAATATTTTAGCGAAGTGACTAATGCTTTTAAGGACAAAAGACGCATCAACAGCCACTGTTTTATTCGACTATTTAACGTTACAAAAACATCAGTTGAAAAAAGAGGAAGTAAGAAATATAAGGAAACAAAAAGTGAAACATAAAAAGTAGCCTGTTCCTGGGACTACATATCACCAATTCTGAGTCACTCGGGTGAATGAGAGATCCACCAAGACTTGAACGAGCTGTGGAGGACAAGTAGTTGGTACCTGACAAAGGCCACTGTGATGGGCATTACTTGGACCGGGTACCACCTGGAAAACTCGCAGTTGTGCCCCGAATGATTGTGCACCGTCCTCTAATCACTCGAACGTGATGCCACACTTACAACTACTGTGGGACTAGGTGGTTTCAAGATCATACTTGTGAGGCTGACTTTCATGAACTGTAGTGTCACGCCATTTTTCTGTATCAAACCATGTATAATAAAAGTATGAAAAATTCACCATTTGGTTTTCATTGTAGCTAATCGGGCATTTGAAGCCATGAGAGTATGAAATGATTTGTTGAAAATCTTGATATGATTCCCTAGTCTATCAGGCCAAATGATTTTCTCTTACTGCAAAATATATTGATTGACTATAAAGCCTAATGTTTCAACACCAACGTGTTGTTTACTACAAAAATGACTGCTGAGCGATATTTTGAAGTACATAATACAAAGTGGTAAATAATAAATGTCTGGCAGAAATTTCTGGAGGTATAAAAAAGATTCTTCCAGAAATTTCTGCAGTGCAAAACAAATCAGTCAGAATTTTCTTCAGAAATGCATTTGAGCTCATTTGAGGAACATAAACTTTCCATTGTTATTAAGTGTGTTCCTGTAGGCTCGATCCCTTTATGGTCATGTTCGGACTGCTGACCATTCCAAAGTTGTATCGCCTCTCCTTCATGTAAGTTATATCCCAGCGTGTTACATGTAGGTTCATGCGGAGGAAACGTCTGAAGCGGTACAGAACGTAGGAGAACCCAAATGTCAGTAAAATGATAAAATATAAAACCTAGCAAATTCAAAAATTAGGCTACAAAAATTACAGTGCTCTCGCTGTCAGTTGACAATGCATTTGTTTAAAAACAAACTCTCGCAATGCAATTTAATTTTGATTTTCTAACAAAAATGATCACACATATCTTCACACCGCGATTAAGTTGTAACCAGGGTGAAATATTCACGTGAAACGTGTGACGCACCGCCTGAGAAGGGATGTATCAGGGTGTTTCTGTTCAAATAATGTTTTCTCATCAACTGACCTGACATAAATGATCAAACGTGCTCCATTCATTCAATATTTGGCAAGAAATGACATATGTTCTCTTCTATGGAAACTCATTGAAACACAAAGAAAGTAGTTCCTGCAGCTTCGTTTTATTGAAAATGTTTCCACTGACGCGTACAGCAAAACTCAGCGTTCTAAATGAGCGAACACCACAACATGGACAGATCAGAATATTTTAGCGAAGTGACTAATGCTTTTAAGGACAAAAGACGCATCAACAGCCACTGTTTTATTCGACTATTTAACGTTACAAAAACATCAGTTGAAAAAAGAGGAAGTAAGAAATATAAGGAAACAAAAAGTGAAACATAAAAAGTAGCCTGTTCCTGGGACTACATATCACCAATTCTGAGTCACTCGGGTGAATGAGAGAGCTCAGCATTATTCCGGACGTAAAATGTTAAAATTGCAGAATAAAGTAGTTTAACTATGTGCTGCTTGTTGGTCAGTTCGGGAAACATGCGTCTACGGGTAATTGATGGGTGATGACACCAGAAACCCTGGATCTGCCTATGCCTCTGCTTGCTACACAATAATATAAAATATAATTTCCGTCGCTAGCTGGTCAGTTTTTGCTGACTGTGTCGTTAAACAAAATTCAACATAATATACTACACATCACTTCACGTACAAAAGAATAATTGTGGATATCCTATCTTGTGTAAACGGGACAATTATAATAGCTTTTCGTCACAGGGATCACGTTTTACACATGATTCTTATTATTGACCATAAGAGAGAAATGTTCAGAGGAGATAATGCCGGACTGCACGTTCCACTCTTGCCTATGAATACATTACATTACCACTTTCACATGGCTGTCCAAATCGCCAAACATTAAAGCCACAGAACATTTGGGCTACCTAGGACCCAAAGCCTTCTTCAATCATGACGATGCGGATCAGTTTTGGAGTCACGTAGTGGTCTCAATAGCTACCGAGAACAAGGCCCATTTGTGAACTGACATCATCACTGCTTGAACTTTTATTGACTTATTTACAATTACTAACATTCTCACATTCAGGCCATCATTTCCATGTGAGACGTTGACTTGCCTTTACACGTGTTCGGAATGTGTGGGGCAGAAAAATCGCACCTTTTCGCAAACATCCGATGTCATCACTACTTTTCACAGTTATACATGAACACTTGATATGGTCGCACTCGTAGAATGTACACGGATGTCACTTTTATTTCCAAGTTCTAATTTTAGCGGTTACACTGTGTGTAACACCCACGCATATTAATTAAATACATCAGGGAATGGTGTTGGCGTTTGTTGTATATTACAAGATACATGTTGAATGGAGCAATGCCTTTGATCCCGTTTGTGACGAGGTATTATAACAGTGATTGGTGATTAATGAACTGTCATAAAAATATCGAGCAATTAAATTTGGAGAATCGACATCTGATGTGGACATGGCAAACGTTGAATTACGAATTGTTGTATAAGAGCACCAATTACTGCATTTTTAAGATATCACATAATCCCCAAATCATTAACGATACATCCAACAATGAGTATATATATCCAATCAACAACATTGGTATTCTATGTTAAAATAGAAAGCATGTAAGTCTCCTAAAAGCAAGGCTTGACCAACTTACTGGTACATTAGCATCAAATAGGATATCAATATGGTCTAATCAATGTATTGATGTACGTGGGGAAACCTGGCCAGCATACATGTGTAATAATATACAAAGCAATATGTCATCAGGTCGGTTCGTGACCAGTGAAGATCCGGGGTAGAATAGATCTTCAGCAGCCCATGCTTGCCGTAAAAGGCGACTATGCTTGTCGTAAGAGGCAACTAACGGGATCGGATGGTCAGGCTCGCTAACATGGTATCCCAATTGCGTGGGTCAATGCTCATGATATCAGTCATATATCATGAAACACTGAACATTGAACAATATATGTAATCCTGACACAGGACACCTCACATTTGAAGTCAGGATTTGTGTGAGTCAGTGTGTTGGGTTTAACGCCGTTTTGAACAGTATCCCAGTTATATCACGGCGTGCCAGCTAGACGTGGGCTGAAAGCCCGTAGTAATGCAGGTTTCAAACGTTTATCACCTTGGTGAAACCCACAAGCACGGGTGTGGTGCTGGCAAACCTAGAAAGGTAATCGTGGCAAACCGGGATTCGATCTCTCAATCATATGTTTTCAATGGACCTAACTCTGCACAGTGAATTGCTGAGCCTTAGACGACTGGGCCACCCATAGACTCAAATCAGAACAACTGTTAATGCAACGTTGCGAGGGCACCTTTTTAAAACGACGTCCAAGCTAATACTTGATTATCTGTTATTCTATGCATTGAACCAATGACCTGCATGCACAAAACATGATAATGATGTATGATGAAACTAATCCATTGTCACAATGGATGTAATGTGTGGATAGTGCTTGAATAGGATCCGACCCGTGAAGATCCGGGGTAGAATAGGTCTTCTGCAACCCATGCTTGACGTAAGAGGCGACTAACGGGATCGGGTGGTCAGGCTCGCCGACTTGGTTGATGCATGTCATCGTATCTCAATTGCGTGGATCGATGCACATGATGTCAATCACTGGATTGTCTGGTCCAGATTCGATTATTTACAAACCGCCTTCATATAGCTGGAATATTGCTGAGTGCGGCGTTAAACAGCAAACAAACAAACTGTTGATAGAATTTTAGATCTTCACAATCACCGGGTGTGACCATATAGACAGAATCTCGTTTGTGGGTTTGTGATTTTTACATTTGCCCAATGACCATGGTGAGTGTTATTGGGGATACCAAAGGTGACAGTTTACTATTAGAGGAAATTGGTTGTGAGTACTTATACCATTTGGATAGGATATCTTTAGGATTTTAATCCTTTCTTTCGCTGTGGGTAATCCTTTCACGTTGATGGAAGGAAGTCACTCAACAAGGTCATGACAATGGTTATGCGCAAGGCTCGGAATCACGAATAGATCACTAGAGGTGTTGATGCAGGCTGGACATGCAGCATACAGCATTTCCAGTGTAGGCTGGCACCTCGTCTTTGTTTCACTCGGTATTTAAAACCTTGACCATTCACAGGTGCATTTGTCTATTTATAATGAAGTTGTTTGGCGTTCCCAGTATTTATATAATATCTCACTGATTACTTGTTAACTGGTCACTGCAAGTGCCTTATTTATTTAAGTTTCAGTGAACTGAGTTTATTCACATGTTAGCTTTCAAAGGTTGTGATCAGACTTGTAAAATCCTCAGTTGAGTTTACTCACTAACTACTGTGAGCGTTTTTGGCATGATATCTGTGGGAATTTTATAAACACAGTAACTGCTAAAAGCGGCGTAAAACCATGCTCACTCACAGTAACTGTTAATCCTCTGCATTGTGCTGGCAAATTTGAGATAAACCTGTGACGATCAAACTCAGTTAGAATCCTTGTTTATCTGTGACATTTTCCAACTGGAGACATTTTTGTAAACTTGAAAATTGATGATGAATTTTAATATTCATATTATTGAAACCGTCCTTTTTAAGGGACCGTTTATGCCTATAATTGTTACGGGGAATTAACTCCGGGATCTCCACGCCTTCAAAAACAGACAGAGAGGTTCTCAGGCGAAATGCAGGAATGACCCTATGCCAAGATACCCCTTCATTTATACCCGAGACCTCCAGTCCACGTTTGAAAGCATGTCACTACCAATCTGTCCAGTTTGGAATTGATAACAATGGTTTCCCACATGGTGGTCAAATTTTGAAAGTTTTGATGTGCTGACTTGCTTAGTTAATTGTTTATAGGCTGGTCGGCTGTGTTTGAAACTGGTCAATCGGCTCTAGAATTTCAATACATGGAATTGATAACAATGGCTTCTCAAATGTTGGTCAAATTATGCAAGTTTTGATGTGCTGACTTGCTTAATTAATTGTTTATTGGCTGGTCAGCTGTGTCTGAATCTGGTCAGCCGGGTCTAGAATTTCAATAGTGCTAGCTGATTAGCATCTGCCAGCTCGTTTGACTGGTTTCGATTAACAACTTAAGACACAGAGACAGGCAGTCTATATATAACAAACGATATATGGTCCTGTTAAGACGATTGAAAGTTAGAACGTTGGAGTAAATGACCCTATATTGTAGGGTCAATCGCTTTTGACATGTTTAAACTAACTTTAAGGCACACGACAAGTCAAAGCTGGTCGCCCTGATTACGTTCTTATGTTTGACAGAAACTATGCCCGTGGCATTCAGAGAAAGATATGACTTTTTACCTTGATCTCATTACAATAAGCAAAAATGTCTCCAAAGTCCACAGTTTGTCTAATAGTACAAAAATAAGTGTGTTTTAAAAATCAACGTTTTCTTTTATTGAACACAATATTTGAACTGTATTGCTGTAAATAATCTAGCCTGCTGCCTATGTAACTTAAACATATTTATGTATGATCTTCTTATGCCACGTCTTATGACCTCTATTATCCCTGCTGACGCTATCATAATGTTCAATTTCAGTCTGGCACACCAAGCGTGAATAAGCATTATACATGTGTTCATAAAGCACACTGACGCATATACATTTTGGTGGATATGAAACATTCTAGTTAATTGTGGATGTCGGTAGGTGTTTATCTAATCGGTGAGCACATAACTGTGTCCAGTCTACCGCGGGGTTTGATGCGGTGTCAGTGTCGAATGGTTTGGTGATAGTTGTGCAAATATGCGTTGTATATCGTATATTTTGTTACTAACTTTCCTCTTATTTGCTAAAAGAAAACGGATATTACCAACAGTAAGTTAGCCAACTGGAAGATCCGCTGCCTGCTACATTCCTTATATAGGCTAAACGGTCTTGTTTGTGTGTACTAGACGTAACATCCGAAGACTAATAAAGTCAATTTTAAGACAGTACAGACTATGGAGCCGAAAGGTAATATGACCAGAACGCATCTGCTGTGTATCGGAGGATGTTTATGACCTGAAATGTTATAACGTTAGATCGCGAGGGCGAAACATTTACGAGAGTTGGGACACTGGCTGTGGTTTAAATCAGTCACTGACAGAAGAGATGATGTTAATCAAACACACAATTTTGCTTTCATATGAAGCATTATGAGAACTGGGGAGCCAATATGCAAGTATTACACGCATTCACACACAGAAGAAATTTATAGTTGATATTGTATATTTTTCAATCAATCTGAACACATGTATATCAAAATAGCAAATAAACAAGTCCATGGAAAATGCTGTGTTGCACGTTAATGGGTTTTTTGCTTTCACTTTGACATTATATATCATAACAGAGTAAGAGAAGGTTTGGGATTCCTCTTCAAAGTACTAAAATAACAACTGTTGTTTACTGACTAGAGCGTTTTTATGATAAAAAACATTGACAATTAATTTCTTCTCTCATTTTTCAATGTAGTTCACTTCAAATATCTTCTCTTTTTCTAAACTGTTAAGAAAAAATGTTAACATGATCACAAGGTAAAGAGCCTGTTGAAAGTTACCCTGTGAGATCTGTCAAATCCATCACGGATTTGAAGCTATCTACAGGTTCAGCCATTTCCATTTTCCTCCACTAGTTATTGGAAACGTTCAAGAAAATATTTCATTTCTCCCTTAATCCCATCTGTCATGCATGTAAAACATATACTTAGTGAGAGCTTTATATAATCCACACAATACACTAATGTTCATTCATTATGATATTGATGAGTGTAGGGAACAGTCCCTTTGAATTTTATGACACACACACATTTATGTATAGTTTGACAGATTATAATAATATGAATATAAAAAATCATCTCCACTTCTCAAGTTCACTACAATGTCACCAGTGGGAAGTTGTCGGAGATAAACACGGATTCTAACCAAGTCTGATTTTTTTAACCATGGAATGCATGAACTGGTTGAGTGACTTCTTTCAATCAGAATTACACACAGAGAAAGAAAGGGCTAAAAATCCTGAAGATATACTGTATAAATGGTATTAAGTTTTCGCCACCAATTTCCTCTGATAATAAAATATTCCATTTGACATCACTAAGCACCAATACTCAGCAGGATCATTTGGGCAATCACCTCTAATGTGAAACCCCCAGTGATTGTTAAGATAACAAATCCTATCTGTAGTCAGACAACATGACAGTCTACAGTATATTCATTTCCAATATCCTCCAGTAAATAGTGGGTAATGCCAGAATAACACCCTCTGAAAAGATACCACTAGTCCCCCACCAAACCTCCTCTTATTAACTTTTACCATAAACAAACAAAAAGTGGGTTGTGGGGAAATGTCCAGTATTGAATATCAAGAGAACTTTTTTTTCATAACGAAATACTAAATACCCTTATGGACCTTCTATTATAAAAAATTCATCTTCTTGTAGACCTTTTAATTTCAACGGTTATATGCTACTTACGTTTAAATGTATCTAATTTTACCGTTAAAAAGTGTAGAAATAGGTTAATGTGTCAAACGTATTCAATATATCTTCACACGTGTCGCTTGTTGCATTAACATTCATATATTATAATGCATCATCATCAAGTTTTAGGTTCTACATCAACATCACAGTCCTGTATTACATCGACGGGGTAGGTCGGGTTGATTAATAAAAAATATTAGGCCATGGGCTACTTAGGTCCATCATGCACCCCCCCCTCTCCCCCCCCCCCCCCCCCCCACACACACACACACCACACACACACACACACACACACCTCCCAACAAAACATATTTTTCCTGAAGCCTTAGAGTAAAGCCTTAGTAAATTATAGGCATGCACTTCCTATTTTCATCATATTTGTGGAGGTACCCTAAAGATCGCGATTTTGCATTCCACGTCAGCGTCATTTTTGTACTGCATCAAAAAGGTCAATGAATGTCTTTAAAATTGTCCAATTTCCATGTGTAATCTATCAAAATAAAGCTGAAGTTATTACGGTTACGATTAATTTTATATAAATATAATGACAAGTATAGTGGCTATTAAACTTTTACTTAGTAGAACACACATATGGAAATTCACTCCACGCAGATCGCTCAAACTTTCCATAATTTTCTATTATATGGAAAAATAAATACAAGGTAATCACAAAAACAAATACAGGCAATAATCTAGTGATATATAACTTTATCTTGAAAAAAAATCATTTGAATAAACATGATAATTGGACACATGAGAATTCAAACTATCCATGGTACAATCCAAAGAATTACCATTTACATTATAGATTACTTTTCACTTAGAATAGCTTTTGTTTGCCAATATAGAATATCTGGAATAACATTTGGGTCAAACAAATGAAATTTCAAAAAGACTCTTTGCCACATAAGTAGATATCAAATTAGGTATTACAGTGCATGTTTTACATATCATAAGTATAGTTTATGTTCAGTATGATTCCATGTTCAGGGCACTCTAAGGCTTCAGGAAAAGCATCGTTTTCATGCAACAGCCTATAATCCCTAAGCTTACTCTACTCCATTCGCCTTCTCCAAAAAAATTCTGCGAGAGAAGTTTCAGCTCTAGTGAGCTCTGCGAGAGTAGGCTTCTTTCCCGGGAGAACCTCTGCCTTCTGGCTTCAAACGACCGAAGCGTTTAGGCTTACATACATTTACACGCACGCACACACATAAATACACATACATAATTTACATACATTTAATCATACATACAGCCATACATACCATGCATACACACAGCCATGTAATCATACGTACATACTGAATGGGAAGCGTGTGTATTGATCTGTTGTCTTAACACTGACCCACCAAGAGTGTCAGTCGGCATATATCAAATCTTTATATTGTGATAACTGTCACACCTGACTTATTTGTCAGCGACATGCGGTAACGCTTTGAAGTTTTAATCTGTTTACGTAAAGGAATAGTATGTTTTAACATAGGATTAGTATGTTCTCCATGACCACATCTCAGTAATTAATTATGATTTGGTTATCATGCCAATCATAGTAGCATGTTCAATCAGTGTCAATCTTAATTAATTAAATGAGTATTATTAAAAAGCGAGAAGTTACTTGCAAAATGGCAAACGCTCAAGTTGACATCAAATTCATACCATCCCATCGTGGAGGTAGGATTCTTTGTTTTCATGGATTTATGTTCCGTTGCAATAAGAAGAGAGACACGTGGCAGTCTTGGCTGTGTCTTGAAAAGACATGTCCTGCACGTGTTTCGACTGAAGGTCCTTGGTTACTCCACTGGAGACAACTGGCGACATCTTTCGAACCACTTCGGCAACGACGGTCCAAGAACTAACAACTTGAGCACGACTGATGGATGGTGCCGTATCCAGAATGGAGTATGCCGACCATCGCTTCACTTGGAGTAATTAAAATGATACATTGTTGTGACATTGTTGATGGTGTGTTTTGTGAATAAAACGAGAGTGACAAAACTTTATATTATCTTATTTTGTTATTAAAAGAAGAAATATATCTTATTTATGTGTCATATTTCGTGATGATGTGAAACATGATATGGATTACTGTGTTGTTTTAAACCCTTAATGTGTTTTCATAAGGATTAGACATGGGAGCTTAAACGCATTGTGCACTAAATCCGACCTAAATTGGTTCGTTAGCAAATCTAACGCGAGAGCCACACACAAGTTGAGTCAAATTGAGCTATTGTCCCGGTTCACTCCCAAAACTTCTACATGCCAAAACGTCTACATGCCAAAACGTCTACATGCCAAAACATCTACAGAGAGTTGTCATGGCTGATTGAGTTTACCCATTGTTATAATGGTTTAGTCCTCCTTTAATTAAGAAGACTCATTAGCTTCTTTTCGATGTTGTTTTAGAAAGGCAAGGAAGGGTACTTTGTGAAGATTAAATAGTTACAGATGTACCTAATGAAAACAACTTATTTGTAGATAAAGAAGATTATAATAAAAAAGACCCGTCACTTTTAATGAAATTAACTGGTTTAGGAAATCACAATTATACACTGTTTAAGATCAAAAGGTTTCATGTGTATGCAGGAAAAGCAACTTACAAGTTGTCGGGCTGAGAGTAGTTTGAACCTTAAATTGGGTTTACTCAATTTATTGTGGATTAACACTATAGTATATAACTAGAGTCCATCATGATGACATTTGACAAACCAAATTCTCTCTAAATCCCCCTTCACTCACTAACGAACCCCCTTTATAAACCACCCAGCAAATAAAATTCAATTTTCAAAAAGCCAATTGGCAACTCTTTACAAAACTATGCAACCAAACCGACCCCCCCAAAATACAAAACAGCAACATAGACACATTCAACACCAACCTTACCAACACACTATTCGATATCGCAAGCCAATGCATACCCACAACCAAACCCGCCCCTTCCCACAACCCAGTCCCCTGGTGGAACGACGACATCCAAAACTCTAGAAAATTAAGAAAAAGAGCCCTAAAAAGAAGTAAACGGGATAAAACAAAAAAAACCTGATTTCATTCATCCCAGAAACCATACTAAACAGCTTATTAAAACGGCCAGGAAGAAACACTGGCAGCTCTTCTGCAATACCCCCAAAATTGGCGAAAATAATTCAAGAAAAATATCGAACAAACTTAAATGACTAAAAGGGACATTTCGAAAATCAGTCTAACCCAACTTCAAAAACTGCCCATCCAATAAAGATAAAGCATATCATATAGCTATCCACTTTGCCAAGACCAGCAGCACCGCAAATTACCCCCCCCCCCCCCCCCCCCCCCATTCCAAGATACAATCAAAAACCCTATCCGACACACACCCCATTGAAAACGGTACTCCACAAGGAAGCATCTTATCGCCAACACTATTCAATTTTATGATACATGACATCTTCTCAGATTCCAAAAATAAAGAAAAAAATACCACAGCAAAATTCGCAGATGACGTTTATCTTTGGACCTCCTCGGCCTCCATCAATTTATTAAAAACCAGAATGCAATCTGCTTTAAACAATATCAAAAAATAGGCTTCCAACTGGGGATTCTAAATCAACACCCAAAAGACCATTGGCATGCTCATCAAAAAACAATATATGCAAAATTACACACCCAAACTTCACCTTAATGACAAAGAAATTACATCCCAAAAAGAACCTAAGTTCCTAGGGGTTAGATTTGACCGGCACCTTACATGGGGCCCCCATATATCAAAATTGGTCAACTCTTGTGAAAAAGATTTAAACTTAATGAGAGCTATTAAAGGTAACAATTGGGGGTCTGACAAACAAACCCTCCTCAACATCTACAAAACACTTATTCAATCCAAAATCGACTACGCCGCTCCGGTCCTAAGCGGCATTTCAACTACTAACTACAACAAAATAAAATCAATTCAATATAAGGCCCTCAAAATAGCTACCGGCACCAGGACTGGTACCTCACACCACGCCATACTCATGACCAACACTCTCTCCATTACACACAGAATACAACAGACAATCCTCAACTACTGGGCTGGGGCACAACACAATCCAATCTTTAAAATACTCAAACAAAAATATAACAACATTAACAAACAAACGGCATTCAAACTCAATAAATCCCCTGACCAAGCCCCATACATGACCCACCTACACAAGCTAATACACACCCACAATCTAAGCAATACATCACACACACACCCCTCCCTACAATACATAGCCGACCTCCCATCCCCCCCAATTGACACAACGCTCCACGAACTTTTCATACAAAGCCCCGGCACCCCAACTGCAAAAAAGGCCGAAGCAACCCTTAGACACCTCCACAATAACTGGCCGACACACACTTACATTTACACCGACGCATCCCAAACCAATGGAAAAACAGGACTAGGAATACACATAGACAAACACCCCCCCCCCCCCCCCCCCGTCACCACAAACTTTCACTATAAAAACTTCACTAACAATAACACAGGGGAACTATTAGCCATATCCTTACAGCAATACACGCTATCAAAACAAAAATTTCTAATAATATCAGACTCACTATCAGACTCACTAACATCAACAACATTATTACTCTCATCAACCAACTTAACAACAACAACAAACAAATCAGTCTACTCTGGGCCCCGGGACACACAAATATACCAGGCAATAACACAGCACACATCGCAGCCAATATAGCCACCCAACAGCCCTCATTAGAAATCTATTTCCATACCTCCAAAGCGGAGATCAAGAACAAATTTAAAAAGTCTATAAAACTAAAACAATATAATCCAAAACACTAACTCGCAATGGCTCAAAACACTTTTTACGCAGTACAATCTCAAATGTCGCAACTATAACAGCTCTAACCATTTGGACAATATTATATCAAGAATCATCAGCGGAAATACCAACCTCAACCACAATCTACACAAACAAGGCAGACACCCGGACGGGAAATGTACATATTGTAATCAACCAGAAGACTTATATCATATTTTTAACAGCTGTCCTTTCTATAACACCCTTCACTCCGAACTTTATCACGCTATCCCTCCTAACTATAAACAAAACCTCCAAACTATAAACAAAACCTCACAATACTTTTCAACCCTTCCAACCCTATCTACATCTTCAATGCAATAACGCAATTCATCATCAAAGCCGACCTTAAAGACCGAATTTAGAACCTCCCGAACAAATCTATACAACATAACTATGCCATAGTAAACAAACACCCCAACTTTCGGATCGGGATCGAAATTTCCAACACGAGTCGCCCTCTCCGACGTCCGTGCCTATAACCCCAGTTAACCATACACTAACTCAATAGAGTCGTTAAGCCAGCCGGCGCCAACAACAAGCCCACACCGCACGCCACCAAACCACGTCACAACCCCCAGATCTGTGGAACCAGGTATACATCATACATGCAAGAAGTCGTTCCTGTATGTGCCCACTTGTCTTCGCCCTCCTGCCTGACAGACAGACCACAACTTACACCAGACTGTTCAGCCGACTCAAAACAGAAGTCCAACAGAGATACAACCGTCCCCTCGCTCCTGCCACTGTCCAGACGGATTTTGAGAAGGCTGCCATTCGTGCCGTCAACACAGAGTTCCCGAATGCTGACGTCAAAGGTTGGTTTTTTCATTATTGTCAGGCGATCTAGCGGAAGACAGAGGATCTTGGATTGGCAGTACTGTACAAGGAAGATCCTGGATCAGAAGAGCTGCTGGACTTGCCCTCCTGCCCTTGCGTGATGTCCAGGACACCTGGTTGGATGCTAAGCAGGCAACTCCACCAGTTCCGAGAACTGAAGACCTTAATGACTATATGGTCATCAACTATATGGTCATCAATTGACGATGATGCTCGGTTTCCAATACCTCTCTTGAATCACCACCAGACAGCCGGCCCTCGCACCAACAACAATCTTGAGGGATTTCACCATGGCCTTAACAGAACCTTACCACACCGCCACCCGAATATCTACCGATTTGTAGAAGTGATTAAGAAGATTGAGTGTGCAGACAGGACAAAAACAGTTAGACTTTGGTGCCGCCTCACCCAGCAGGAAGCGAGTTTACAGAGAGACTGAAAATCGCCTGAGACGTCTTAAGGACATGTTGACTCAAGGACAGAACACCCCTATCGAGTTCCTTGATGCTGTTGGTCATCTTCTCAAACTTGGTTAAGAGACTTGAAATATAGTAGTTTTAGTGCTGTATGTGACAGAGTGAGGCCAGTTGTGACATTAAATTAGTGTGTGTACTATTTATTTATACCAGTGCTATATATAAGTTTATTATAAGTTGCCATTTTTTAAACATTTTTTCATAAGATGAAAGAAATGATGGTGCAGAAAAAAGACTAGCAATTAACATTATAACCGTGATGCAAATGCGTTACTTAATACAGTCCACAAAGAACAATGTATAGGGCGCCTTTTTACTATTTATTCGTTATATGATATCAATAATTCATTTATGGATACTAAAGAATGAATTTATATCACACATTTGATTGTTTTTCATCATGAAATGTTTATTAATATGGAAAATCGGTTTTTAGATATCAATAACTGAATTCATTATCAAATGATGTACTTTATCATCTAAAAAATAAAATATGGTATTGTATCTATAGCCTTCGTCTCCGTGAACTTTATGCCCATTTTTTAATAATTCGTGAAGATAGGTACAGTTTCGTAACATTTGCATTTATAGTCATATTCAGATGATGTCTCATTGTAGTTTAATGCGATTTGAATATTATTATTTACTATTGTACTTACTTATTGTTTTAAATGAGACGTTCAAATTTAGATGTCACCACAAATTACAATTATTGCTTGTACGTTCACCACAATTGACAAATACTCTAAAATCTATGACTAGTAAACCATTAATGTACGTTGAAAAATATTATAATGTAAATGCCACAATGATGGATCCAGGATCAAGTAGAAGATATATGGAAAGCAGCGCTGGAAATTTATTCAACAGGCTCGTGAAAACAACACTGCTTTAGCTCAATGTTTACCACTCCTGGCGGCCATTATGCGACGGCCATCTTACACACAACCCCGTGCTCACGTCTACAGGTCTCTTCCTGTGGTACGGTAATTATTATAGCCCTCTCCCTCAAGTGTATCCTCCAGGATATATTCTACTCTCATTAATTAAATGCTGCCCTTTCCCAGCGTCACGGCTATGGAGCTGAGACGAAGAGGCCCAACCATCATAAAGTAATTAGGGTCCAATAAAAACAATGCCCCACCAAACCTCATAAACATGATCACTGAAAGTCGTACTACAGACGCTTAATGTCAAATCACAAAAAAAAGCATTTGAATAGCAATAACATGTAACAGGATCATGTATTCTCTTAACACCATCGCAAGACACCATGTTATCACATCTTAAAATGAAACATCAGCAAGTACATATAATAAAATGTGTATTAACATTTTTCGTCAGGAAATCAAAAAGTCATCTCCTTGTTACCACGTCCAGGTTCAGGTAGACATGCCCATGGGTCCTCCTTTGGTCAAAAGTTTGTTCCCCCTTTAATGAGTGTGACACGCGTTGCACACGGGTATCACACGCGTGGCGTACGGGTTCCACACGGGTGACCAACGGGGTACACACGGGTTATGTAACGCGTTGCCCATGCGTGTAAGGGGAATGAACTTCTAGGCAGTAGTGTAGATCCACAGTGGTCCTGGAAGTGCCAAAGAAGAAAAAAACCTGATGTAGCTGTCTCATGGGTAGGGGTGAGGTAAAGCGGCCAACAATACCTTCCAGCACTTTTATAGCAAGACAGAACTACAATAGTGCGCATACAAAAAATAATTATTTAAAACGGTATACTAGGTGTGGAATACTATATCTCTGTGGTCTATTTCTTTGTAAAGTATGATTTCTGTGGTCATTTCCTCTTTCTACCTGACATGGTCTTTGAGCTGTGGAATTGTCGTTTGGCATACTCACCAACATACAATCTGGTTCCCATGAGGTGGTCCCATCCTCTTTCCACTTCTCATGGTACATTCTTGTACCATTTACCCATTTTGATGACAAGATCTTATCGACTTCAAAATAGTGAGATGATTGAAATTGATCTTTTCACCTGACCATTGTTGTCCTTGGTCTGTTTGGTTGGGTTCTTGGCTGGTTTCTTGCTTTTTCTTATTGTTGGTTTTGTGTCTTGTTGTGGTTGGGATCTGTGTTGTTCGTTTTGTGCTTGTTCTCGGATCATCATATAGGATCGATCTGTTTGCATTTATCATGCTTTTCATGAGTTTGTTTGTTCGGCAACACCGTAGCTTGTATGTATAATTGGCTCCTAATCCAACTATGTAGTAAGGTCCTATGTGCTTGGGCTGTAGTTTTGCGGATAAGCCAGGCTGCTACTTTTCATTCTTCAGCAATACTTGATCTTGAAGTTTAAAGCTGGTTTCTTTGGCCTTTCTGTCATAGTAATGTTTATTTTTCTCCTGGCTCTTTCTGATGTTTGTCGATGCAATTTTGTGTACCATCTTCTGATGTTCGATAGTTGATTTAAGATGGGCATCTGCATCTTGACTAAACGTTTCTTTAGGGATCAATGATGTGTCAAAGGGCAAGATCATTTCTCTCCCAAACAAGAGATGAAAAGGTGAGAACCCAGATGATTCTGATTGTGTAGTCCTAAAGGTCATTATGATGCTTGGAATCAACTCAGGCCAGTTTGAATGTTTTTCATTGCAGTATCTTCTCAAGGCTTACTCTGTGACAGCGTTACAACGCTCACAAGAAGCATTTGATATTGGATGATATGAACTGGTGCTATGACGTGTGACCTGAAACAGTTCACAAATAGCTGAAACCAGTTTTAAAATGAAGGCTGCTCCACGGTAAGACACAACGGTACGAGGTGCCCCATAACGTGTAAAGATCTGATTATACAATTTAGTAGCAACTTCCTTGGCATCTTAAGTCTTTGTTGGAAAGGTTTCACACCATCCACTGAACGCATCAAAAGGATATGTTTATATCCTTCCTGTGACTGTGTGATTGGACCTATGAAATCCATATGGAGGCGAGAGAAAGGTAATGGTGTCAATGGTGCTGGTCTGTTGTGATATGTACGTTTTGATCGTTGACAAGCATCACAAGATCTGATGTAGTCTTTAACATCTTGATGAAGACGAGGCCAGAAGTACTCTGAATCAATGCAGCTCTTGTGGCATCACAACCCTTGTGACATCCACCAGCAAGGGAGTCATGGTATCACTTCAAGGCGTCTGGTCTGAAGATCTTTGCTTAAGCAATCTGAGTGATAATTATCCCTCAGACGAGGGAATGTTCTTACCTCTGATTTGTGAGAAATGGTATAGTACGTCATTCTTTCAAATCATAATCTACCGACTTGTGCACCAATCCTTTGCTTTGCTTGTCTGTGAAATGTGCTGGTATCTCAGACGTTTCTAGGTAATGGATGATGTGTTTGACGTCGGGACATTCTCTTTGTCTTTGTGGGATGTCAAGAAGGTCAGGCGCTGATGTATCAATTGTGGAAGCAGATGCTACCATCTCCTTCTTTTCACTTGTATATTCAAACGTTGTCTTGAATTGTATGGGAAGAACAAGAAGCTGGGTCTGCTTGCTCCTCATGAGAATCAGCATGCATTCCTGGAGACATACTTACAACTGATGTGTCATCATTCTCATTCTTGGAAGCTGATTCTTGTGGAGGAGAGGGTCGCCCTAATGCATCAGCATTTTGTTTGTTTTTTTCCTTCTCTGTGAATGATGTCAAATGTGTATTCCTGGAGTTGGAGAGCCAATCTAGGTGAACGACCTGAACCTGTTTGCTTCAATTTGTGAAGCCATGTGAGGGTTTTGTGGTCTGTTGCCACTGTATATCTTTGAGACGCGAGGTAGACACGGAATGCTTTTATTCCTTCTAAAACTGCGAGACATTCCAGTTCTGTCACTGTCCATTTCCTTTCACTTTCATTTAAAGATCTGTGGTTAAAATGAAGGGTTTTGTTACATCTGGATACACCAGAACAGGTGCAGATGTAAGGGCAATTTTGAGTTTTTTAAAGGCATGTTGACATCTTTCATCCCAATTGAACTTTGCTTCTTTTCTAAGCAACTGATTAAGAGGTGAGGCAATTTGTGAAAACCCTTGAACAAATTTCCTATAATAGATGGCAAGTCCAATGAACTTTCGTACCTCTTGTTGATTTCTTGGAGCTGGCATGCTTCTTACTGCTTCTATTTTGGTTTTGTCAACCTCAATACCATCCTTACAGAAGACATGACCAAGATAAGTTACCTTCTTTTCAGCAAATTTGCATTTACTCGGTTTCATTGTAAGACCTGCCTGTCGGAGCTTCTGGAAAACCTGTTTGAGGTGCTTTAGGTGTTCCTCAAATGTTCTGGAATAGATTATTATGTCATGGACGTATACGATGGCGTACCTCCTGTTCATCTCACGTAGGACATCTGTCATCAACATTTGAAAGGACATGGGTGCATTGGTCAACCCAAAAGGCATCCGATTCCACTAAAATACTCCCTCTGGCATAATAAATGCTGACTTGTGTTTTGTGTCTGGGTCCATTGGTATTTGCGAAAATCCACTGGCGCAGTCCAAAACTGAGAATATCTGAGCTTGAGTTTCTCCAAAAGTGTCCACCACATCTTTAAAACGAGGCCGAGGGAAGAATTCAACTTGAGTAACGCTGTTCAATTTTCGGAAATCAATGGCAAAGCGATAGTCACCCGATTTCTTCTTGACCATGACAACAGGGCTTCTCCAATCTGAGCGAGTGGGTTCAATGATACCTGCGTCAAGCATGTCCGGTACCTGTCTGGAACATTCTTTTCGAATTTCTGGATTCTGTCTATAAAACAGAGTTGTATGGTTCGAGCATCTCCTGTTTCTATCTTGTTGTGGTACAAGTTGGTTTTCCCAGCTCATGCCAGTTTTCAGCAAAGACTTCTCTGTTGTCTTGAAGAAAAGTGTTCAGTTGGCTCTTTGTCTGTGTCTATGAGTGCATTTGTTCTTTTGTCAACAAAATGAACCAGTATGGTCTTCTTGTGTAGAGGTGCTTCCAAAGATATGCTTTGCTTTGTATGCCTGACATTTGCATGTGACAAAGTGTCAGGCAAAAATCCCTAGGCAGTATGGGAGGGGTTGCTTTTGGAGGGGTTATGGGGATCTCTGTTTGACATGAAATTGGGTGTAATGAATTGGGCTTTGTGAGCCTTCCTCCACATTCCAGTTGTATGGTTGTTGACCATATTACAATTAAGACCTACTAAATGAAATCCTGCACAATTGAACCCATTACAATACTCACCACAATGGTAGCATGGCGAGTGTGAGTATACAGCTCTGGCAGCAGCTCTGTTGCACCTGTTCTGTTGACTCTGACGTCTTGGCTGGTACTGTCGAGAAGAGTCCTAGGAGGGATCCTGCTGCATAGGCTGAAATTGTTGAGGTCAATAAGGCCTACAGTTATTTGTTGGTGGTCGTGATGACCGAAGTCCAGGATGTTCATATTCAGGTTGAAGATGCTCCGCCTGTTGGTACTGTGAAGGTTCCTGTTGATACTGTTGATGTTGAAGGCGAGTTCTGAAGGGTCGTCTATACCGTTCATGTCCGGCCATTGTCACTTGGTCGGGGGATGGCTTTTGAGATGAAATCAGCATAACCTTCAGGACATCAACCAGGTTGCTTATCTGTTCATCCTTAGCTGATATGCCATTGACAACTGCAGAATGTTTCTTGTTTGTTATACATTTGGCTTCAAAACAATATCTTTAATGCTTGGTTGTAACCCATCCATAATAAGGGTTACAACGTACGTTTCGTCCATATTGATGTGCCGAAAGTATGAGAGGGCCCTAAGGAGATAATCTTCAATTGTTTCATCTTCTTTATGTACCGGGCGCAGATTAGATCTTTGTTATATATTTTGATTTAAAGGAGGCACATAAATGTTGAAACGTGTTTTTTTTAGCTGCTTCTAACTTTGTCAGCCACATCTGTGCACCATCCTTCATACACAGCTCAGAGGCAGCTCTTTTTTCTGGCCATCATCCATATCATTTAGAAGGGCTCACTGGTCAAAGCTGTTAAGCCAGGTCTTGTTCCTTGCCATGAAATTCAGGCAGTGTTTGCAGGGCGAATAAAGTGGTGTGATAAGGTCTCCTTTGTAATTGTAGGGGCTGGTTATGCTGAATGTGTTGTGGGTGTTCTTGTTCCTGTTCTTCTTGTAGATGTTCTTGCTCTTCTTGATGTACTTGTGGTTGTTCCTGTTCTTCTTGCAGTTGTTCTTGTTGGAGTTTTGCTTGTGGTTGTTCTAGTTGTGTTAGTTTGGTATGTTATTGTTCTAGTTCTTCTTGGACAGGTCCTAATTTGCACAGTTGTTAAAAGTTCGTTGGTGTCGCTCCTCTAGACATGTAGTGTTTTTCGAAGTCGAGATCGAATTTGTTTCCACCAACTATAATCAAGCTTTTGTCCCGTGTTTAGGAACTTGATTATAACTTAATGAGAAGAAAAGGAACGATTACAGTCAAGCAGTTTAATGTCAGTGGTGTTGTTTTTTATAATACAGAATACAAAAGACAGAATAGCAATACATGGTACATAGAATGATAATAGTAGGAATACACGAAACATATAGAATAATGATCGAATGATCGAATAAGCAACGGTTACAATACTTGAGGGGGGGAAAGGTAGGGGATATAGCTATCATGACACAACATTATTACCTGTGACTGCATTTGTAAGTAACATCACTATAAATACGCCTGGCTTATTACGTCTGAAGTGACACGCGGTATTTACTAAATGTAGATAGACATATACGAGATAAACGAAAATAACAATAACCTCAAACCAAGTATAATAAAACATGTAGATGTAGGATATGAACGATATTGATAATCATAATAGTATTATTTGCATGGAGTTGACTTATCAAGATGTTAGATTTGATTTCTAAGTTCATCAATGCTTTGTCATCGTGTTTATCAAAATATGATAGATGAACAGTTTCTGTAATGGCCGAACATTAGATATACAGACTAACTGTCTGTGTCTTTATCGTTCAACATACCGCCCGATTAACGTTACTTTCATGACACTTATTTGATATATATATATTGTATTCTGATACCGTGTATATTCGGAGATTGATAATGGATAATCATATTCAATTAATAGGGAATTACTGCTCATTAACGGACACATGTGGTGCTAAACACATTTCATGAAACATACAAAGTATTGTAAATCTATATTCATAATACATACAAGTTCTGGTAAACAAATATTTAAAACACACACGTTATTGTATATGATCTTTCATACGTACCTAGGTAATAACGAACGCTTCATTATTTAAACACTCAAGGGACCACTGCACATGCACAGTGCAAATATGTCTCTACCATCTTACATTAGATTGTTAAAGTTAACCACCTATAAAAACATAGACTATCGAGGATATATCACACACATCTATATAATATAGGACCAAATGTATCAAATAATTAAATGTGTCTTACCTTAATAAGAAGAAAAGGAACGATTTCAGTCAAGCAGTTTACTGTCAGTGGTGTTGTGTACTGACCAGTTGAGATACTTGTTTTTTTTATAGTAATCGCCTCGTATATTTTGAGTTTGAGTGATTCCCTAGTCAGTGAAATCTGCATTGTCTTCATCTAATTCTTGACCGATGATACGTCACGAGGTAATGATGCTGTATTATTACATAATAATAACTTCTACGCCGGTACGACTGCGGCCTCTCGACAACAGTATTTACTGAGCGTGATGGGTTTGATGGATACGTCCATCTTACATCACTGTAGCCTGCTATGTAGCTGTCAGTGTTCAGTTTGACACATGAACGTCTACAAGATATAATTGCTTGTAGATATACTATGGGTAATGAAACTTTTATGTATATTTTAAATCCATTTATATTTAGTTAATAATTATATCAGAAAATGCTAATATTTACAGAAAATATTGGAACAATATTGAGTGTATTTTACGCTGGTATAATTCGTCCAGAGTTGGATGCCATATATTAAGGCTTGCAATTGACTGGATATGAATTGAAACTAAATATCTCTTTCCCTATTCATAAGTAATATCCGTCCCTTGGAAGATTCCGACTGTATCATCAACGTGTTTTATGAAGCATTATCAAATATGTACAATACCAGGTGTAGATTAGCAAGGAAAAGATTAGCTTATAGAAAAATGGAAGAGGAAAGACGTGGACAATGTTGTAACTTTTTTATATTTTAGACCACACCAATAGTGAACAGATGCGGACCATGGATAAGATAGTTGTCAAACTATTCCTACTCATATCGTCATCCATGGCACAGTCGTATATTCATGCCTCGTGGAAGAAAGTCCTCGAGTTGATATCCTCCAAACACCCCCAGAATCTGTCCTGAGGCGCGTCTCCCAAATGGTAGGGTTAATACAATGTGGCGCAGTGTGTGGTCAAGATGAGCGTTGTGACAGTTACCGGTACTCCTTCTCATCCAAGATGTGTTCCATGCATCATGGAGGAATCAGTGCTGATGGCGTCGCTGGCAGAGGTGCAGTAAGCTATGTGAAAAGAGGATTTGAATTCTCAACAGGGACGACTCGTGAGTTACAAAACGGGTTAAACATATGTTGAGAAAATGACGACATACAACTATTCATATTGATCATAACTTATGAACCATATTGTAGTTATTTAAGAAATAAAGTCTGCTCTTCCCCGCGCGTCGTGTAGAAGAGTACCGATTTGCCCTGAACTATTAACAGTAAAGAACGAGAGGCTTGCGTCCGAGTGCTT
Organism: Haliotis rufescens; assembly: GCF_023055435.1. Classification (NCBI taxonomy): domain Eukaryota; kingdom Metazoa; phylum Mollusca; class Gastropoda; order Lepetellida; family Haliotidae; genus Haliotis; species Haliotis rufescens. The sequence continues at coordinate 599,064 of NW_025964046.1, forward strand.
TAACTGTATAATTGTTCGGAGAAAACATACTATATTACACTACACATGGGATTAGTGCAGACTTTATTTCTTTTCTAAGATGCCTAATGTCAGATTAACCTTGTGTTTTGCTGGATATGGGTTTGAAATCAAAGCTGAAATAACGGCGCCGTAAATTGAAAATCCACGAACAGGGCGAACAGATGGACTGTTTCACCAACTTACTTGCATCCTTACGTTAAGAGACAAACACTCTGAGATAGCCTGAACATATGCAGTTTTTCGTTAATAAAACCTGTTTCATAATCCGTTCAGTTTATGATTATCGAACATAATCGTGTTTGTACCAGACAGACTAGTGTTTGATATTGTAGACAACTGCCGATGCTGTCTCGGTACGATGACATGCAATCATCCAACTTAGCCTCACTCTCGATCTATCAAGTAGCCTCGTACGACAAGGGTGGGTTGCTGGTGACCTTTTGCTGACCCCCAATCCCCACCGAGTGTTTCGCAACTCATTGGCATTTATTTTTAATGTACCGATAACGTATTGTTAATATTAAATAACCAAAGTCGATTCCATGGATGGTCGTTCCCCATGATTAAATACATCCACCACATCTTGTTGTCCATAGCTGCCTCTCCAAAAGACGGAGGTTTTCTGGTTCGCAAAACAAGAACTGGTCTTACCCTTTTCTTCAAATACATTACTCTTCGTACTACATGGCAAGATGCCAGAGACCAGTGCCATGCCAACGGGACAGAGCTCATGATCCTAGACTCTGAGGAAAAACAAGAACTGGTATTAGACTATCTTCAAAAAGTAAGTATAGATTTATGACAGTGAGTTTGTGCGCTTGATTTATCAGAAGTTCACTAGCATCAGTGAGTGTCATTAAGTGTGTTTGTATGTTGTTTAACTGGGCAAGAAATTATATTCCAGCTGTGTGATGGCGTTCTGTGAATGATCGATTATAGACCAGACAAACTAATATGCTTATGTCTCACGACGTCAGGGTACGATTACCTGCAATCACACAAGTCACAGAGCCTGAACACGGGTCCTTTTTCTCAACTTCAGGTTTCGCCAAAAATATGCTTACTATAGGCTTTGAAAGATACATGTTTTCTGCTTGACAACATCAAATAACAAAGTCCCATGGCTCTAGGTCTGTTCCCAACAAAGTTGGTAAAACTACTGGTTGTGATTATACCATTTCTTAGCAAACGTTACTGCACAAATACCTTATATTGAAAGTCGTCTAATTTTAGCTCAGTTTTGTAGTTATAAGTACCACGGACTGTGAAGTGGGGTCGGGGACGAAGACAGATTTTGTTCCAGAATTGATTTTGCAATTGAATGTAAACAAACTGAGAAGTGTCGATGTAGTCGATATGAAAAGACACAGGGAATCATTCAAAATCCCTCTTCCAACTAAATTATTGTTTAAATATTAAAAACCAGTGTCTTGAGTGCCAAAAGTACAAGCAACCAGCTTCAGTAGCAATGAGATAAGTGATGCCATTTCATTGTGATGTCATAGTGACCGATGACGTCACAATAGTCTGAAATTCCCACCGAAGCAATGTCTCCCGCGGAAGCCGGTTTTGGCTAATAGATATAGAAAATATATGGGTATATGTTTATATAACATACTTGTTTGCTGGACATGCATGTGTTGTGATTGTTTTTAAATTATTTATCGTCTCCTTTCACAGAAACATCTTCGCGTTTGGAAGAAGTAACTTAAACAATATCATGTCTCTAACATAATAGACAGGACCCACCAGAGATATTTAACGGCGGGCCCTTTATGGCAACACACTGTCAGTATCTACATCAATAATATATTTAAAACTGTCAAGATAATGTCCTAATACAGGATATTTACCATCCCCAAACACACAAGTGTGATTACCTCTTTATCATATAATTTTCTTCAATTCTGTGCTCGAAAAATCTTTTCCGATGCCTCACAAACATTACCGTAACATTGCAAATTATCCTGGAATGAAGGCATTAATAATATCTTACGTCAGTGATGTGTCAGTTGGACAGTGACAACAGTCAAAACACTTCCAACTGAAACCTCAGACAGTGTTTAACTACATATAGCAAAGCAACAATTGCCTAATCAAATTGTTTCTTCGTGCCTATTGCGGCAATCGGTCTGTCTCCTAGAGTAACTGCCCTTTATCAAAGGGTAGCTACTCTTACCCTAGTCCATGAGACGTCACGTTTCTTTAGAGTCTTCCTGTCCTGTCATAATGTTACGAAGTGCAGTCAGATGAACACAAAGCGACAAAACGAAACTAGGTAACAATTCGGACATATTTCGACCAAATCCAACTGTTTTATTTTGGGGAAAAGGTTCCAAGCAGCAGAGGTCTACAAGGACAGATATTGAAACTGATCCCGCTAAATTGTTTTCGCAATTAATATCTCCAAAGTTGCCAAATCTTGTAAAATACCTCAGCTATGCAGGAGTTAGACACTGAGGTTCAGTATAGTAGACTATTCTTTTGATAACGATAGCAATTATCTCAGTAGTCTCTCCAGATTCCCGATGGTTAATTCTGACTCAGTCGTGGAATGACAAGGGCGACGCCATGTTTGTTTTTAAACACTAGACGTTGCCCCTCCTTTACCTTCAATACGAGGGCTGGTCAAAACGTTCTAAGCCTGACTAACTTTCAACAATGAACCATAACAAAGTGAACTAGTCCATGTAGTACATTGTTTGAGTAGTTCATTGCAGGTTCATTTGGTCTGTTGAGGCTGTGTTGTGACAGCCATTTATACGCAATAGGGGCCCAAATGGACACAGAAATGGACAAGAACGAGAACCGAGCAGTCATCAAGTTTTTAGAGAAAATTACTTCCCAAGATATTCATGACCGCATGTCACAAGCGTATGGGGAAAAGTGCCCTAGATATTCCACTGTTGGGCAGCTATGTTTATGGCTAGGAGAACAAGCCTTGATGATGACCCTAGGTCTGGACGTCCCTCATCTTCCATCAATGAAGATTCAATCAAGGAGAGTGAAAAACATCTACTGTCAGATAGACGTATTATGTTTGATGACGGAAGACAAAGATCTAGGCCATGGATCCATTGAAATTATTATTCATGAACATTTACAGATGAATAACATATCTGCTCGTTGGGTGCCAAAGTTTCGAAGTTCGATCTTAAGGAGAAAAGAACTGACATTGCCAGAAAAAGGCTGCTGTGCCACAGTGGGGGTTCGAAGAGCTTCCTCACCTTCCATACTCGCCAGACCTGGCACTAAGTGATTTCCACCTGTTTCCTGAACGGAAAGAACACCTTCATGAAAAAGGGCAAGACGACAACGATTGCCCCCAAAGCTTCCTTGAATGGGGTTTTCAGGGTGGCTTCGGAAATCTTCTTCCTCACTGGAATTGAAAAGTTTCCTTATCGATATGAGAAGTGTATTGAAAAGCGGGGAGATAATGTTGAAAAATGAAATTAAAAACACTTTCACAATTGTTGATTTTGTTTGTTAGGCTTAGAACTTTTTGACCAGCCCTCGTATTTGCTTCTTTATTTGCATATAACCCCAATGGATATCGTTTTTATCCGTTTGCTTTATCCTGCCGAGAAACCTAGCCCATTATATGATAAATTTAATGTTCCGTATATGTAGACTTTGTGCAACGTTTTGACGTATGTAGATTGAGAGGAGGAAATTTTGGAAGACAAACCTTGAGTCCGATATGGCCGCCAAGACATGTGACTTTCCACATGCAATTAAAAATATGAAATGATAAACATGGAAGATTGCTTTATCTTGCTTACTTTCAGTGATCCAAGCAAAATCTTTAGAGACAGTTTTATAAGCAAACTATAAGAAATCCAATTTGGACAACAAACAAATTTTTTTTTTGCAAGGAAAGGCAAAAAATAGGTGAAACATATAACGTCGATACATCATATTATTTTTCAAGTTTTCTATACAGAGTCACGGACAACTGTTTTTCTCGAGTGGCCACATAATATTAGGGACAAATCTAAAATCTTAAATGATAGTTTTGAAGTTTGACAAGGTGAAGACGTGTACTCTAAAAAACGACCAATGTTCCCTGAAAATCTATGGCTGTCACATCACGTGACTACTGACACGCGACCAAGGACAAACATTCAAAATCTACTAATGATGACTGAGGCTTTCGTCTTATTCCGAAACACGGTCATAAGCGATTCATTTGTATGTGATCAATTAAAATAATTGGTAAAGAGTAAATTTCAAGATGGCCGCCATTCATATGCAATGAATGACGTAGATTTGTAGATTTTGATGTATGGTGCATAGAAGAGATGATTTTAGAAACAATGCTAAAACACTCAATCCAACATGGCTGCCAAACTAAAACGAGCACAGTCAAAGAAAAGAGTTGATGGGGATCATATTTCGGTGATCCATGCCTAGTTTTAGAGACAAGTGGCTATTTATTGTTTCTGTTTTTTTCAAAGCAGTGGGATATAATATCAATATTGATGATATTGTTCAATTATGGTCAAATGGACAATCCACTTCAACTGAACTATGAACAAAAGACACCAGTGAAACCGCATCATCTGTTTCATAATTTGTTTGAGATATATGCATTAGGATTTTGAGTGAGAAAACAAATTAATAAGATTGTATGACAAAAAGGATTATTTCAACATTCCAATAGCCAACTTTCCTTCATGCAGAGCAATGATACTGCAGCTCCAGCCTTTGGTATCTACATATCACTTATGATGTACTGTCAAACATGTTGTTTCATCAGGGTTACAACATGCAGGATCGTAGTAAAGCATTCAAAGCGTGTTATGGTGAATGTGGAGGATGCTTCCAAATTTGAGGCATCAGTGACAAAAAATATGTCTGATGCATTCGTAATTCTTGTACCATATGTTACGACCTTTGGTCAGGTGAACAATTGAATTGCCTTTTCATGATTTTGGAATGGGTGCCACCAGCGGATACGTTCATACTTTTTGAACGCCTTGTATCTTCGCTAACAGTAATCATTCAATGGTCTCTGCATTTAGCAGCGATGTCTTATGATTGTGTAAAGAGTTGTTTAAATCATTGCCCCTTAACTGCGCGACGAAGGACCTGGGGATTTTGAGGTCTTCATTCACACACAGAAAGTGTGGAGTTCTAATTATGAACCTGACTATAGCTTTACAGATTTTACGCCCCAACTCTTGTTTAATGCCAAATTTGCTCCGAAACGGTTGATTAAGTTCAATACTCTTTTGTCTAAGGATCTGTTACATAGGAGTGACCACACGTGGATTTTTCCTCCTGTAATTCTATCTTCTTGCATATTCTCTCACCCGTGTAGATCCGGGTTAGAATATCCCTTCAGCAACTCATGCTTGCCGTAAAAGGCGACAATACTTGTCGTAAGATGCGACTAACGGGATCGGGTGGTCATGCTCTTGACTTAATTGATGCATGTCATCGTATCCCACTTGCGCGGATCGATGCTCATGGTATCAGTCACTGGATTGTCTGGTCCAGACTCCGTTATTTACAGACCGCCGTCATATAGCTGGAATACTGTTGAGTGCGGCGTTAAACAACAAACAAACAAACAAACTAGCATATTCATTGTATCCGTAATTGTTGTCACAGACCTTGCCCCACCATATGTAATACCTCTATCTACAAAACCTGACTGACAGGGCCTAGATCATCGACAGACGCGGACGGATTGTATAGGTTGTCATGGCGTCCGTCATGGCCAAGGTCGCCGCCTCACTAACAACCACGTAAAACGATGAAGAATAGGTGTCCGACTTCCTGACTTTTTGTGAGTCACCGGGTGTACGTTCGGTCACGTGATTACCATTACTTGTATCTTTTCGACCTCTATTCCCATCAACAATGAACATGGCTGCAGTCTTCTTAAACTTAACCCCTGAGTTTTGTCTTCCGTCATCACTCTGAGCTACCGTGTGTGTGTGTGTGTGTGTGTGTGTGTGTGTGTGTGTTTGTGAGTGCATGCGTGCGTGTGTGTATTTCAGTAGTCTCGCACGTAATGAACATACAGTGAATTAGATGGTTTTGACGTTGCTTTGAAGACATTGCGTGTCAATTTAATATATTATGTGATGAAATCCGAAAGTGATGCGAGCACACGTGTGTTGCTGTAGAACCAATGATCCTGATCAGGGTGAACAAAGGATTTGAGATCTAGATCATAGTCGTCAAGAATTGCTGCGAGTCTAACAACAGATCCACCCATGCATCAAAAGAAAATCCCAGTGAACAACTACATGTAGGTGAACTGATGTGAAATGGGGTGTTAAGTCGGGTTCAAGATTATTGTGATTATTGTCCACGGATGTAGGCAGCTAGCAACTTGTCCACGGATGTGGGCAGCTAAAACTTGTCAATGGATGCGGGCAGCTAACAACTTGTCCACGGATGTAGGCAGCTAACAATTTGTCCACGGATGTGGGCAGCTAACAACTTGTCAATCGATGCGGGCAGCTAACAACTTGTCCACGGATGTAGGCAGCTAACAACTTGTCCGCGGATGTGGGCAGCTAACAATTTGTCCACGGATGTGGGCAGCTAACAACTTGTCCGCGAATGTGGGCAGCTAACAACTTGTCCGCGGATCCATGTAGGCAGCTAACAACTTGTCCACGGATGTGGGCAGCAAAAGAACTTGTTCTTGGGATGTAGGCAGCTAACAATTTATCCACGGATGTGGGCAGCTAACAACTTGTCCCCGGATCCATGTGGGCAGCTAACAACTTGTCCGCGGATCCATGTCGCAAGCTAACAACTTGTCCACGGATCCACGTGGGCAGCTAACAACTTGTCCACGGATGTCGGCAGCAAAACAACTTGTTCTTGGGATGTAGGCAGCTAACAATTTGTCCACAGATGTGGGCAGCTAACAACTTGTCAATGGATGCGGGCAGCTAACAACTTGTCCACGGATGTGGGCAGCTAACAATTTGTCAATGGATGCGGGCAGCTAACAATTTGTCCACGGATGTGGGCAGCTAACAACTTGTCCACGGATGTGGGCAGCTAACAACTTGTCAATGGATGCGGGCAGCTAACAACTTGTCCGCGGATCCATGTAGGCAGCTAACAACTTGTCCACGGATGTGGGCAGCAAAAGAACTTGTTCTTGGGATGTAGGCAGCTAACAAATTATTCACGGATGTGGGCAGCTAACAACTTGTCCGCGGATCCATGTGGGCAGCTAACAACTTGTCCACGGATGTGGGCAGCAAAAGAACTTGTTCTTGGGATGTAGGCAGCTAACAATTTATCCACGGATGTGGGCAGCTAACAACTTGTCCCCGGATCCATGTGGCAAGCTAACAACTTGTCCACGGATCCATGTGGGCAGCTAACAACTTGTTCCCGGATCCATGTGGGCAGCTAACAACTTGTCCACGGATCCATGTCGCAAGCTAACAACTTGTCCGCGGATCCATGTCGCAAGCTAACAACTTGTCCACGGATCCATGTGGGCAGCTAACAACTTGTCCGCGGATCCATGTCGCAAGCTAACAACTTGTCCACGGATCCATGTGGGCAGCTAACAACTTGTCCACGGATGTCGGCAGCAAAACAACTTGTTCTTGGGATGTGGGCAGCTAACAATTTGTCCACGGATGTGGGCAGCTAACAACTTGTCAATGGATGCGGGCAGCTAACAACTTGTCCACGGATGTGGGCAGCTAACAACTTGTCCACGGATCCATGTGGGCAGCTAACAACTTGTCCACGGATGTGGGCAGCAAAAGAACTTGTTCTTGGGATGTAGGCAGCTAACAATTTATCCACGGATGTGGGCAGCTAACAACTTGTCCCCGGATCCATGTGGGCAGCTAACAACTTGTCCGCGGATCCAAGTGGCAAGCTAACAACTTGTCCACGGATCCATGTGGGCAGCTAACAACTTGTTCCCAGATCCATTTGGGCAGCTAACAACTTGTCCACGGATCAATGTGGGCAGGTAACACCCCATGTTCAGTTGCATGAACAACATCGCAGTGTTCGACTGCAATGTTTTTTTGCGATGCTTCGCAGACCTTATCTACTTTAGGATCAGACCGTTGGATAAAACATATCGCTTACAGCAAGCAAGGTCGGAAGGTTTGCGAAGCATTGCATTAAAATAAATATGCACTTCACCCTGCCGCTTTGTGCTGACGTTGCGGATCCAAACTTGCATTCAATGTATTACCATGCATGTTACAATGCCATTACAATATCAACCGTATTGTATTTCCTCTATTAGACGTAGGATAGCTATTAATTTCGCGAGATCAGTTGACATAGCGTCTATTAAGAGCCGGGGTGTATTAGAAAATCGGCGTCTTATAGAGGAAATACGGTATACAGTCACAATAGGTTATTGGCAGCCATTGTTATGGATCAACATGTATGTTATCGATGTTTTCATACGCACGGATTTTGTGTGAACATCTTTGTATGTTTGTTTATTGTTTAACGCCGCACTCAGCAGTATTCCAGCTATATGACGTCGGTCTGTAAATAAGTAAGTCTGGACCAGACAACCCAGTGATTGACATAATTCAAGATACAAATCGATATGTCTGTTTCTGCCACGGTGCCACATTAAATGTATAAAGTTAAGCTAAAAATGATGATTATATACTTATGAGTGTTTTGATATCAGGAAAAATACCTGTCGATAGATCACAAAGACATTGACAAACCCAAACTTCAAGATAGAATAAAAAGACATTTATAAACCTAAACTCCATGAAGGATAGACGTGTTTCTGTTATGCTGGAAAAGCGGGGTGATAAATGCTTATCTCGTGTACTTAAACAGGTGTGTACATATGATATATGAGGTATTTTGACTGTATAAATTGGTCAGGTACATGCCCTTCGCATCTATATTCTCGCATTACATCAAGACCAGAGGTTGAATGAAGATCATTGTTTTCACCCTTAATATCCAGCCTAGGCCTTTTTTGGAAGCTTGACCACTGGTGCTGCAAGGTGAATATTATCGCCACTGCTATTATATTTTTATAATGCCATTGTAATTTACTAACGCACTATTGAATACTGCCTTTGTAATTGCACAAACGTCTTAATGCCAATCAAACAGTTATGGTAGGCAGTATGCTTGTGTCTGGATTTCATTTGCTTGCCATCACAATCATGCCACGACTGCCCGTGAAGGTCTGGGGTTGAATAGGTCTTCAGCAACCCATGCTTGCCGTACAATGCGACTATGCTTGCCGTAAGAGGCGACTAACGAGATCGGGTGGTCAGGCTCGCTAACTTGGTTGATGTATGTAATCGCATCCCAATAGCGTGGATCGATACGCATGATGTCAATCACTGGATTGTCTGGTCCAGACTCGATTATTTACAGACCGCCGTCATACAGCTGGAATATAGCTAAGTGCGGCGTTAAACTACAAACAAACAAACATGCCACGACTGGCAGAAGCTCAACTCAACAACTCCATCGGCAAACTGCAAACTGAAAATCATCTTTGGCCGTAGCCAGGTTTTTTCCGCGTAGCACCAAGCACCATTTGAAGACCGTGGAACCGTGGAACCTTCCCAGATCCTGTCGACCAGGTAGCACTAATACTACCTCTACTACGGCAATACCAGGATAAAACAGGATATTAGCCCTGACAGTGAGGAACCGTTTACGCGCTGAAGGTGTCAATGCCACAGAGTATGGCCACAACTGCAATGGAATCAAGTTTACTTTAGTGACGAGTCACATTTTAAGCTTCGCCATGCGGATGGTAGACGTCATGTTTACAAGCGTCGTCGTGGCAAACGTTATGCACGAAACTGCATACATAAAGTGGACATATTTCGTTGTGGAAGTGTCATGATGTGGACAGACATCTTCTCCACTGGTAGAACAGTAGTGGGGAATTTAGCGGCATTAGATTCTTCGGTCACACGCCTTGCCATTATGCAACAAGCGATCGTCATTTTCCAACAAAACAACGCCCGACCTCACACGGCAAGACTGACAACAGCCTTTTACAGGATTCACAACATCCAGGTCCTGCCATGACCCTCCAGGTCTTGAGATTTAAACCTTGTCGAACATTTATTGGATGCACTGGATCAATGACTGCGAGCACGTCAGCAACTACCACAGAACCTCCGACAGCTTGCACAAGCACTGCAGGCAGAGTAGGTGAGCATTCCCCACACCACAATTCGGGCATCTGATTGCTCCCATGGGACGACGATGGCAATAATGTGTGCCAAGTTTGAACAATCGATTACCATCTGTTGATTATTTATATGATGTATAAAATATACATCTAAAATCACTTTTGCGTTTCTTTTTCTGAAGAGTATATGATGGTTTCCAATTTTGTTTGTGCTTCATAACTTTGAATGCGACAGCTGATGATAGTTATCACTGATGTTGTGAAGTATAAATCTTTTTTACAATTTAAAACATCTTTTCGTGTATTTAATGGTACACTTTTCAACTATCATTTTATGATCGGAGGCCCCATGAAAGAGTACAGAGCTGGCAAACCAAGAATAAATATTTGTTCAAAATGTGGATTTCGAATTCACGATAATATGATTCTGGTATCAATCTCAGGGACGCAACTCTGAATAGCAAACGGGAGCGTCTTAGGATGGCATCATCCAATTCACAATGTTGCGCGTCCAAAGACGATGACTTGAGTTTGTATCCCTCATGTTTGTCATCTCAGTGAAAAAGCATTATAACATAACACTGAGTACACTTCACTACAGCAGACAGAGGATGAGGAAGAACAAGAAGTTTATTTGCATGAAGGCCTCAGGCTCATATACAAAACCACTTACACAAAGCAAGTAGATGACACAATACATGGATACAAAAATACATGAACACAAAACACAATGAAATTGTCAGTTCATTACAACTGATACTCGTGTTTCTCAAGCAAATAATAAGTAATGTGATAATTTTTTTAATTGTTTGTGCCCAAGATAGACGTAAAGATATTTAAGTTAGGATATTTCAAGAATTTTTCCGGTAGATATACTTTTCTAGGATCTTCATAAGTAATGAATGAATAACTTCTATATTACATAATATGTAATATGTTATAAAGAAGTTGTTCATGCATACATTCTTATCCTTACTTAGTACTCCAACTTCTAAATGCCTATCAAAGAAATAAATCAAAGGTTTTATTCGTTCTCTATATTAAAATTGCAAACTTGACATATTTTTAGTGATTTGTCAACCAAATATTAATATTAATAAGAGAATGTTTCTAAAGTTTCTTTCAGACAAGATTGAGAGAAACTTCTCTGGTTCTAACAGAGTCCTAAATTCTGAATAATATAAGATATTTGTTGTTATTTCATTTGTAATGCCAAGTATCCTTTTCTCCCCGTCTAAATACCACAAATTTCGGTTTTCTTTCAAATATAATTATCAATAAGAGTTTCAAGAATATTTAGTTGCGACTGTAACCCAATGGAACTATCTGACACTAAACTAATGTCGTCAGCCCATAATAGTAAAACTGTTTCTGGTAAATCCGGAAATAATTGAATACCATATTTGCAATTACAAATAACAACCTTTAACAGTTCACTTATGAACAAGGATCAGAGTAAGGGGCTTAAAATGCCTCCTTGGCGTAAACCATTCGAAAAGATAAAATAACGTATAACCTTTACGTTTCCTCTTCCACGCGATTTAACCCTTTTATAAATACTTCTCAGTGCATTCAGCATTCAGACCATAAGATTTTAAAAGAAACCATAACTCATCCCTATTTACTGAAGCAAAAGCTTCCTTATAATCTACAAAAGCCACAAAAGCTTTGCATTTCAATGGACATATGTGGTCAGTCGTTGAAAAACTCTTGCCTTATGCCGGCTCGAGTTTCTGGTATTTTTTAAGCAGGAAGTGGTGATGACATTATAGAATTAAACTGAGTATTCTTCACTACAGAAGACGGTGGATGAAGGAAGAAGTAGTAATGGCATTATAACATTAAAGTGAGTATTCTTCACTACAGAAGACGGTGGATGAAGGAAGAAGTAGTGATGGCATTATAGCATTAAACTGAGTATACTTCACTACAGAAGACGGCGGATGAAGCAGGAAGTAGTGATGGCATTATAGCATTAAACTGAGTATACTTCACTACAGAAGACGGCGGATGAAGCAGGAAGTAGTGATGGCATTACAGCATTAAACTGAGTATCCTTCCCTACAGAAGACGGTGGGTGAAGGAAGAAGTAGTGATGGCATTATAGCATTAAACTGAGTATTCTTCACTACAGAAGACGGTGGATGAAGGAAGAAGTAGTGATGGCATTATAGCATTAAACTGAGTATTCTTCACTACAGAAGACGGTGGGTGAAGGAAGAAGTAGTGATGGCATTATAGCATTAAACTGAGTATTCTTCACTACAGAAGACGGTGGGTGAAGGAAGAAGTAGTGATGGCATTATAGCATTAAACTGAGTATTCTTCACTACAGAAGACGGTGGATGAAGGAAGAAGTAGTGATGGCATTATAACATTAAAGTGAGTATTCTTCACTACAGAAGACGGTGGATGAAGCAGGAGTAGTGATGGCATTATAGCATTAAACTGAGTATTCTTCACTACAGAAGACGTTGGATGAAGCAGGAGTAGTGATGGCATTATAACATTAAACTGAGTATACTTCACTACAGAAGACGGTGGATGAAGGAAGAAGTAGTGATGGCATTATAGCATTAAACTGAGTATACTTCCCTACAGAAGACGGTGGGTGAAGGAAGAAGTAGTGATGGCATTATAGCATTAAACTGAGTATTCTTCACTACAGAAGACGGTGGATGAAGGAAGAAGTAGTGATGGCATTATAACATTAAAGTGAGTATTCTTCACTACAGAAGACGGTGGATGAAGGAAGAAGTAGTGATGGCATTATAGCATTAAACTGAGTATTCTTCACTACAGAAGACGGTGGGTGAAGGAAGAAGTAGTGATGGCATTATAGCATTAAACTGAGTATTCTTCACTACAGAAGACGGTGGATGAAGGAAGAAGTAGTGATGGCATTATAGCATTAAACTGTGTATTCTTCACTACAGAAGACGGTGGATGAAGCAGGAGTAGTGATGGCATTATAACATTAAACTGAGTATACTTCACTACAGAAGACGGCGGATGAAGCAGGAAGTAGTGATGGCAATATAGCATTAAACTGAGTATACTTCCCTACAGAAGACGGTGGGTGAAGGAAGAAGTAGTGATGGCGTTATAGCATTAAACTGAGTATTCTTCACTACAGAAGACGGTGGGTGAAGGAAGAAGTAGTGATGGCATTATAGCATTAAACTGAGTATTCTTCACTACAGAAGACGGTGGATGAAGGAAGAAGTAGTGATGGCATTATAGCATTAAACTGAGTATTCTTCCCTACAGAAGACGGTGGGTGAAGGAAGAAGTAGTGATGGCATTATAGCATTAAACTGAGTATTCTTCACTACAGAAGACGGTGGGTGAAGGAAGAAGTAGTGATGGCATTATAGCATTAAACTGAGTATTCTTCACTACAGAAGACGGTGGATGAAGGAAGAAGTAGTGATGGCATTATAGCATTAAACTGAGTATACTTCCCTACAGAAGACGGTGGGTGAAGGAAGAAGTAGTGATGGCATTATAGCATTAAACTGAGTATTCTTCACTACAGAAGACGGTGGATGAAGGAAGAAGTAGTGATGGCATTATAACATTAAAGTGAGTATTCTTCACTACAGAAGACGGTGGATGAAGGAAGAAGTAGTGATGGCATTATAGCATTAAACTGAGTATTCTTCACTACAGAAGACGGTGGGTGAAGGAAGAAGTAGTGATGGCATTATAGCATTAAACTGAGTATTCTTCACTACAGAAGACGGTGGATGAAGGAAGAAGTAGTGATGGCATTATAGCATTAAACTGAGTATTCTTCACTACAGAAGACGGTGGATGAAGGAAGAAGTAGTGATGGCATTATAACATTAAAGTGAGTATTCTTCACTACAGAAGACGGTGGATGAAGCAGGAGTAGTGATGGCATTATAGCATTAAACTGTGTATTCTTCACTACAGAAGACGGTGGATGAAGCAGGAGTAGTGATGGCATTATAACATTAAACTGAGTATACTTCACTACAGAAGACGGCGGATGAAGCAGGAAGTAGTGATGGCAATATAGCATTAAACTGAGTATACTTCCCTACAGAAGACGGTGGGTGAAGGAAGAAGTAGTGATGGCGTTATAGCATTAAACTGAGTATTCTTCACTACAGAAGACGGTGGGTGAAGGAAGAAGTAGTGATGGCATTATAGCATTAAACTGAGTATTCTTCACTACAGAAGACGGTGGATGAAGGAAGAAGTAGTGATGGCATTATAGCATTAAACTGAGTATTCTTCCCTACAGAAGACGGTGGGTGAAGGAAGAAGTAGTGATGGCATTATAGCATTAAACTGAGTACACTTCCCTACAGAAGACGACGGATAAAGCAAGAAGTAGTGATGGCATTATAGCATTAAACTGAGTATACTTCACTACAGAAGACGGCGGAAAAAGAAAGAAGTGTGATGCCTTTTGTAAGAGCTATTAGAGATATGAACATTGCGTCCTAAAGATTTTCAAAACAAATACAGATTGAGATTGTAAACAGGAAAGCAACATTTGAAAAAGAACGTTAACGGTTATTGTTTTGCCATATTATCCAGGGTGTGTGCGGTTAACTTCTTTTTAATAATAATGGCGATCATTGTTATGACGAATCATAATTATTGGATTCGATCTGACCCCTGTGCATCGATTACCTATTCTGGAAGAATGGGGAAAATTATGGTAAACGTAACAAGAATGGTTCTGTTCAACTGTATTTGCCCCATGTCGTACGGATCATACAGCCGTGTAACCTGTTACCGCGTTGTCACCCTCATCATCAGCGCTGACATACAGGGTATTTTCCATCATCACTGAAACATACAAAATAATATAAAAAAATGAATGAAAATGAACAGACACAAACAGTGAAACTCGTACACAAAAATACGAAACATATACACAGGAATATACAAAACATACCCAGACAAGCATATAACCAACATACATAAACATACACAACCGCACAAAGTGTATAAACATTCAAAAATGTTTGGAGTACAGTAAGGGAAAGTCGAGCGTTCTCACATTCTGGAGATCTCGACCTTTGGGCTGATGTTGTAACGGAAAACCTGTAAATGTACACAGTGCATGCTGTGCACCTAAGTAACGACCATTTGATATTCTCTATGTCTGTCGGTATTATGAATAAACGCATTTAAAGTGATGAGAAAAATGCAAAAAAGTGCGAGAACGTGAGATTTGGCCAGGTTTTTTCGTTTGCTCTTTCTCTAATGATGAACCTACCTTTTTCACTGCCGTTCGAGGCTTTGTCAATTGCACTTTGTTCATAAAGAATATTGTCCTCCATTTCTGCAGCAAATGGTGGAATAATTACGTGAAATGATTACTTGGATTACATAGTAAGCAACTAATAATAATAATAATAATAATAATAATAATATTTTGGACTCGACAAATGCAACATTCACCATCTGAAACGTGGCAAGGTAGAAGAGGGAGGATCAGTCAGTTTACTTAAGTCGTCTGGCCTTAAAAGTGAAACAGAAGGCTTTCTGTTTGCTGCTCAGGACCAGTTACTTCCCACTTGAAACCGGCAATGTGTGATTTTGCATCAACATGTAAATATGAAATGTAGATAATGTAATGAATTTTTTAATTTTCTGTCCCTTTTGACACTAATGTGATTGACAAGATTCAGGAAAAAAATGGCAAATAAGCGGACCTCGCTTTTGAAATGTCACACTTGCATCCCAAGTACAAAGTTGTCCGACTCCCCATTGTTCTCGGTGCCTTAGGTCTGGCACCTCCTACAGTCCGTTTGACTCCAAATGAGAACGATGAATTGCAAAATAACTCGATATCCAGAAAAGTGTATGTAACATCAATACGGTACTTGACCATGAATACCCTGTGCTCAACAAAATCTGAATTTTGTTTATTTTAAGACCCATGACGGATGAAGTTCTTTAAGAAACTATCATGTAATTTTGTATAGAAATGTGTACATGACACGTAGGGGGGACAAACCGTGGAAGGCACAGCGCAAGCTCGCATGCACTGCACGTTCTGTGGTAGGGAACATGACAGAGCGTTAGAGGGGCCGTCTCATGATAATTTCAGTCGCAATCTGACTCGCTCATGCCATAGATCTCGTCGTCGGAACTGCTGGTGCCTGAACCGACTGCCACTATTATAGGTTGGGCCGTTGCTGGCCGTAGTCCATCTCGTGACCAATAACGTGGCTCTATCTCGTCAACGACTGTGGCCACACAACGCCTCCATGTTTCTACTGTTACCCGACCAAGGGATTCCTTTACGAGTTGTTTAACGTCTCGTAATTTGAACGTTGTGTTCGATCGTCCAACGTCACCCTTGACGATGCCCCATACCAACTCGATTGGGTTTAGGTCGCAGTGATAAGGTGGCAGTCGTAAGACAACGTGACCCTTACCCTTGATGTAACTGTCAACTTTATACACGGGGTCAGGTTTCATAGTTTTGATGATTTGATAGAGCTGTGGTTTCGTCGCTCGAGAAGGGAAGGTAATGTTCCTCCGTTGCAGCCAAGTAACCATGTCTCCTTTACGGTTATTAGAGGTTGGAGTCTTGCTTTCTGGATCCTGCACACTATGATACGGTGCATTGTCCGTGACAGTGAGAGACTTGGTAGGCAAAGCAGTGACTAATGTATCTTTCACCCACTCCAGAAATACATTGCCGTTCATTTCTGTGTGGTAGTCCCTGTTGTCTTTGGCCTTGGCTCTAAAGACGAGGTCACAGTCTGGGAGAAAACCCTGACTAGCAGAACCAGCATGGAGAACTATGAGTCTTTCACCCTTTCCCGTTGGTAACTTTCTACCAGACTCCTTACAGTCACCACTGGGTACCAACTGACTGCTGGCTGTGTGTAACGCATTTACCCATGTCTCATCTAAGAAGACGGGCTCATATCCTTCTTCACGTTTCTGCTTGATGGTACGAAGGTAATGATTTCGGAGACGAACAATGTCAGACCGTTCACACAACACAGCCCTGTTTTCTCCAGTTATCTTTTTGTATTTGTAACCAAATGTATGCAACAGCTGCCATA
The DNA here is from genome assembly GCF_023055435.1 of Haliotis rufescens. Classification (NCBI taxonomy): domain Eukaryota; kingdom Metazoa; phylum Mollusca; class Gastropoda; order Lepetellida; family Haliotidae; genus Haliotis; species Haliotis rufescens. The sequence goes on from NW_025964046.1 coordinate 616,296, forward strand.
CTTTGTACTTTCTAACACGTAAATCATGGTCAGTTTCAAGGTGTTTCTTCAAAATTCTTAGGGACAGGTACTTATTTTCTGAGTGCAGTTTTAACAATTGCACGTCTGACTTGATCCCTCTGAAAACTGTCTAATTTATCAACCTTGCGTGGTTTTGACATGTTCCCTACCTCCTTGGCCTGACTATTTGTATCTCGTCGACTAACAACATTTTTCAGTTTCTGAGGGGACATACCAAGAGCTTTTGAAGCTCGTTTCAAGAATTTATTAATTGCATAAAAAGGCTTTGCTCTTTCTGCTTCACTTCTGAAGAAATCATACACATTCAACATCAACTGTTTAACATCTGCTAAATAGCGCATCTTGTCATTGAATGAACACGGTCACTGTGTAGCACGTGCAGACCGTGCTTGCGCTGTTCCTTCCACGGTTTGTCCCCCTACGTGTCATGCACACATTTCTATACAAAACTACATGATAGTTTCTTAAAGAACTTCATCCATCATGGGTCTTAAAATGAACAAAATTCAGATTTTGTTGGGTACAGGGTATTCATGGTCAAGTACCGTATTGATGTTTCATACACTTTTCTGGATTTCGAGTTATTTTGCAATTCATCGTTCTCATTTGGAGTCAAACGGACTGTAGTCTGTTGACTGACATAGAGAGAGTACCCGGGTTTGCTACCAGGAATACAGCCCTTCTGAAAATCTGGATTATCAGTGATCCATTCATATAATTTTCACCGCTATTTTTTCTATCTAATACTTTTTTTTTATAAATTGTAACATTGTTATATATATAAGTAGTATCTTATTGATATGAATATGAAGAAATCTCTTTTTGCTTTACTACGATTTAGATGTTCCTCATGATCGAGAGTGGCCAATGAAGTAAAGTTCCGTGAACAGAATGATTATGTAAGTTTTGTACTATACTGGCTCTCAAGGACAAATATCATGTTTTTCTTCTTTGTCCATTCTACTCCACAGAGTAAAAAATATATATACTTGTGCATCCCATCACATTGAAAGATATATATAAACCACGTAGTGCTGTACAGTAACAAATCTGAACATAAAAACAAACAAATGACATGCAACATGTTATGTGGCCTTTAAGTGCTTGAATAAACAAAAGACTGAATGAAAATGATTGTTTCATACAGGGCAGCTGTTCTACCAAACTGATCATAGGAAAGATAAGTTTTCAATTTGAATTTGTGTCACATTTTTTAATTCCTGACTGTTTGCATTAAGAAAAGTATTAATCATGTACATTGTACATAAAAGTATGGATCATACATTAAACACTTTTAACAAAGTGTTCTATCTTACCTATCTTGCCTCGTCGATTGGGTGCCGATGAGCTTGAAAAGGAAACGGTATAATTCATTATATTCAGTTCTACCCTCATAAGTAGAGCTCAGAGCTCGCACTTGCTTGTAGTTGACGCCACAAGCGGTAATATTCCAATCAAATCACGGCGACAATAAATACGACTGTTGATAGCACGATCAGGAAGGCGATGACAGGCTATCTCAATTCACAGAGCCTGGCCTCCTGAGCATATAGTTCGATTTTTCAACAAGCAAGAGGAAGGGGAAACCTATTACCACTCGAAATCCCAACAATGTTTCTGGAGTGAGTGAGCATGGTTTTACATCGCTTTTAGTAATATTTCAGCAATATCCCTGCGGGGGACATCAGAAATGAGCTTCACACACTGTACCCATGTGGGGAATCGAACCCGAGTCTTCAGCGTGACGAGTGACAGCTTTACCCACCGCCCCCAATGTTCCTGGAACTAACAGGATATACAGTACTTGACGTGTTTCGAACCATTATTTCATCTTTGGTCATTGTATGGGTCGTACAATGGCCTACGGGTACTAGGGAGCGGCACTGTTAACATCTTTCCTTACACCTTGAACTAAAATGATTATGGAATTCTAAAGAACAGCATCACCGATGGAAATGCTTAAAGAAGTATGATAGTATTTTTTAACAGTTGTTATCTTCACCGTACTGTCTTTTGAAATTGTTGACGTGCTTACCTTTCAGCGACGGTTTTATTTGATCCTGAAGATGAGATAGAAACAATGGACAATTAGATACAGTAAACAATGGTTGATTGCAGGTTGATGACGATAGCGGATAATTCATAGAGTGAATATACAATGCCATTTAGAAAGTGGTCAAATGTAACATGTTATATTTGGGATAACACTTTCTCAGTAAAGTAGAGATTCTAGTACTTTTTTTTTAAAAAAAGGTACTAGAATCTCTACTTTACTGAGAAAGTGTTATCCCAAATAAAACATATGTTACAATTCATAGAGTGTCTCAATTTATTGACAGTTCAAAGATGATGACATTTCACAGAGAACTACAGTTTATAACGAGTCACAGTTAAAAGAGATTCACGTCTTTAGAAAGTCGCAGTTTATTAGGAATTAAACTGTGATGAAAGCAACACTCTTTAAGGGTGACACTTGATAATGGACAAATAACAGGCATTAGGGTTTCTAGAGAATCACAGTTTTAAAAGAGTGCTCCAGTTGTAGGAGAGACGTGGTTTATAGAACATGATATTGTATAGAGACACACAGTTCAAAGGGTGGTCCAGTTTTAAGAGAGTCATGGTTTATAGAACATGATATTGTATAGAGAAACACAGTTCAAAGGGTGGTCCAGTTTTAAGAGAGTCAAGGTTTATAGAACATGCCATTGTATAAAGACATAGTTCAAAGGGTGGTCCAGTTTTAAGAGGGACGTGGTTTATAGAGCATGCCATTGTATAGAGACACACGGTTCAAAGGGTGGTCCAGTTTTAAGAGAGTCATGGTTTATAGAACATGACATTGTATAGAGACACACAGTTCAAAGGGTGGTCCAGTTTTAAGAGCGTCGTGGTTTATAGAACATGACATTGTATAGTGACACAGTTCAAAGGGTGGTCCAGTTTTAAGAGAGTCATGGTTTATAGAACAAGACATTGTATAGAGAAACACAGTTCAAAGGGTGGTCCAGTTTTAAGAGAGTCGTGGTTTATAGAACATGACATTGTATAGAGACACACAGTTCAAAGGGTGGTCCAGTTTTGAGCGAGTCGTGGTTTATAGAACATGATATTGTATAGTGACACAGTTCAAAGGGTGGTCCACTTTTAAGCGAGTCGTGGTTTATAGAACATGACATTGTATAGAAACACAGTTCAAAGGGTGGTCCAGTTTTAAGAGAGTCATGGTTTATAGAACATGACATTGTATAGAAACAGAGTTCAAAGGGTGGTCCAGTTTGAAGAGAGTCATGGTTTATAGAACATGACATTGTATAGCAACACAGTTCAAAGGGTGGTCCAGTTTTAAGAGAGTCGTGGTTTATAGAACATGACATTGTATAGTGACACAGTTCAAAGGGTGGTCCAGTTTTAAGAGAGTCATGGTTTATAGAACATGACATTGTATAGAGACACACAGTTCAAAGGATGGTCCACTTTTAAGAGAGTCATGGTTTATAGAACAAGACATTGTATAGAGAAACACAGTTCAAAGGGTGGTCCAGTTTTAAGAGAGTCATGGTTTATAGAACCTGACATTGTATAGAGATACACAGTTCAAAAGGTGGTCCAGTTTTTCAGAGAGTCATGGTTTGTGGAACGTGATTTTGTATAGAGACACACGGTTCAAAGGGTGGTCCAGTTTTAAGAGAGTCGTGGTTTATAGAACATGACATTGTATAGAGAAACACAGTTCAAAGGGTGGTCCAGTTTTAAGAGAGTCATGGTTTATAGAACCTGACATTGTATAGAGACACACAGTTCAAAGGGTGGTCCAGTTTTAAGAGAGTCGTTGCTTATGGAACATGATATTGTATAGAGACACACAGTTCAAAGGGTGGTCCAGTTTTAAGAGAGTCATGGTTTATGGAACGTGATTTTGTATAGAGACACACAGTTCAAAGGGTGGTCCAGTTTTAAGAGAGTCATGGTTTATAGAACATGACATTGTATAGAGACACACAGTTCAAAGGGTGGTCCAGTTTTAAGAGAGTCATGGTTTATAGAACATGACATTGTATAGAGACACACAGTTCAAATGGTGGTCAGGTTTTAAGAGAGTCATGTTTTATAGAACATGTCATTATATAGAGACACACAGTTCAAAGGGTGGTCCAGTTTTAAGAGAGACATGGTTTATGGAACGTGATTTTGTATAGAGACACACGGTTCAAAGGGTGGTCCAGTTTTAAGAGAGTCATGGTTTATAGAACATGACATTGTATAGAGACACACAATTCAAAGGGTGGTCCAGTTTTAAGAGAGGCGTGGCTTATAGAACATGATATTGTATAGAGACACACAGTTCAAAGGGTGGTCCAGTTTTAAGAGTGTCCTGGTTTATAGAACATGACATTGTATAGAGACACAGTTCAAAGGGTGGTCCAGTTTTAAAAGAGGCGTAGCTTATAGCACATGATATTGTATAGAGACACACAGTTCAAAGGGTGGTCCAATTTTAAGAGAGTCATGGTTTATGGAACGTGATTTTGTATAGAGACAAACAGTTCAAAGGGTGGTCCATTTTTAAGAGAGTCATGGTTTATAGAACATGACATTGTATAGAGACACACAGTTCAAAGGGTGGTCCAGTTTTAAGAGGGACATGGTTTATGGAACGTGATTTTGTATAGAGACACACGGTTCAAAGGGTGGTCCAGTTTTAAGAGTGTCCTGGTTTATAGAACATGACATTGTATAGAGACACACAATTCAAAGGGTGGTCCAGTTTTAAGAGAGGCGTGGCTTATAGAACATGATATTGTATAGAGACACACAGTTCAAAGGGTGGTCCACTTTAAGCGAGTCGTGGTTTATAGAGCATGCCATTGTATAGAGAAACACAGTTCAAAGTGTGGTCCACTTTTAAGAGAGTCATGGTTTGTGGAATGTGACATTGTATAGAGAAACACAGTTCAAAGTGTGGTCCAGTTTTAAGAGAGTCATGGTTTATGGAACGTGATTTTGTATAGAGATACACAGTTCAAAGTGTGGTCCACTTTTAAGCGAGTCGTGGTTTATAGAGCATGCCATTGTATAGAGACACACAGTTCAAAGGGTGGTCCAGTTTTAAGAGAGTCATGGTTTATGGAAGGTGATTTTGTATTGAGACACACAGTTCAAAGTGTGGTCCACTTTTAAGCGAGTCGTGGTTTATAGAGCATGCCATTGTATAGAGAAACACAGTTCAAAGGGTGGTCCAGTTTTAAGAGAGGCGTGGCTTATAGAACATGATATTGTATAGAGATACACAGTTCAAAGGGTGGTCCACTTTAAGCGAGTCGTGGTTTATAGAGCATGCCATTGTATAGAGAAACACAGTTCAAAGGGTGGTCCAATTTTAAGAGAGTCATGGGTTATGGAACGTGATTTTGTATAGAGATACACAGTTCAAAGTGTGGTCCACTTTTAAGCGAGTCGTTGTTTATAGAGCATGCCATTGTATAGAGACACACAGTTCAAAGGGTGGTCCAGTTTTAAGAGAGTCATGGGTTATGGAACGTGATTTTGTATAGAGATACACAGTTCAAAGTGTGGTCCAGTTTTAAGAGAGTCATGGTTTATGGAAGGTGATTTTGTATTGAGACGCACAGTTCAAAGTGTGGTCCACTTTTAAGCGAGTCGTGGTTTATAGAGCATGCCATTGTATAGAGAAACACAGTTCAAAGGGTGGTCCAGTTTTAAGAGAGTCATGGTTTATGGAAAGTGATTTTGTATAGAGAAACACAGTTCAAAGGGTGGTCCAGTTTTAAGAGAGTCAAGGTTTGTGGAACGTGATTTTGTATAGAGACACACAGTTCAAAGGGTGGTCCAGTTTTAAGAGTCATGGTTTATGGAACGTGATTTTGTACAGAGACACACAGTTCAAAGGGTGGTCCAGTTTTAAGAGTCATGGTTTATAGAACGTGATTTTGCATAGAGACACACAGTTCAAAGGGTGGTCCAGTTTTAAGAGAGATGTTATGTAACATGCCAGTTCATAGAGAGCCAAAGTTAAAAGAGGATCTGTAATATTTGGGAGTGAATGTGTGTGGTACAACCCTTTATAAAGATACTGGTACTAAAACAATATGACTGTGTTTCGATGAGTTGCAGACATTTCAATCAATAATTTCAAGTGATATCTGATACATTGACATGTCGATAATCTATGCACGTGTGCAGGATGTACCGAGCCTGTGCCGACACACGTGCGTTTAGGTTATTGTTCAGTCTATTTTAGGCAAATATTTTGACTCAAAGGCTGTGTTACCTTCTAGTCTGTTTGCCTGCCTCTTTTTCTGTACAGCGACAACAAGGATGGCGACAGCAATCACGACAACGACCACGGTGCAACCAATGGCAATATACAAGACGGGACTGTCGGTATCAAGAGAGCCTGTAACACGATGATATATCCATTGATATTTTGCGTTATCAATATTGCTATCAATTTCATCATTGGCCATGTCCTCGTCGTTCTCATCGTTGTTGTTTACGATGTCAGATATATTTAGGTATGTACTCCACCACGTTAGCAATATACTAGCAATATCAAGGCGAATGCCAAAAGGCATTGTACCCATTTGGGGAATGGAACCCGGGCCTTCGCCCGAGCAAACGCCTTAACCACTGGGCTACCCATCGCCCCAAAAATGTGAAACTCATTGGAGGATAGAGAATCATAATGACTGTGGCCATCATCGTTGTTATCGACTTTCCCAGAATACCAGCAGCATGTCAAATATTTTGACACAATGAATTTATCTTTCGATGAGAAAAAGAAAGAACATGAAAACTGAACTGTTTCTTTAATGACTGGTGGTTCGGTTTATCCTCAAGGGATTAACAGTTTCTGTGTTTATACATTTCGGCTCGTATTAGTGAGTGAGTGAGTGAGTTTGGTTTTACGCTGCTTTTAGCAATATTCCAGCAATATCACGGCGGGGGACACCAGAAATGGGCTTCACAACATTGTACCCATGTCGGGAATCGAACCCGGGTCTTTGGCGTGACGAGCGAACGCTTTAACCACTAGGCTACCCGACCGCCCCTTGGCTCATATTAACAGAAAGTCTTATATGAATACTTAACTTAATTAATTGAATGAGTGAGTGAGTTTGGTTTTACGCCGCATTTAGCTATATTTCGGTAATATCACGGCTGGGGACACCAGAAATAGGTTTCACACATTGTACCCATGTCAGGAATCGAACCCAGGTCGTCTGCGTGACGAGCTTCCCGACTGCCCCAAAAATTAATGAAAGTCGTTGTCACTGTTTATCTTTCTTGAATATGTAATGCAATATTTGACACTGATAGCTTAGTTGGAAGGGGATCTTTTTAAAAGTGCATTTTGAAGGTATTCACCGCCCTGGTATAGATTGGTTGGCCCCTATAGCATAGTGTTCTTGTATTTAGGAGTAATTTCATGTAACTCTTTTACGTTTGTTTTGTGTGCCAGAATATTGTCGGTTTGTCTGATTTATAAAAATAATAACTTTTTGGTAATATAACACTATATTCCGGGTAATATAACACTGAAGTATATAATAAGATGCTAGGTATAATAAATGTAATTAATATTTAGTTGTAATGAAGTAAAAGAGTTACCTTTCTGTTGTTTCTATGTTAGAACCATGCTTGTAGGGTTCATGGTAAATGAAGGAGCGGTCGGGAAGCCTAGCGGTTAAAACGTTCGCTCGTCACGCCGAAAACCCGGGTTCGATTCCCGACATGGTTACAATATGTGAAGCCCATTTCTGGTGTCCCCCCGCGTTGATATTGCTGGAATAGTGCTAAAAGCGGTGTAAAATCATACTCACTCACTCATGGTAAAAGAAACCAGGCATCACTTTCGGTTTTGCACATGTGATGTAACTAAAAAATTGTTCAAAGCGATTTGTACTGACATACCAAGAAACATCATCAGGATGACCCGGGGTTCGAACCCACGATTATAGATTTCTGAAACAGCTAAGCGAGGCAACTCTTTAGACGCTTTAAAAGGCTGGCCCTCCAGTGCCCCATGTCATATGTGATATAGAAGTATGTGTCGGCTTGACGTGGGAGCAAAGCCAGATATGACGCAGAGTTTGGGCGTCTTCCACTTTCGTGAAACCCATGAGCATGGGTATGGTGCTGACAAACTGGGAAATATCACCGCAAACCAGGAATCAACTGGCGCGTGGTGTTGGTACACCTAAGGGACACCGGTGGCCCCGGGTAGTAATATAATCCATCCGCGTCAGGATCCGGGTTAGAATTGTTCTTCAGCAACCCATACTTGTCGAGTGGGCAGGCTCTCCGACTTGGTTGTTTCATGTCATCGTATGGGTGAAATGGGGCTTAACGTCGCGTCCAAGATTATTGCACTTATATAGCGACGTGCATGCACATGTATGTGTGTGGGGGGGCTGCTTGTACTAGTCAACTGATGCCGATTTATAGTGCAGCTCACTGGGATACCATGCCCCAGTTTAACATGAATACCCCACTCAGACACAGTATACTGACTCCGAGCCGACCAGTTCTTGTTTTAGCCCCTTAATGCCGAGCGCCAGGCAGGATAACAACGAGTACCATCTTTTAACGTCTTTTGGTATGACGCGGCTGGGGATCGAACCCCGGACCTTCCGCTCTCTGGACGGACGCTCTACCATTAGACCACGGAGGCGGTCATGTCATCGTATGCGTAGATCGATCATGATGTCTGAAACGCCAACGGGACCAACTCTGAGACGACTAGCACACCGGTGGACACTGGATGTAATACAATCGATCCTCGTAAAGATACGGGTTAGAATTGTTCTTCAGCATCCCGTCTTGTCGTAAGGCGGCTAACGACATCTGGTGGGCAGGCGCTCTGACTTGGTTGATGCATGTCATTTAATGCCAGTTGCTTAGATTGATGCTCATGATGTCAATCACTGAATATTTACAGACCGCCGTCATATAGCTGGAATATTGCTGAGATCAGAGATTTGCTCATCATGTCTCCACGCTTTCAAAATCAGTCAAGGCTATTAAGTTCTATGGAACAGACACCATCATTCAGTGACATTTCTCAATTCCAGAGTAAAGTTGTTCTTCACAAGTGTTTGTGCTACTGAGATTATTGATTACCGTATTCGACGTCATAAGCGCCGAGGGCGCTCTCAAAATTAGAAATAGGGGTCTCTTATTAGAATATTATTTTGGTGGAAAAAAACAGAGTTGAAAGATAAATTTCGTGGATTATGCTGACAGCCTGAACTGTTTATATACGACAGATATATTTTCAAGAATTTAATTGTCCATAATAAAGGGTGCATATAACACAGGAGTGCGTATTATTAGAGCGGAGCGCTTATTACGTCGAATACGGTAGTTCACTTTAAAATTACATGTTGTCAATGTTTGAAGAACACTAAGATGACCACACAACCTTGCTGTTTCCTTTACATTATATCAGCGGCCTGGTATCTCTATGGGCTAACAAGGGCAACAGCCCGGGCTAGCACAACATGGGTTAAATGTCCAGAACCTGTATCAAATTGGGCTTTTCTCCAACATGGAGCGAGGATGCTGTGAATTACTGGAAGTGGCATCAAACTGTACACCATTTACTCCTTCATTACACCTAACTACACACACTTACCTGGAAGAGGAGACGTCGTGGTACTGTCACCTGGATCAACCAAAGAAAAAGTGGTGTGATTTAAATATTAGCATGAACATGTCTCAAAATTATTTTTATGAATTATAAGGAAAGAATGTAACTTTTGTTGAAAATAAACTAGTGTCCAAAAGAAACGATACCACCTGTTTGCAACGACATAAAAGAAAAACTAAACAATGCAGAAGTTTAGGATTGGTGTTATGCTTTTGAGAAATCCTTTCACAACATCTGTACAAAAATTTCATTTCAATAAAATCTGTACAACCAATATGACAAGCCTTTAAAGATGGGTGGGGTCGAAAAATGAACATTTCGTTAGAGCACTGATCACAGAAACAACGGGAAATGTCACAGCACACGTCTCAAAGTCAAGTCAGTAGCGGGTATGTCCACCGTGAGCATCAATACATGCCAGAACACGCCTACGGACTGATGACGTCAAACGTCTGATGACGTTGGGAGTGATGCGTTGCCATTCCTCGAGGAGACATCGTTCCAAGTCCTGGACGTTGACTGGAGGCACACGGCGACGTCGGATTTGCCGATCGAGGTGATCCCATAAGTGCTCGATGGGATTCATGTCCGGTGAACATGCGGGCCATGGCAAAACCTGTACGTTGGCGTTGGCAAGGAAGTTCTGTGTCAATCTTGCTGTGTGTGGCCTTGCATTGTCATGTTGGAAAAGGAGTCCACGAGGATGTTGCTGAATAAAGGGCACCACAACAGGCCGTAGGATGTCATCAAGATAACGCTGTGCATTCAGGTTTCCACGAATTACGACAAGCATCGTTTTGACGTCACCATATTTGCCACTCCAAACCATTAACCCTCCACCTCCAAACGGCCGGACCTGTTGGATACAGTTAGGCGCCAAACGTTCACCAAATCGTCGGTATACAAGCTGCCGTCCATCGTTTCTGAAGATGAGGAATCTGCTCTCATCAGAGAACATAACACGTGCCCAGTCTCGCCGTTGCCAACGTCGAACTCGCCTGGCCCAGATCAGTCTGTTGTTCCGGTGTCGAGGCGTCAGGAGCGGTCCGCGGTAGGGATGACGTGGACGGATACCATACTGCCGTAGTCTCCTGTAGACGGTCTGTCGACTGATCCTGTGCCCCAGTGCTGTAGCCGCTGTGGACGTCGCTGTTACGGTGCGGTTCCTCAGGTGTAATACCCGGATGTAACGATCTTCACGGGGCGTGGTTACTCGTGGTCTTCAACTCCTGGGCCTGTCTGACGTAACCGCTGCATCAACCTGGTGATAGTGATGCGTGCGCAGCCCAACCTTCTGGCGACGTCGACGTGTGACGCTCCTTGTTGGACCATTCCAACGGCTCTCTCTCTCTCGATGGCTGTCAAACGTGGCATATCTTGTGTTCTTTTTGTTGCTGTGATATCAACGTGTCTGATCAGCCGTTTTATACAGTTTTTCTGCACGTGCAGAACATGCTAGAGAGGGAAATGTCACTTTCACGAAATTTACGTTTTTTCCCGGAAGTGATCACGTGTTCCAGGTATTTTTTATCGACTATGCTGTGTTTGGGATGTGCAATACGAATTGGCATGTTTTCATACTTGACAATTCACTTAGTAAAAAACAATTTTGAAAATAAGTTGGTATCATTTCTTTTGGACACTAGTTTATGTTATTGTTATGGTACTTAGATTATGGATTAGGATTTATGATCGAAATAAAATACACGTTTCTTTTAAATGGCATTGTTAGACTCGATTGACTTTCCCTTCTAAACAAATTACACTTAGGTTGTTTCGTATGTGGAACCAATATTGCCAAACTTGAATATTTTATTAGAGTTGTTATACCATCTGCTAAATAAGGTTTCCCCTAGTTAAAAGGGACAAAGATGTTCTGACAATGTTTATATTTAACGCATCAGTCAATCGGGACTCGTGAGTAACATGGATGTAAAAGTCTCGAGCTCCATTCGACCACGTAACGCCAGGGAATATGTGCTCGGACCTTCTCCGTCTCTAGTGGCAGGAACTTCTGCCAGTAGTTCAATCCCAACCATTTAAGCGAGTATTCCTTTATGACCTTGATGACGTCAGAGCACCACCTTGGTGGTGCTCTAGTTATTAAAATATATCTACTCAGGTCATATAAGCGAGTATTCCTTTATGATTATGTTCTTCATATCCACTGACTTACCAGCTGCTCTAACGATGATGGAGACAGTGTTACTTGGCTGCTCTACCAGATGATTGCCACAGTACCACGTGGACTGCAGGTGTGGGCGCGCCACCATGGTGATGCTGTGTTCACTGCTGTTGACGCTGACGTGGTGATGAAGAATCGTTGTTCTGTTGTTGTCGTAAGGATTCACTAGCAGAAGTGTTCCATTGTGAAAGGTCACGGCAAACATGGTGTCATTTCGAATCCAAATCACTTCGAAATCCTCCGTCTGTGACAGGCGAGTAGCATTCTCAGCATCCAAAATGCAGCTCATTGTTAAGTTCCTACCCTCGAAAATTTCTTCCGGCTTGACTTCAAATGTTATATTTCCTATCAGGTGAAAAGAATGATGTGTTAATGTACTTTGAAAACCCATTTCAACGAACAAATATTTATCAATGATTATGTGTGATTAGGACACACAAAAATAACTAGAGGTTACTAGGTTTGTGTGTTTTGGAAGGGAAATATATGTGTTAGCAATAAAAAGTTAGTTTTATGATTTAAACATATGTCATTTCGAAAAATCAAATAGATTAGGCACAAGTGACACTCTTATGAGGCCTTCTTCTACATGTATTTCATTATTTTGTTATATGTGAATATATGTACAGTGCAGAGAAATTATACACAAGTAATGCGAATAGCTACACACACGCATAGACATACACGTACACACACACATGCACGCAAGCATATACACGTACACACATACACGCACACACATACACACACAGACATGCACATACACACACATACACAAACATGAACATACAGACACATACACACGTACACATACACACACGCACACATACACGTACACTCAGACATGCACATACACATACATGCACATGCACATACACATACACGCACACACAAACACACACACAGACATGCACATACACACACATACACAGACATGCACGTACACACACATACACGTACACAGACATGCACATACACACACACATACACATACACACATACATGCACATACACACACACATACACGCACACACATACACACACAGACATGCACATACACACACATACACAGACATGCACATACACACACATGCACATATACACATACATACACGCACACACGTACACACACGGACATGCACATACACACAGATGCACACATACACACATACACGTACACACATACATGCACACACACATACACACACAGACATGCACACACACATGCACATATACACACACATATACAGACAAGTACATGCACACACACACATACATGCACACACATACACACACAGACATGCACATACACACACATACACAAACATGAACATACAGACACATACACACGTACACATACACACACGCACACATACACGTACACTCAGACATGCACATACACATACATGCACATGCACATACACATACACGCACACACAAACACACACACAGACATGCACATACACACACATACACAGACATGCACGTACACACACATACACGTACACAGACATGCACATACACACACACATACACATACACACATACATGCACATACACACACACATACACGCACACACATACACACACAGACATGCACATACACACACATACACAGACATGCACATACACACACATGCACATATACACATACATACACGCACACACGTACACACACGGACATGCACATACACACAGATGCACACATACACACATACACGTACACACATACATGCACACACACATACACACATAGACATGCACACACACATGCACATATACACACACATATACAGACAAGTACATGCACACACACACATACATGCACACACATACACACACAGACATGCACATGCACACACATACACGTACACACATACATGCGCACACACATACACACATACATACACACACATATACAGACATGTACATGTATACACATATGCACATGCGTACACACACATACATACACACATACACACATGCATATACACACACATACACACACATGCACATACAGACAAATACATGCACACATACACACACACATATATAAAGGTTATCACGCGAGTGTGTTTGGGGATGGCAAATATCCTGCTTTAGGAATAAACATTGTATTTAGCGAGCCTTGGCGAGCTACATACATAGTGTTTATTCCTAATAACCTCTTTATCATATAATGTCATTCTTTAATTCTATGCTTCAAAATCGCTTTCCCTCTGTCACAAACATTACCGAAACATTGCTGGAATGCGTGCATTAATATTTATTACGTCACAGGGTAAGTGATGAGTCAGTCGGACAGTGACAGTAGCAATTATAGTTCCAACTGAAATCTGTTTCTTATACAGTGGTGAAGCAACATATACGCAAAACCACACTTGTTTTTTAATTGCCTTTCGCGGCAATCCATCGTTCTGTCCGCTAGAGTAACTGCCCTTTGTCAAAGGGAAGCTACTCTAACCCTAGTCTATGAGACGTCCCGGCCACAGTCAGACGTTGTTGACAGTCGGTCTGTCCTGTCATAACGTTAAGAAGTGTAGTCAGATGTACACACAGCGACAAAACGAAACAGGGTAACAATTCAAAGATATTTCGGCCAAATCCAACTATTTTAATTTGTGGAGAAGGTTTCAAGCCGCAGAGGTCTACAAGCACACATATGGCTACTGATCCCGCTTGGCTAGGCCTTGTGCCCTCGCAAAATTGTTTCGAAATTTATATGTCCAAAGTTGCCCAAACTTATAAAATGCCTTAGCTTCGTCACAGTCAGACACTGATTTTAAGTATATTAGACTGTTCTTTATATAATGATAGCAATTATCCCTGTAGTTTATCCAGATTCTCGATGGTTAATTCTGACTCGATCGCCGAATGACGAGGGCGACGCCATGTTTGTTTATAAACAGTGAATGTAGTCCCTACTTGACCTTTGATATTTGCATCTCTATCCGCATATGACCCCAACGGATATCGTTTTTATCCGATCCTGCCGAGAAACCTACCCAGTATATGATAAACGCATATACACATATACATGAGAAACATACATTTATACTTATGCAAGGGTACATTTGTTACAGATAATTAATAATACAACTGCAGTTAATAAAATGCTAGACATTTTAAATTTAAGTAAAGGGTGGGACATATAGAATATTACCAAACTGCGATAATTACATGGAATGTTATTGTTTTACAATAATAATTATTCTTATACAAGGGTCCTCTAGTTGAAGTTTATAATACGAAAGTTGTAAATACAATGAGAAACATTTTGAATTTAAGTAAAGGGCGGGAACTAAAGAATCAATAGTTTCTCTTATACAAGGGCACATTTGAGCCTTGCCGAGATATATACATTGAGTGTATTCCCAATACAGGATATTTACCATCCAAAACACACAGGCGTGAATACTTCTTTTATGACAAGCTGCGACAGTGCTACATTCTGTATGCTAACAAGGTATTCTCATCTCTCACAAGCTGTACCAAAACATTGCAGATTTTCCTCAAGTAATACACATCACAGGGTCACATCTCTATCCCGTTTGTCGCCTGGGTTGCTGAAGACCGACTGTAACCCGGATGTTCACGGGATCGGGGGTAAGGAGGATGAACTATCGTGTAAGCAAAATTCAATGGTGAAACACGCAACTAACGAGGAATTGCTCACGCACGTCTCGCCAGTAAGGAAGATATTATCTGACACTGTGAAACTCCGTTAATCAGAACAGTAACCGTGTCCAGATTAAGGGGGTTAATTGCAGTAGTTTTTAAAAGAAGGGTTCAAACACAGGCTCATGATATAGTCGGAGTTGTACAATCGACTCTGCTTTATGCAGAGATTTCTGTTGGATATAGAAAGGATTTTGTCGCTTTGTTTTCCTTCGTAAATAATCAATTGTCAAACATTTGACACAAATAAAGGCTCAGTGATAAATCTATTCGTCACCACTCGTATTTTTCCGTACCCTACAAGAAGGTTCGTCCCGCTCCCGAAGCCGACATGCGTCGAAAAGGCGGAAGCCAATCAGAATGCGCGTCAGGATATGGGTACTTCGGTCAATATAATCCCGTCTATTCAAATGTATTTGGGCATTATATGTTGTTTGCGGGAAAATGTCGGTTGTCAATACTACAGTGTGTACGGAGTGTGTTATACAAATTGGTGTTCCTTGTAGGCCCATGCAGGATGTTGGATGTTGGTTACATTCAGGAAACGGCTCGTTTGACTGTGGCATCCATTCATTTGAGCTATAAGTAGACTTGGTTTTCCAAAACTACAGTCAATGAAATATCCCTTCTTATAAAACAAGAGTTGAAAAATGAAAAGAAATAGCCACCATCTGACGTGGGCGTATCCACCATCTAACATGGGCGTATCCACCATCTAACATGGGCGTATTCACCATCTAACATGGGCGTATCCACCATCTGACATGGGCGTATCCACCATCTAACATGGGCGTATCCACCATCTGACATGGGCGTATCCTCCATCTGACATGGGCGTATCCACCATCTGACATGGGCGTATCCTCCATCTGACATGGGCGTATCCACCATCTAACATGGGCCTATCCACCATCTAACATGGGCGTATCCACCATCTAACATGGGCGTATCCACCATCTAACATGGGCGTATCCACCATCTAACATGGGCGTATCCACCATCTAACATGGGCGTATCCACTATCTGACATGGGCGTATCCACCATCTAACATGGGCGTATCCACTATCTAACATGGGCGTATCAACCATCTAACATGGGCGTATCCACCATCTAACATGGGCGTATCCACCATCTAACATGGGCGTATCCACCATCTAACATGGGCGTATCCACCATCTAACATGGGCGTATCCACTATCTGACATGGGCGTATCCACCATCTAACATGGGCGTATCCACCATCTAACATGGGCGTATCCACCATCTAACATGGGCGTATCCTTTTTCTGCGCCGCAGTTTCGTTTATTTAAATTGCTACACATACGTTCTGACCACACAGACAGTGATACACTGAGTTGCGTTAAACAACCAGCATTTTGTTCTTACTTTATACCATATTTACACTTTATTGCTTGTAAAACGTGAGTGAGTGAGTGAGTTGATGAGTGAGTGAGTGAGTGAGTCGGTCTGTGAGTCAGTCAGTCAGTCAGTCTGTGAGTCAGTCAGTCTGTGAGTCAGTCAGTCAGTCAGTCAGTCAGGATGGCAGTCAGTCAATCAGTGAGTCAGTCTGTGAGTCAATCAGTCGGTCACTCAGTCAGTCAGGCAGTCTGTGAGTCAGTCAGTCTGTGAGTCAGTCAGTCAGTCAGTGAGTCAGTCTGTGAGTCAGTGAGTCAGTGAGTCAGTCAGTCAATCAGTGAGTGAGTGAGTCAGTCAGTCAGTCTGTGAGTCAGTGAGTCAGTCAGTCAGTCAGTCATTCATTCAATCAGTGAGTCAGTCAGTCAGTGAGTCAGTCAGTCTGTGAGTCAGTCAGTCAGTCAGTCTGTGAGTCAGTCAGTCAATCAGTGAGTGAGTGAGTCAGTCAGTCAGTCTGTGAGTCAGTGAGTCAGTCAGTCAGTCAGTCAGTCATTCAATCAGTGAGTCAGTCAGTCAGTGAGTCAGTCAGTCTGTGAGTCAGTCAGTCAGTCAGTCTGTGAGTCAGTCAGTCAGTCAGTCAGTCAGTCAGTCTGTGAATCAGTCAGTCAGTCAGGTTTCAGGCCGCGTTTAGCAATATTCTAGCAATATCACCGCGGGGAACATCAGATATGGGGCTCATGGGTACAAAATGTGAATCTCCTTCTGATATTACAAGCCGTGACAACGTTGGAATATTACTAACAACAACGTCTCTCTCTCTCTAACGTCATGGGTACCCGGGACTAATTCTAACCCAATATATAGGAACTATTAGTACATATTTTAGATTGTTTTGACGGGTCTAATATGACGTATTAGGTCACATTTGACGAACGGCGTGACACAATAATCACTGTCTCAGTTTGACGAGTAAGCAGGTTGGGCTCAACAACACTTTGAACATTATTTAACTTACATCACAGCGCGTCAGATATTTTTGAGAAAGTCATGCAGATCTTAGACGTATATCGGGATTCAAACCCAAGACCAATGGCTCGTTGTGTCTCCAGGCAGGAAAATCTGCACAGCGAATTACGACGCCCCGAATTAATTGGCACAGGTGAGGTGAGGTGAAATGGGGTTTAAAGTCGCGTCCAAGATTATTGCACTTATATAGCGACGTGCGTGTGCACAGTGTGTCTGCATGCACGTGTGTATGTGTGTCTGATTGTACTAGTCCGGACTTATGCCGATCTGTAGTTGCCCACTGAACTACCATGCCGCAGTTTTACATGAATACCCCATTCAGACACAGTATATTGACTCCGAGCCGATCAGTCCTTGTTTTAGCTCCGTAATGACGAACGCCAGACAGGGTAACAACAAGTACCATCATTTAACGTATTTTTGTATGACGCGGCAGGGGATCGAACCCAGAACCTTCCGCTTTCCCGGCGGACGTTCTACCACTAGACCACGGAGGCGGTCCCCATTGGCACGCTGCTTTGAACATCAATTCAGGTATACCAGTTTAGTGATACAGTGATTTAGTTGTTGAAGCTCCCGATGGGTATACGTTTTGTTATGTACGCTGTTTGCGCGCGTATGTACCCCGAGTGACCGATTAACAAAAGAGTTATCTTCAGGGACACCGTGACACCTAGCCGACGACGTAAACACTTCCAGAGTTATCGCCCTTATATTACAATCGGAAATGCTCGTTAAAGTTCGCTCAGCTGCCTTTTTACAGGTGTTCTGTTTCGTGAAAATGTATGATCAACATACAATAACTTTGTAAACAGGGCTGATTGACGGGATGTTTCAACTTACTGCCTGCATATTTACGTTAAGAGACGAAGAACGTTTAGAACATACTAAGACACCACTTAAACGGGTAGTTTGCGGTTTGATATGTACCATATTATTATCAGTTAAGTGTGTAATTATCCATAACCCCATGCAGAAATACCTAAGATTTAATTTTGAGGTTTTTCATATTAATTTGGGGGGGGGGGGGGGGGGGGGGGGGGTGTATTTGAACAGCGCCATGACGTCAGCCCATTATGACGTAACTCAAATTGTGTAGTTTATCGCAGGATAAAGTATAGTCGGTATCTTTAAACTTTTAGCAATACAACTATAAAAATGAAGATATATTGTCATGTATATGGTGCGCTCGTGGTTAGTATACCCAATCTGAGAAAGGTGAGGGTACTGTACCTTTAACTGGCATAACGGTCTTCGTCATTGTCCCACCATCTGGAAGTGGAGAACAACGGGCTTATTGTGTATCTCTGTGATGCAATAACGTTCTAACAATCAGCTCACATCCATGGTATCAGTCGTTGCAGATTCCAATATATAGAGAATCTCACCCGAGTGTCTTTTGATACCAAATATTTCAACACGAGCTGATAAAAGTGGAAAAATTCCGAGGCTTGCCGAGGATTTTTGACACTTTTATCAATGAGTGTTGATATATTTCGCCGTTCGGTGTAAGATTTTATTGATCATCCAACATCAGTCTTCCAACTTTTTCAATTTGTAGACAGTAATTAGCACTGTCTTCGGTGAAAAAAGTACTGCTAACAGCTTCAGTAGCAGAGCCATTAGTGATGTCATTTGATTGTGACGTCATGGTAACCAGTGACGTCACAATGGTCTGCAAAGCATTGTGATGTAATTTCACAAGCGATATCTCCTGTGGGAGCCAGTTTTGGATGATAAATCTTTTTTCCAAACTATTCTAGAATCATATGTACACCACATCCTACGCATTGCATATACTGTGGTTGTCAGCAAGCGAAATGAAAATATAACATCTGGCATCAACCTTTGATCCTGTAAAACCCTTGTTGTGAAAGTTATCCGAGAGATAAGATTGAAAAGAAATGGCAACAAGACTGAAACAGTAGGAGTGAGTGAGTATGGTTTTACGCCGCTTTTAGCAATATTCCAACAATATCACGGCGGGGGACACCAGAAATGGGCTTCACACAATGTACCCATGTCAGGAATCGAACCCGGGTCTTCGGCGTGACGAGCGAACGCTTTAACCACTAGGCTACCCAACCTTCCCGAAACAGTAGGAAACATCCCTCAATGATATCGTACCAGCATGACGCCAAGTGTCCCTGACGACGTTAAACAACATTCACTTCGTTCAATCCCGTCAATAAAAGAAGTAAGGAGAAGCATCTTGTATTGAGTGGCGTTTTCCATGTTACGTACCCGACAGACACACTTCGTTGCTCCAATCCTCCTCCTCCTCCTCATCATCATCATTATCCCCGCATCTCCACTTGGAGCTGATAGCTGTGTCCGCTGGTTCAGAGATGTTTACATAATGGTCGCGCCAGCCAGTGTACATACGTACCTTACCCATGAACGAACTATCGCTAATGTATGCGTGAAACCAGTTTGTCCTAAATACTATCGTGTTGTTAAGTTTCCAGTAGAACGAAATCTGAGGTGTCCATCCGTCTTTTGAACAATGCAAATAGATCCAAGCAGGACTGGCATCTTCAGACTTGAAGCCTTCCAAAAGAAGCTTACCTGACGAAAAACATCCCGTAATTAAAATTACAAATGAACAATTATGCTGCAAAAGGACAATTCTTATGGATTTATCTTTCAATGTACACATTCCTACTCGTTCCTATTACAGTAGTAGTTTATTTTGTTAATACGTTACGTGAAGCATTCATAAACAAATGATGTTTTTGAAAAGGGACAACAATGCAGTTTTAGTGAATCTCATAGCCGGTATATGCTTGAGAAAAAAGACAATATTCTAAACAAGTCGTTTCACGACGCATGCTTGATGTTCTGAAAAATATGTGTCTCAAAATCTTTATCTCTTCATTATTGTTCCTGTATGATTTTAATAATGCACCTTTCCATCTCCAAAGCCTCCAACCGCCGCCTTTAGCAATATTCCAGCACAACGTTCACACAATTTTATGGATAACAACTTCTTTAATACTGTAAAAAGCGACGTTTCGGTATAGATCCTTATACCGTTGTCAAGCAAGTATAAGGATCTATACCGAAACGTCGCTTTTGACAGTATTAAAGAAGTTGTTATCCAAAAACTTTGTCTACGTTGTCATCCGTCAACTTCTAAGTAATGCCTATCAAACAAAAAATATTTCAACAATATCACGGCGGGGACACCAGAAATGGGCTTCACACATTGTGCCCATGTCGGGAATCGAACCCGGGTCTTCGGCTTCCCTATCACCCAGGTATTATTAAGAGCTGAAGCACACATACTTACTGTATGACTGACGGACAAGAACAAGACAGATTACTGCAAGATTTGCAGCCCACATCATCGAGGCGCACACTGCAATATATTAAAGTGTCAGGGGTGACAAAGGTACGTGTAGTATGGTTCAAAGTGTAATGTGTGCTTCTACCTACGTAATAAGCTTAAAACATCAATACATAGATATTCTATATCTAACCAAACAAATAAGTTATGCTATTTAACATCCTATAATACTGGGGTCCACAAACAGCTGATCCTGGAATGAGCAAGGGGCGCAACTCTATTCTGCGATTGCGGCGATCCTTAGATCCTTGCCTATCCTTGCCGTTCTCAGCAATATTCCAGTTATATGACGCAGATCTGTAAATAATCGAGTCAGGCAGGCCAGTGATTGATATCATGAGCATCGATCTCTACAATTGGGGACGATGACATGTATAAAACAATGCTGACACTGATACAGTTCATATGACATCGATGCAATTAATATCACATTGATGCAATCTATATCCCATTGATGCAATGTATATCCCATTGATGCAATCTATATCCCATTTATGCAATGTATATCCCATTGATGCAGTCTATATCCCATTGATGCAATCTATAACCCATTGATGCAATCTATATCCCATTGATGCAATCTATATCCCATTGATCCAATCTATATCCCATTGATGCAATCTATATCCCATTGATCCAATCTATATGCCATTGATGCAATCTATATCCCATTGATGCAATCTATATCCCATTGATGCAATCTATATCCCATTGATGCAATCTATATGCCATTGATGAAATCTATATCCCATTGATGCAATCTATATCCCATTGATGCAATCTATATCCCATTGATCCAATCTATATCCCACTGATGCAATCTATATGCCATTGATGCAATCTATACCCTATTGATGCAATCTGTATGCCATTGATGCAATCTATATTCCATTAATAAAATCCATATCCCATTAATACAATCTATATCACATTGATGCAATCTATATCCTTTTAATACAATCTATATCACATTGATGCAATTTATATCCCATTTATAGAATCTATACCATATTAATAAAATCTATATCCCATGAGTACAATCTATATCACAATAATAAATCTACATCACACTGATGAAATATATATCCCATTGATACAATCTATATGACATTAAAACAATCTATATCACATTGATGTTATCTTTATCCCATTATTACAATCTATATCACATTAATACAATCTATATCACATTGATTAAATATATATCCCATTAATACAATCTTTATCACATAATACAACCTATATCACATTGATACAATCTATATCATATTAATATAATCCATATCCCATTGATCCAATCTATATCACATTAAAAGAATCTATATCACTTTAATACAATCTATATCACATTAATACAATCTATATCACATTAATACAGTCAATATCACATTGATGCAATCTATATCCCATTAATACAGTCTATATCACATTAAAACAATCTATATCACATAGACTATATCTATATCCCATAATTACAATCTATATCACATTAATAAAATCTATATCCCATTAATAGAATCAATATCACATTGATGCAATCTATATCCGATTAATGCAATCTATATTCCATTAATAAAATCCATATCCCATTAATACAATCTATATCACATTGATGCAATCTATATCCTTTTAGTACAATCTATATCACATTGATGCAATATATATCCCATAAATACAATCTATATCACATTAATACAATCTATATCACATAATTACAATCTATATCACATTAATACAATCTATGTCACATTAATACAATATATATTACATGAATACAGTCTATATCACATTAATACAATCTATATCACATTAATATAATCTATATCCCATTGATACAATCTATATCACATTAAAACAATCTACAACATTGATGATATGTATATCCTATTATTACAATATATATCCCATTCATACAATCAATATCCCCTTGATGCAATCTATATCACATTAATAAAATCCTAACCCCATTAATACAATCTATATCACACTAAAACAATCTATATCCCATCAATGTTATCTATATCCCATTAATACAATCTATATCACATTAAAACAATCTATATCACATTGATCATATCTATATCCTATTTTTACAATCTATATCCCATTAATACAATCTATATCCCATTTATACAATCAATATCACATTGATGCAATCTATATCCTATTAATACAATCTATGTCACATTGATGGAATCTATATCCCATTAATACAATCTATATTCCATTAATACAATCAATATCCCATTGATGCAATCTATATCACATTAATACAATCTATGTCACATTGATGGAATCTATATCCCATTAATACAATCTATATCCCATTAATACAATCTATATCCCATTAATACAATCAATATCCCATTAATGCAATCTATCTCCCATTAATACCATCTATGTCACATTGATGAAATATTTATCCCATTAATACAATCTATATCCCATTAATACAATCAATATCCCATTGATGCAATCTATATCCCATTAATAAAATCCAAACCCCATTAATACAATCCATATCACATATATGCAATCTATATCCTATTAATACAATCTATATCGCATTAATACAATCTGTCACATTAATACAATCTATATCACATTCATGCTATCTATATCCCATTAATACAATCTATATAACATTAATACAGTCCATATCACATTAATACAATCTATATCACATTAATACAATCTATATCACATTAATATAATCTATATCCCATTAATACAATCTATATCACATAAATACAATCTATATGAAATTAATACAATCTATATCACATTAATACAATCTATATCATATTAATACAATCTATGTCACATTAATACAATCTATATCAAATTCATGCTATCTATATCCTATTAATACAATCTATATCACATTAATACAATCTATATCCCATTAATACAATCTATATCCCATTAATACAATCTATATCACATAAATACAATCTATATCACATTAATAAAATCTATGTCATATTAATACAATCTATATCACATTAATACAATCTATATCACATTAATACAATCTATATCACATTAATATAATCTATATCCCATTGATACAATCTATATCACATTAAAACAATCTATATCACATTGATCATATCTATGTCCTATTATTACAATCTATATCACATTAATACAATCTATATCCCATTAATACAATCAATATCCCATTAATGCAATCTATATCCCATTAATACAATCTATGTCACATTGATGGAATCAATATCCAATTAATACAATCTATATCCCATTAATACAATCAATATCCCATTGATGCAATATATATCCCATTAATAAAATCCAAACCCCATTAATACAACCTATATCATTTAAATGCAATCTATATCCTATTAATACAAACTATATCACATTAAATGCAATCTATATCCCATGAATACAATCTATATCCCATTAATGCAATATATATCCCATTAATACAATATATATCATATTAATACAATCTATATCACATTAAAACAATCTATATCACATTGATGATATACATATATATCCTATTATTACAATCTATATCACATTAATACAATCTATATCCCATTAATACAATCTATATCACATTGATGCAATTTATATACCATGAATACAATCTATATCACATTAATACAATCAATATCACATTGATGCAATATATACCCATTAATACAATCTATATAACATTAATACAATCTGTATCCAATTAATATAATCTATGTCACATTAATACAATCTATATCCCATTAATGTAATCTATATCCCATTAATACAATCTATATCACATTAAAACAATCTATATCACATTGATGCAATCTATATCCCATGAATACAATCTATATCACATTGATGCAATATATACCCATTAATACAATCTATATAACATTAATACAATCTGTATTCAATTAATAAAATCGATATCACATAAGTACAATCTATATCAAATTAATACAATCTATATCACATTAATACAATCTATATCACATTGATGCAATCTATATCCCATTGATTATATCTATATCCTATTATTAGAATCTATATCACATTTATACAATATATATCCTATTAATACAGTCAATATCACATTGATGCAATCTATATCCCATTAATGCAATCTATATCCGATTAATACACTCTATGTCACATTGATGGAGTCTATATCCCATTAATACAATCTAAGTCACATTGATGGAATCTATATCCAAATAATACAATCTATATCCCATCAGTACAATCTATATCACATATATGCAATCTATACCCTATTAGCACAATCTATATCACATTGATGGAGTCCATATCCCATGAATACAATCTATATCACATTGATGCAATATATATCCCATTAATACAATCTATATCACATTAATACAATCTATATCACATAAATACAATCTATATCACATTAATACAATCTATGTCACATTCATACAATATATATCACATTAATACAGTCTCTATCACATTAATAAAATCTATATCACATTAATATAATCTATATCCCATTGATACAATCTATATCACATTAAAACAATCTATATCACATTGATGATATGTATATCCTATTATTACAATCTATATCCCATTAATACAATCAATATCCCATTGATGCAATCTATATCACATTAATAAAATCCTAACCCCATTAATACAATCTATATCACATATATGCAATCTATATCCTATTAATACAGTCTATATCACATTGATGCAATCTATACCCAATGAATACAATCTATATCACATTGATGCAATCTATATCCCACGGATACAATCTATATAACATTAATACAATCTATATCACATTGATGCAATATATATCCCATTAATAGAATCTATATAACATTAATACAATCTATATCCCATTAATAAAATCGATATCACATAAGTACAATCTATATCACATTAATACAATCTGTTACATTAATACAATCTATATCACATTCATGCTATCTATATCCCATTAATACAATCTATATCACATTGATGCAATATATATCCCATTAATACAATCTATATCACATTAATACAATCTATATCACATAAATACAATCTATATCACATTAATACAATCTATGTCACATTCATACAATATATATCACATTAATACAGTCTATATCACATTAATAAAATCTATATCACATTAATATAATCTATATCCCATTGATACAATCTATATCACATTAAAACAATCTATATCACATTGATGATATGTATATCCTATTATTACAATCTATATCCCATTAATACAATCAATATCCCATTGATGCAATCTATATCACATTAATAAAATCCTAACCCCATTAATAACATTTTTTCACATATATGCAATCTATATCCTATTAATACAGTCTATATCACATTGATGCAATCTATACCCAATGAATACAATCTATATCACATTGATGCAATCTATATCCCACGGATACAATCTATATAACATTAATACAATCTATATCACATTGATGCAATATATATCCCATTAATAGAATCTATATAACATTAATACAATCTATATCCCATTAATAAAATCGATATCACATAAGTACAATCTATATCACATTAATACAATCTGTTACATTAATACAATCTATATCACATCCATGCTATCTATATCCCATCAATACAATCTATGTCACATTAATACAATCTATATCCCATTAATAAAATCGATATCACATAAGTACAATCTATATCACATTAATACAATCTGTCACATTAATACAATCTATATCACATTCATGCTATCTATATCCCATTAATACAATCTATATAACATTAATACAATCTATATCCCATTAATACAATCTCTATCACATAAATACAATCTATATGAAATTAATACAATCTATGTCACATTAATACAATCTATATCACATTCATGCTATATATCCTATTAATACAATCTATATCACATTGATGCAATATATATCCCATTAATACAATCTATATCACATTAATACAATCTATTTCACATAAATACAATCTATATCACATTAATACAAACTATGTCACATTAATACAATATATATCACATTAATACAATATATATCACATTAATACAGTCTATGTCACATTAATACAATCTATATCACATTAATATAATCTATATCCCATTGATACAATCTATATCACATTAAAACAATCTATATCACATTGATGATATGTATATCCTATTATTACAATCTATATCCCATTAATACAATCAATATCCCATTGATGCAATCTTTATCCCATTAATAAAATCCCAACCCCATTAATACAATCTATATCACATATATGCAATCTATATCCTATTAATACAGTCTATATCACATTGATGCAATCTATATCCCATGAATACGAATCTGTATCACATTGATGCAATCTATATCCCACGAATACAATCTATATAACATTAATACAATCTATATCACATTGATGCAATATATATCCCATTAATAGTATCTATATAACATGAATACAATCTATATCCCATTAATAAAATCGATATAACATAAGTACAATTTATATCACATTCATACAATCTGTCACATTAATACAATCTACATCACATTCATGCTATCTATATCCCATTAATACAATCTATATGAAATGAATACAATCTATGTCACATTAATACAATCTATATCACATTGATGCAATCTATATCCCACGAATACAATCTATATAACATTAATACAATCTATATCACATTGATGCAATATATATCCCATTAATACAATCTATATAACATTAATACAATCTGTCACATTAATACAATCTATATCCCATTAATACAATCTATATCACATAAATACAATCTATATGAAATTAATACAATCTATGTCACATTAATACAATCTATATCACATTCATGCTATCTGTATCCTATTAATACAATCTATATCACATTAATACAATATATATCACATTAATACAATCTATATAACATTGATGCAATCTATATCCTATGAAAAGAATCTATTTCCCATTAATACAATCTATATCATATTAATACAATTTATATCACATAGATGCAATCTGATCAGATTGATGCAATGTATATCATATTGATGCAATCTATATCCCATTAATACAATCTTTATCATACTAATACAATCTATATCCCATTAATACAATCTATATTATATTAATACAATATATATCCAATTAATACAATCTATACCATATTAATACAATCTATATCCCATTAATAAAAACTATATCATATTGATACAAGTTGATACCAAGTACGTTAAAAGAGTATTTTGTTGTAGAAATGCGACATGGTATCTCAATGGGCTGGCACTATTGAACCGGCAATCGTTCGGATCAGCACACACACACACACACACGCACACACACCACAGAAGCACAAACACCACACACACGCACTCTTTCACTTACACACGCACACACCAAACACAAACACACACGCAACACATTCCCATCCATACACCAAACACCACACAATATGTATGTAATCTTGAATCCCAAGTTGAACCGCATTTCACCTCACCGCAGATATTTAACATTGAAAAATGTCGGAAATCAAATGCACCTACCTCGGAAATAACAATACACCTGATGCTGTCATATCCCACAACTGAATAGCCTTTATAAGGAACTGCTATGAGAACCAGTGGGATGTTTCGCGTCCTTGTTTAGCAGGGCGGAAAGGCTGTGTCGCCCACACATCAACCAGGAAGTGTATCACTATCGTCAGTGAGGTCATGTGTGTGGACACAACTATTGTTAATCACTTCGCCAAATATCATCCGTGGGTGGTTAATATTGTGTTTTGTTTAACGGCGTACTTAGCAATATTTCAGCTATATAATGGCCGTCTGAAAATAATCTGCGCCAGACAATCCAGTGATTGACATCATGAGCATTAATCAGCTTAATTTGGATACGATGACATGCATCAACCAAGGCCGGGTTGGATACGATGACATGCATCAACCAAGGCCGGGTTGCTGAAGATGAATTCTAACACGGATCTTCAAGGGGATTGATTATATTGCTACCAGGGACCACCGATGTCCAGTCTTCTCAGAGTTGTGTCCCTTGTGGTTATGGGTTGGCGGTGTTAGGTTGTTAGCAGGGGGCACAGGAGGGCCAGTCTTCTCAGAGTTGTGTCCCTTGTGATTCTGGGTTGGCGGTGTTAGGATGTTAGCAGGGGGCACGGGAGTGCCAGTCTTCTCAGAGTTGTGTCCCTTGTGATTCTGGGTTGGCGGTGTTAGGTTGTTAGCAGGGGCAAAGAGAGGGCCAGTCTTCTCAGAGTTGTGTCCCTAGTGATTCTGGGTTGGCGGTGTTAGGTTGTTAGCAGGGGGCACGGGAGGGTCAGTCTTCTCAGAGTTGTGTCCCTTGTGATTCTGGGTTGGCGGTGTTAGGTTGTTAGCAGGGGCAAAGGGAGGGCCAGTCTTCTCTGAGTTGTGTCCCTAGTGATTCTGGGTTGGCGGTGTTAGGTTGTTAGCAGGGGGCACGGGAGTGCCAGTCTTCTCAGAGTTGTGTCCCTTGTGATTCTGGGTTGGCGGTGTTAGGTTGTTAGCAGGGGGCACGGGAGGGCCAGTCTTCTCAGAGGTGTGTCCCTTGTGATTCTGGGTTGGCGGTGTTAGGTTGTTAGCAGGGGGCACGGGAGGGCCAGTCTTCTCAGAGTTGTGTCCCTTGTGATTCTGGGTTGGCGGTGTTAGGTTGTTAGCAGGGGGCACGGGAGGGCCAGTCTTCTCAGAGTTGTGTCCCTTGTGATTCCAGATGAGCGGTGTTAGGGTGTTAGCAGGGGGCACGGGAGGGCCAGTCTTCTAAAGGATCTAAAGAGTTGCCTCCCTTAGGCGTATCAGAAAACTGTAATCGTGTTCGAATTCCGTTTCTTTTTTAATATGCTTTTTGGTTCGATAACAAATGTCGCTTTGACCATTATTTTCAGGTACATCAAAGCCTGTCAGCTTAATGTGAGAGCAAAACCTAAAGTTATGCCGGTTTCAGGTGTTTATCACTTGTTTGTTTGTTTGTTTGTTTGTCTAACGCTGCACTGTTCCAGCTATATGGCGGCGGTCTGTGAATAATCGAGTCTGGACCAAACAATGCAGTGATTAACATCATAAGCATCGATCCACGCAATCGGGATACGGTGACATGCATCAACCAAGTCAGCGAGCCTGACCACCCGATCCCGTTAGTCGCTCTTACGACAAGCATAGTCGCCTTTCACGGCAAGCATGGGTTGCTGAAGACCTATTCTACCCGGGTCTTCACGGGTCTGTCACTTGAGTAAAACCTACGATCACGGTTTGGTGCTGAGACAGGATTAACAGTAATTTACCCTTTATACTTTACTGTAACTAAATCTTAATTACACTTATTTTACCTGGCATCTTATTATATACTGCAGTGTGAAAGAGTTTTCTGGAGTTGGGAAAAGTGATATTTTCACTGCAATGAACATAAGGTGAGGTTCAGTGAAATGGGGTTTAACGTCGCGTCCAAGATCATTGCACTTATATAGCGACGTGTATGCACGTGTGTGTGTGTGTGGCTGCTTGTACTAGTCCGGACTGATGCCGATTTATAGTGTTAGCTCACTGAGATACCATGCCGCAGTTTAACATGAATACCCCACTCAGACACAGTATACAGACCCCGAGCCGACCAGTCCTTGTTTTAGCCCCTTAATGCCGAGCGCCAGACAGGGTAACAACAAGTACCATCTTTTAACGTCTTTTGGTATGAAGCGGCTGGGGATCGAACCCCGGACCTTCCGCTCTCCGGGCGGGCGCTCTACCACTAGACCACGGACGCGGTCCGCAATGAACACAACACCTGATATTTCACTGCAGTGAAGGTAATACTTTACCGAACTATTTTCTTACAATAGTTTCCTCCTCACAAATTATCTCCCCTTTATCGTAAATGTCTAGCCCGTACAGAAACTGTTGACCCTGTTACGTTATTTTAATGACAGATGGAATTAAAATAGCTTACTGCCGTTTGTTATTTTCTTGAAACTGTTTCGTGAAAACTTTAAATTTCTCATTTAACTGGTCAATCGGAAAGTGCCATTTTTTGTTACTTGACCAGCCTGTATTATTTCGCTTACAGCAACGGTCTTATAGATTTCAAGAATATCTTTTGTTGAAAGTGATTTTGTATATAATCATCTCCAAATGTATGCTAAAAAAATCACTGACCTCAAACTTGTTACTTTGGTTTATTATTAAAAAACATTTTCGAACACGGAACTACTTTTAAGTCGCAATTATAAGAGGTGGTGAATCGTCCCTGCGTGCAAGGTAGGGAGAATTTATATTTCAAGGTGTTACATTTGTGAAGCAGTAATTTGATTTTTCCGGTAGACAATTATACACAAAAGTATACAACAAATGTCTCCGTTCCCCCGTCCCTCGATGAGACAAACGTGATATTTCACGTGGATCGATGCTCGTGATGTCAATCACTGGATTGTCTGGTCCAGACTCGATTATTTACAGACCGCGGTCATATAGCTGGAATATTGCTGAGTGCGGCGTTAAACAACAAACCAACCAACCAACCAACCAACATATGATCAATAAAGATACACAATAACAATTAACTTCATATAATTCAGTTTATTCATTGAAAACCGTTTTGTTTATACATTTTTTTTACCTCTATGAATTGGTGAACTGGAAGAGAAAGATATCAGGTCGCTGCTTGTACACATATAATGATAATAATAATAATAATAATAATAATAATAACTTCCGCCCTATTCTTCATAAACATTTTTTAAAATTCTGTGCGTACTAAAGTGTGTGTGTGTGGGGGGGGGGGGTCTTGATTTTACCATAATGGCGTATCCAGATATTGTCGTTGAAAGCAAGAAATCTTTGTGAGTAATATGAATTTACAAAACTAAAAATATGACTTGTTTGTTCCCGGATTAATATATATGCGTGAAAACCAAAAAAAAATACATACATTAACACAGAGATAAAAAGATGGTGCATGTTGTTGCCCTGCCTGGAGTTCTGCACTCGGGGATTAAAGCTGCACTGCTCGGCGCGGAGACAGTATACTGTGTCTGAGTGAAATGGCGGCATGGCATCTCAGGGGGGCTAGCACGAAATAACCGACATAAGAGTCCGACTACTACAAACACACACGCGCACACGCACACACACGCACGCACACGCACACAGACACACACACCATGCTTGCCGTAAGAGGCGACTAACGGGATCGGGTGGTCCTGGTTGATGCTCGTGATGTTAATCATAGGAGGGTCTGGGCGAGACTGGTCCAGGTTATGTACATGTCGATTTTTTTTTTTTTGCGGCGTTAAACAACAAGCAAACACGTTCATGCGAGTCGCTATGTCAATGCAATCACCTTGAACACGATGTTAAACCCAACCTCACCTCACCTCACCTCACCTCATCTCACTTCATCAC
The DNA here is from genome assembly GCF_023055435.1 of Haliotis rufescens. Taxonomy (NCBI): domain Eukaryota; kingdom Metazoa; phylum Mollusca; class Gastropoda; order Lepetellida; family Haliotidae; genus Haliotis; species Haliotis rufescens. The sequence continues at coordinate 649,003 of NW_025964046.1, forward strand.
ACTCTGGCAAATTGAAAATCAAAACCGAATAGGTGAGGTGAGGTGAAATTGGGTTTAAAGTCGCGTCCAAGATTATTGCACTTATATAGCGACGTGCATGCACGTGTGTGGGTGTTTGTGTGGCTGCTTGTACTAGTTCGGACTGATGCCGATTTATAGTGCTAGCACACCGAGATACCATGCGGCAGTTTAACATGAATACCCTACTCAGACACAGTATACTGACTCCGAGCCGACCAGTCCTTGTTTTAGCCCCTTAATGCCGAGCGCCAGACAGGGTAACAACAAGTACTATCTTTTAACGTCTTTTGGTATGACGCGGCAGGGGATCGAACCCCGGACCTTCCGCTCTCCGGGCGGGCGCTCTACCACTAGACCACGGAGGCGGTCCAAAACCGAATAGAATAACTTCACCACAATATATCGCAAACAAGTGTCAGACATAACGCTGCTCAAACACAACTAACGGTAATGTAATACAGCAACACAGTCGTTTCCTCTTGCGGCGAAGACCGTGATACCGCTGTGTGGAGATCAGGATATCCAAATATGACGTCGGGGTCACTGAGGCGCGTTCTTTGCCGTCGTATTATTTCACAAATGGGTGTGTAAACGAAATATTCCTCTACAATATATCACACAAAACATGTTTTAGAGGAGTGAGTGAGTTTGGTTTTACGCCGCTTTTAGCAATATTCCAGCAATATCACGGCGGGGGACACCAGAAATGGGCTTCACACATTGTACCCATGTCGAGAATCGAACCCGGGTCTTCGGCGTGACGAGCGAACGCTTTAACCACTAGGCTACCCGACCGCCCCTGTTTTAGAGGAAAAGAAAATCAGATCGTATGCCTTCACGATAGAGCTCCAGACATTCTTCTTCTGTTCTTTAGTTGGTTGGTTTGTTGTTTAACGCCGCACTCAGCAATATTCCAGCTATATGACGGCGGTCTGTAAATAATCGAGTCTGGACCAGTGATTGATATCATGAGCATCAATCCACGCAATTTGGATCGATGACATGCATCAACCAAGTCAGCGAGCCTGACCACCCGATCCCATTAGTCGCCTTTTACGACAAGAATAGTCACCTTTAACGGCAAGCATGGGTTGCTGAAAACCTATTTATCCCCGGATCTTCACGGGTCTCATCTATTTTTTAACACCCTGGGCGCAAAGTCATCTTTTTTAAAACCGTGAGTGCCCCATTCTTCCCAGGCTGTACTGGTAGTCGTTGTACCTCGGTTTGATCACCTGGCTGTACACTTCTGCAACACAATCACACAGGCAAGACTTAGTGTGGATCTTATAATTCTGTCATGGTAAGTACATGTACATGTTTGCCGATGCTGTGTGTGAAATAGCAGGGTCACTCCAAAAACTAAACCAAAAACAAAAATGTAAAAACAAACACGTCGACATGTTAAATGCCAGGGTTGTAAAATGAAATTATTAATTGTTTCGGGGGTACCAGGGTCAAATGGTTACAATCCTTACGCTATCGGCCTACTAGAAGTTTGTTTCATTGCTGCAATCATTTTGCAAACTTGGAATTAAGTGAAACATTAATTTAAATTTTAATCTTCTGCTACATCATGACATTTGGGTCGTTCCGTAACCAAATAATTAAACAACCCTCATACTGATGATATATCACAACAGAAAACAGGTGGAAAACAAGAATTCCAGTGCGGTTATGAAATGCTAAAAAAATCTCCATGTTTTAATTAACATTGTATTCGAAAACTATTGCACTAGCAAAAGTATTTATCGTGGGATATAAATATACCTGCCTGTGTTAGACATGTAATTGAAATAGAGGCCGAAGATGTTTCGGTATTGTCACATCTTCTCTGTCAAATGATTTGCAGAAAGGGGGGTAGCCTAGTGGTTAAAGCGTTCGCTCGTCACGCCGAAGACCCGGGTTCGATTCCCGACATGGGTACAATGTGTGAAGCCCATTTCTGGTGTCCCCCGCCGTGATATTGCTGGAATATTGCTAAAAGCGGCGTAAAACCATACTCACTCACTCACTCGTTCGTTCGGAGAAATCAAAGATATCATTGTTTGTCCCTTTTCAACACATGGAATCTTTGAAATATGGACGAATACTAACCTGTAAAATTATCTTGCCATACCCGTGGCTTTGGTATTTGACTGTGGCCTAGGTAAGTCCTGTACATGTCGTTGTTGACCATGTCTGCGGTAAAATATAACAATAACATACTAACATATTAAACATGCCTCGCATCTCTTCTTGCAATCAAGAATACAGTCCTCGTCATTATAACACAGGCTTATGTCAAACCAAAATCTCCACCCCCAGCCTCCCCGATAATATTTTTGTAATTGGTGTAAAATGATCTTTACCTGTATGGCAAATTAATCTACAAAATGTATTTAATACTCTTATGTATTATATAAGGGACTGCGTTCGTGGCCAAGTAGATGGAGCGTCCGCCCGGAGAGTGGGACGTCGGGGGTTCGATTCCTGGTGGCGTCTTACTAAACTGACTGTCAAAGTCCAGTTTCCACCCTTGACGAACTAGGCTGGTATTATGGAGTTACATTTTGACTGGACTAACGAGTCTATGCATAGTCCAATCAAAATCGCGCAACGAATTCGATATCCGGTTCGTAAACTGCCGTGCAGATTTCGGTCGATAGCAGGATTTGCAAAGCATATGTACCGCCAACCCGTTGTCAACAAATATTTTACAAATCTTTTCATGTTTTTAATCAAGGTGTTCACGTGATTTGCTGCAGTTCGCGATGTAAGACCCGTTTTATCACAATATAGATCTTGATTTTGATCAGATCATCTTGAGTGGGCGCCGCCATTCTCTTTGAAGCAAAGGCAAGTGGTACGAGAGGTGAAATCTGATTGGTCCATAGGAGAGGCTTAGAAGGGACATAACTCGTAATAGCCACTGGTGGCGCTAAGATAGAGCCCAGTAATTCCAGCCTAGTTCGGCAAGGATGGGAACTGGACATTTAATTTTGAGTCAGTATATTGTGTATGAGGAGGGCAGGTTAAACTGCGGCACGGTACCTAGGGTAGCAGAATAAAACTCCCCATTACTCCGGACTTGTAGCCACACACACGTTCATGCATCGTCAAAATGTAAGCGCAATGATCTTGAACGCCACGTTAAACGACCCAACTTTGTCACATTGATGAGACCACCTCCGTGGTCTAGTGATATAGCGTTCGCCCGGAGAGCGGAAGGTCCGGGGTTCGATCCCTGGTCGCGTCGTACCAAAAGACGTTAAAAGATGGTACTTGTTGTTACCCTGGGTATTAAGGGGCTCGGAGTCTACTGTGTCTGAGTAGGGTATTCATGTTAAACTGCGGCATGGTATCTCGGTGTGCTAGCACTATAAATCGGCATCAATCCGGACTCGTACAAGCAGCCACACAAACACACACACGTACATGCACGTCGCTATATAAGTGCAATAATCTTGGACGCGACGTTAAACCCCATTTCACCTCACCTCACATTGATGAAGTGGTCTTATTTCATCCTCAATGAGGTAATTTTTCGTATTGTTTGCCCAAAGCCCGTCACTTTGCCTCCAGATGGGATATTTCAAGTCCAGCGGCTTGGCTGCTGTCCTTTCAAATGCCAGCACAAGGCACATGTGGCAAGTAATACAAAGATGGACAGTGTTTCCATTAATCGAGAAACTTTCAGATTCATAAATAAGTAAAATTCAAACTGAGAACTCGTTATGTAACGATTACATTAAGCTTGATTGCAGAAGTTAGTTAACTATAGGGGCGGTCGGGAAGCCTAGTGGTTAAAGCGTTAGCTCGTCACGCCGAAGACCCGGGTTCGATTCCCGACATGGGTACAATGTGTGAAGCCAATTTCTGGTGTCCCCGCCGTGATATTGCTGAAATATTGCTAAAAGCGGCGTAAAACCATACTCACTCACTCAATCACTAGTTACCTATAGTTCGTCTGTCGCTGAAAGCGGTGACCAAGCTGAAAAATAAAATAGCAGAATGTAACATTGTTTTATTCATGATATGGAGAATATTGATATTCAGTAATGGTATATGACACCTGACATCTGATTACATGAAATACATATCATGGAGTTCGAAAGTTTGTTGGTCTGTTTAACGCCGCACTCAGCAAAAGTCTATCTTTATGAGGGGCGGTTGGGTAGCCTAGTGGTTAAAGCATTCGCTCGTCACGCCGAATACCTGGGTTCGATTCCCGAAATGGGTATAATGTGTGAAGCCCATTTCCGGTGTTCCCCGCCGTGATATTGCTGGAATATTGCTCAAAGAGGCGTAAAACCATACTCACTCACTCACTAACTCTTTACGGAGCTGAAACAAGGACTTATAAATACTTAGGCTTGTGTTTTACAAGTAGATTAACTTGGTCAAGGAATGCACATAACATTTCATTGTAAGCCAAGAAAAATTTTGTAGGCATATTAAAAAGTCTTAGAGTTCTGGACAATGTTACATATGATGTTTATTTTAAAATATTTGATACAAAAATAAGCCCGATGCTATTGTATGGATCCGAAATTTGGGGCCTAGAACATTTGGATGTTATTGAGAAAATACATTTATATGCATGTAAACGGTTCTTGGAGGTAAAATCTAGCACAGAAAACGCAAGGGTATATGGTGAATGCGGACGGTTTCCCATGTATATCAATAGTTATTTAAAGGTTATTAAATACTAGGTCAAGCTATTAAATATGCCATCTTCAAGATACCCCCAAAAATGTTATAATATGATGCTTCTCTACGACAGCCATGGGAAACAAAATTGGGCATCAAAAGTTAAAAACATGTTATACGAATGTGGATATGGTTATATTTGGTTACAGCAACATGCAGATATGCCACACATTTCTTCTCCCGTTTGACACAGACTTTAGAAGATATGTATATTAAAAAATGGCATTGTTCTTTGTCTAGTTCTAGAAAATTTACATAAGTTTAGAACAGCTCTTTCTCGATTCCGTTGTGGCTCACATGATCTATTTATTGAAACAGGCAGATATGAAGGTATTGCAAGAGAACACAGACTTTGTAGGATTTGTAAAACTGATTGTACTGAAGACGAATATCACTTTTTTTGTGTGTATGTCCAGTGTATGAAGATTTAAGAGCAAAATATCTAAATAACTATTTCTACCGCAACCCAAACGGTAACAAATTTTGTAAATTAATGACTTGTGATTGTACAGAAACTATAGAAAATGTATGAATTTGTAACACGCCCCACACATTGTACTATAGGCCTTTGGCCTCATAAGTACCATGAATAAAGATTGATTGAACAAGGACTGGTCGGCTCGGAGTCAGTATAATGTGTCTGAGTAGGTTAGGCGACCTATAAATAATTGAGTCTGGACCAGACAATCTAGTGATCGATATTGTGCACAAGGCTCCGTCACGACGACGATAATGTCACACGTTCAAGTCGGCATCAGTCAGCGAGTACGACACACATGAGAGGTGGGGTAGTGTTAGAGGGTGGGAGGAATGTAGGAGAGTGGGGTACTGTTGGAGGGGTGGGTGTAGTTAAGAAAGGGTGGGGTAGTGTAGGAGTGATGGCGGTATTGTAGGAGTGATGGGGGTAGTGTAGGAGGGGTGGGGGTAGTGTAGGAGGGGTGGGGTAGTGTAGGAGGGGTGGGGTAGTGTAGGTGGGGTGGGGTAGTGTAGGAAGGGTGGGGGTAGTGTAGGAGGGGTGGGGTAGTGTAGGAGGGGTGGGGTAGTGTAGGAGGGGTGGGGTGGTATAGTAGCGGTCGAGGTCGTGTTGGAGGGGACGGGGTAGTGTTGGAGGTGTAGGTAGTGTAGGAGGGGTCGGGTAGTGTTGGAGGGGACGGGGTAGAGTTGGAGGTGTAGGTAGTGTAGGAGGGGTCGGGTAGTGTTTACGCCCGACTGTGAGAACATTTTGCTCCTACTTTGAGAACGTGCAATAACTTCATCAAGATATTTATAGTGGAAGTAATGTCACCTTGATCCCCTTCTTCTTCTCCGCTTCTCTCCTGGACCTGAAACATTCAAACGTGTCAATATGATCTGACGATGGTTCTAATTTAGTCCACATTTGTGAGACAGGGACGGGGATATTAATTACGAGAGAAACGCCCACTTCTACTTATTTACAGATCCACTAAATTTACAACTGTCAGATAAAGTCATGAAACCTCTTTCTTTTCTCCCCGTAAATTGTATTAGCCAATTCCGTAAATCGCCAACCCTTCATAATTGATACGTGTGGAGAATTAATTGGGAGGGTGGAACTTTATATCTGTTTCTAAATAGAAAGCTTCAAGCATCGTGTCACTTCTTTACCCATTAGATTTCTTTTAGTGGTCATTTCTGTAAACACATCTTTTCTAATTTCACACATATTGGTCTTCAAATACACGAATGCATCGTGACAGTGAGTGATAATAAAATAATTGTACTTCCACTTCACTAAGAATTACAAATGGCGAGCTGGACCAATAGCCTTGGACGTACATTACCGGCACGAACGGAAAGACAATAAGTGCGTATGGTATATTAAGCGGTATTGACTTTGTTCGAGATGCGCAGTCAAACGACTTACGATCCTTACCCTGGTTCAATACTCCATGATGTTGTTTAGCGCTAGCAAAATGGATATTTTTTAAAAGCGCACTTTGCAATGTCATCACTATCAGTAAGATCGACGGAATGTTTCATTTTCACATTATATGTGTAAGCAAACATGCAGCTGTCTTCGTTAATAAATAGGGGGGCACGGGTGGCCCAGTCGTCTAAGGCGCCGCAATTCGCTGTGCAGAGTTGCGTCCCTTGGGCACGCCAGAAACCTATCATAGTGGGTTCGAATCCCGGTTCGCCCCAATTATGTTTCTAGGTTTGTCAGCACCATACCCGTGCTCGTTGGTTTCATCGAAGTTGTAAACGTCTGAGACCTGCATCACATTAAGCTGACACGCCGTGGAATAACTGGAATACTTTTAAAAGCGGCGTTAAACCCAACTCACTCACTCACTCGTTAATAAATAATCGCGATATTTCTTGATTCTGTTTCAAGTGGGGAGGACTATAGTTTCTGTATTGTCACGTGGCATTACCCCTTCTGCTGCCCCTGGTGGCGGCGATGATGACGATGATGATGGTGACGACGATGACAGCTGCTCCGACGCCCGCCAGGGTGTAGATGTTGGACAGGTCAGTTGTGTCGGGAGGGGTTGCCGTTGCAGCTTCAAAACAAAATCAACATTACATCAAAAAACATTTGGGCACAACGTGTCCCCCAATCTAGTGATCGATATTGTGTAGATGTTGGACAGGTCAGTCGTGTCGGGAGGGGTTGCCGTTGCAGCTTCAAAACAAAATCAACATTACATCAAAAAACATTTGGGCACAACGTGTCCCCCAATCTAGTGATCGATATTGTGTAGATGTTGGACAGGTCAGTTGTGTCGGAAGGGGTTGCCGTTGCAGCTTCAAAACAAAGTCATGATCAGCACCTTTGCAAATTTACAACATTTGGGCATCCACCGTGATGTTTCCTGGAATATCGCTAAAAGCGGCGTAAAACAATATTACTCACAACAGGGCGTGTAAATAATTTTCTTTTTTACTTCTCATTGTACTGAAATCTGAAACCAGTGTTATTCACAACACCAAAGGGGTCAAATCAGACGTCAATTACTGTAGATTTACGGGTATAAAGGTGGTTTGTCAGCACGATACCCGTGCTCGTGGGTATCACTAAAGTGGTAGACGTCTGAGACCTGCATCACTTGGGTCTTTCCTCCCACACCAAACAGACACGCCGTGATATAACTGGAATACTCACTCACTCACTCACTCACTCACTCACTCACTCACTCAGTCACTCAGTCACTCATTCACTCATTCACTCACTCAGTCACTCAGTCATTCACTCACTCACTCACTCACTCACTCAAGCAATAAAGTGTAAATATGGTATTATGTAAGAAAAATATGTTTGTTCTTTAACGTCACAATCGTTAAGGGAGACCTGGGGCGGTGGGGTGGCCTAGTGGTTAGAGCTTTAAAGCGTTCGCAAGTCACACCGAAGACCCGGGTTCGATTCCCGACATTGGGAAAAGCGGTGTAAAACCATACTCACTTAGTGATGGAGACCTATTCTTACCCGGACTGATTGTCTGGTCCAGACTCGATTATTTACAGACCGCCGTCATATAGCAGGAAAATTGCTGAGTGCGGTGTTAAACAACAACCAACCAACCAACCAACCAACCATGCTGAAAAATGGATGAGTCTACTCGGGTATACTCAGGTATACTCGGGTATACTCGGATATACTCGGATGTACTCGGGTATACTCACAATTCTCTGTAGCAACAGCCGTCTTCACGGTGATGGTGTTACTTGATACACCTTGATGCACACATCGCCAGGGAACATCCTTCTCCTGACTATTCCGGAACAAAAACGAAAGGCTGAATTGTTGGCTGTTGACGCTGATGTTGAGGTCTTTAACGATGCCGTTGAAGATGATGTTCTTTGACGTTGGGCGAACTTTCTTATCTGTATCATTTCTGTACCAAACTACCTGGTCCGGATCCAGCCCTCCATCCTCTGTGCAGGTGAGGGTTATAAGCGCCCCGTCTGTCGGGGGGTCAGGAAGACTTGTCAGGACTGGAGCCCCTGTAGAGATGTCAGTGAGCCTTTATTCTATTTAGTTTTTGAAATTGACGTGTTTTATTCCTGTATCCTGGCTGCATATATATATTGGTGTCGTCGCTGGACTGTGTACGTACATTATGACGTCACAGTTGTAATTTATGACGTCATCATAAGTATGACGTCATATTATACGCCATTATATTATGAGACAGCGAAAGTACTATGTCTGAAACTGATATAAAGAGGATGATGGACTCACGTGGACTTTATTATTTTATTATATATTACATGTACACCGAGTGAACATTTACCTCATTTTTGTATATATATATAGGGATTAGCAGTGCCATGGACCGTGAACTTTGGTGTCTTACCCTCTGGATGCCGAGTTTTTTTTCTGACGCACATTTTCCAAAGATCGGAAAAGTGAAGGTTGTGCCAGAATTGCGCTCACGCGGCACTGGATCTACCTCTGGCTAGAAAATTACGCAGAGGTGGAGAATATTAAATTTCCTATTTGATGGTGTAAAGTTAACTGCAAATATTAAACCGGTTTTTAAAAAAGACACTCCTCAGTGTTGCCCGAGAATTTATTCTGCGTTGAAAAACAGTAAATTTCTTCGCTTTTTATCGTACACCGGGGAAATGGGATGTAGGGGTTTTGGGAGGTTACCTCTCAATCTATTCGTGTTTCTTGGGTTGTTCCATTGTATGAAATAGGTAACAGACTAGGGATTAGCAGTGCCATGGACCGTGAACTTTGTTTTCTAAAGCTGTAGGGGAAATGGGATGTAGGGGTTTTGGGAGGTTACCTCTCAATCTATTCGTGTTTCTTGGGTTGTTCCATTGTATGAAATAGGTAACAGACTAGGGATTAGCAGTGCCATGGACCGTGAACTTTGTTGTCTTAAGCTGTAGGGGAAATGGGATGTAGGGGTTTTGGGAGGTTACCGTCCAATCAAGTCGCGTAACGAAATCAACATCCGGTTCGTAAACAGGCGTTCAGACTTCGGTCGATTGCAGGATTTGCAAAGCACGTGTACCGCCAACTTTGCGTCACTTGATATTTTCCAAATCTTTTCATGTTATTGATAAAGATGCTCACGTGATTTGATGCACTTCGCGAAGTAAGACCCATTTTATTACAATGTAGATTATCTATCAGATCGACTTCAATGGGCGCCGCCATTTTGTTTGTAGCAAATGCAAGTTATATCAGAGGTGGAATCTGATTGGTCAATAGGGGGGACATAGAAAGGACAAAACTCGTCATTGCCAGTGGTGGCGCTACGACCGAACCCAGAAATGTCAGCCTAGTACGGCAAGGGGTAGAAACTGGACGTTTACAGTCAGTTAATTAACCCATTGCCTCGGGAAGATGTTAATATTATTGTTAATACTCCAGGGCAAGCTCCGACGTTCATACAGTTTGGCCCTCACTCTATGAAGGTTCATACTCCTATGAAAACACAAAGTGGAAGTCAATTCTCAAATACTTAATATTTGCATCAACATGTGGTTTATGTTTTTTTAAATTTTGAAAAAAACTGATCGGTATCTTTTCTTAGGATCGTCAGTTTAATTAGGCTGAATTTTTTTTTTTAGAGACCCAGACATATAATCTACCTCCGATGACATCCCGGGCCGAAAGAAGTGACCAGTTCCAATATAATCTTCGTCCGAGAGAATCCCAGTGCCCAACACCCACATAGTCTACCACCGAGGACCTCCCCGTCCCCGAGGACATAGCAGTCCCCAGTACCCATATAGTCTACCACCTGGGAACTCCCCGTACCCGAGGACAAAGCAGTCCCCAGTACCCATATTGTCTACCATCTGGGACCTCCCCGTACCCGAGGACATAGCGGTCCCCAGAACCCATATTGTCTACCACCTGGGACCTCCCCGTAACCGAGGACATAGCGGTCCCCGGAACCCATATAGTCTAGAACATAGCGGTCCCCAGTACCCATATAGTCTACCTGCGAGGACCTCCCCGTCCCCGAGGACATAGCGGTCCCCAGTACCCATATAGTCTACTACCTTGGACCTCCCCATACCCGAGGACATAGCGGTCCCCAATACCCATATAGTCAACCACCTTGGACCAACCCGTCCCCGAGGACATAGCGGTCCCCAGTACCCATATAGCTTACTACCTTGGACCTCCCCGTACCCGAGGACATAGCGGTTCCCAATACCCATATAGCCTACCACCTTGGACCTCCCCGTCCCCGAGGACATAGCGGTTCCCAGTACCCATATTGTCTACCACCTTGGACCTCCCCGTCCCCGAGGACATAGCGGTTCCCAGTACCCATATAGTCTACCCCCTTGGACCTCCCCGTCCCCGAGGACATAGCGGTCCCCAGTACCCATATTGTCTACCACCTTGGACCTCCCTGTACCCGAGGACATAGCGGTCCCCGGAACCCATATAGTCTAGAACATAGCGGTCCCCAGTACCCATATAGTCTACATGCGAGGACCTCCCCGTCCCCGAGGACATAGCGGTCCCCAGTACCCATATAGTCTACTACCTTGGACCTCCCCATACCCGAGGACATAGCGGTCCCCAATACCCATATAGTCAACCACCTTGGACCAACCCGTCCCCGAGGACATAGCAGTCCCCAGTACCCATATAGTCTACCCCCTTGGACCTCCCCGTCCCCGAGGACATAGCGATCCCCAGTACCCATATAGCTTATCACCTTGGACCTCCCTGTACCCGAGGACATAGCGGTTCCCAGTACCCATATAGTCTACCACCTTGGACCTCCCCGCCCCCGAGGACATAGCGGTCCCCAGTACCCATACAGTCTACACCCTTGGACCTCCCCGTCCCCGAGGACATAGCGGTCCCCAGTACCCATATAGTCTACCACCTTGGACCTCCCCGTCCCCGAGGACATAGCGGTTTCCAGTACCCATATAGTCTACCACCTTGGACCTCCCCGTCCCCGAGGACATAGCGGTCCCCAGTACCAATATAGCCTACCACCTTGGACCTCCCCGTCCCCGGGGACATAGCGGTCCCCAGTACCCATATAGTCTACCACCGAGGACCTCCCCGTTCCCGAGGACATTGCGGCCCCTAGTACCCATATTGCCTACTACCCTCGACCTCCCCGTCCCCGATGACACAGCGGTCCCAAATACCCATATAGTCTAGAACATCGCGATCCCCAGTACCCATATAATCTAGAACATCGCGGTCCCCAGTACCCATATAGTCTAGAACATCGCGATCCCCAGTACCCATATAGTCTACCACCGAGGACCTCCCCGTCCCCGAGGACATAGCGGCCCCTAGTACCCATATTGCCTACTACCCTCGACCTCCCCGTCCCCGAGGACATAGCGCCCCCTAGTACCTATATTGCCTACTACCCTCGACCTCCCCGTCCCCGATGACATAGCGGTCCCAAATACCCATTTAGTCTACCACCGAGGACCTCCCCATCCCCGAGGACATAGCGGTCCCCAGTTCCCATATAGTCTAGAACATCGCGATCCCCAGTACCCATATAGTCTACCACAGAGGACCTCCCCGTCCTTGAGGACATGGCGATCCCCAGTACCCGTATAGTTTACCACCGAGCACCTCCCCGTCACCGAGGACATAGCGATCCCCTCTACCAATATAGTCTACCACCGAGGACCTCCCCGTCCTCGAGGACATGGCGGTCCCAAATACCCATATAGTCTACCACCGAGGACCTCCCCGTCCTCGAGGACAGAGCAGTCCCCAGTACCAATATAGTCTAGAACATCGCGATTCCAAGAACCCATATGGTCTAGAACATCGTGGTCCCAAGTACCCATATAGTCTAGAACATCGCGATCCCCAGTACCCATATAGACTAGAACATCGCGATCCCCAGTACCCATATAGTCTACCACCGAGGACCTCCCCGTCCTTGAGGACATGGCGATCCCCAGTACCCGTATAGTTTACCATCGAGGACCTCCCCGTCCCCGAGGACATAGCGGTCCCCAGTATCCATATAGACTACCACCGAAGCCATAACCGTCCCACATACCCATAAAGTCTAGAACATCGCGTTCCCCAGTACCAATTTAGTCTAGAACATCGCGGTATCCATATAGTCTGCCACCGAGGACATCGCGGTCCCCAGTACCCAAGAGATGGTGCTCATGAGAAATCGTAGTACTCAAACGGTGTGCCTCGATGCTCATGTTGTAATTCCCTGGTTCGTTTGGTCAAGACCCTGTGATTGTCAGACCGACGTAGTATAGCTTGAATGTGACAGACTTAGGCTTAAAACAATCAATAATCATCATGTAATCTGAAAATTGCTGCAATGATTATGAAATAATGACGTCTATGTTACGAGGTGCACTTCTTTATGCGAATCGTGTATTTATAACTAGGCGATGCAATCGTGTCACGAGCACTGAACAAAAAAACGACTCCATGGAAATTGCCCAGAATCATGTCACAACCACAGCTCCCACTCCTACAGTGGACAATGGTTTTATTCATCGCTGGGCAGTTATGTTCTCGCCATTGAGAAGTCCAATGTGACTCAAATGAAGCCGAACATACACGCCCTGGTCCCATACAGGGGAGACGTGATAGGGAGCGAATAGGTATCGGATACGAAAGCATTTATACTTTAGAAAGTGTCTTCGTCTTTGCACCTTGATATATATCGTGGTTAATGTCTTACTCACCCTTTATCAACATCCCAGGGATATCATGACGGGGGATATCATTTAGCCTCGTGCATTGTCAGAGGGTGATCAAGGATTTGTAAAGGGAGGAGGGCACATTTCAGACGTGTGTGTGTGTGTGTGTGTGTGTGTGTGTGTGTGTGTGTGTGTGTGTGTGTGTGTGTGTGTGTGTGTGTGTGTGTGTGTGTGTGTGTGTGTGTGTTTGTGTGTGTGTGTGTGTGTGTTTGTGTGTGAGGGGGACTTTACCTATTTTAAACTTCATTAGAGGATTGGTAATGGATGTGGGCACTTGGCAATATTCACTATAAAATAGAAAAAACTTCAGTGACAAGTAGGTATTTTGTTTGTTTGGAGGTACTGTCATCTAGAAGGAACACAAACACATCCACACACACAAACACACACAAACACACACGCACACGCACAAGCACAAGCACAAATACAAACACAAACACCCACATAACACAAAAAGACAAACACACACACACAAAACACCCAGACACACACACAAACACACCCAGAGACACACACAAACACCCATACACATACACCCAGACACACACACATGCAGACACACACACACAAACAGACGGACAGTCACATGCACACAGACACACAGACACACACACAGACACACACACATGTAAACACACACAAACACACGGACAGTCACATACACACAGACACACACACACACACACACACACACACACACACACACACACACACACACACACACACACACACACACACACACACACACACACACACACACACACACACACATACCCTGGGATCGAACCCCGAAACCTTTCGCTCTCCGGGTGGACGCTCTACCACTAGACCACGGAGGCGGTCATTAGCGAACCAAGCCACGTTAAACTCTCTCACTCACTCACAAATTGATAAAATCAGGTTAGTTTCCTACTTTGTGTGAACACGACGATTCAATGCTAGAACTTAGTGAGTGTTTTCTGAAAACAGAAACGGGCTTCACAGAGTGTAGCCAAGGGAGATTCGAACCCGGATCAACGGCGTGGCGGACGAACGATATACCCATTAGGCTACCTACCGTGACATTTTGAAAATATATTTCATTTGTGGTAGTTAAGTTAGGGGTGAGTCTGTTTTCCCGCAGCGTATTGGTTTATTGATTATCGGGAGTCCGCCATTGTTACAAAACGAAGCCCGTGAATTTATACACTGTTTTGAAGTGAAGAGGTAGACCTTTTTTCTAGTTTAATGAAACCGACCATTGTGTTTGTTTCAGGGGAAGCAATGATTTGATTATTCAACAAAAAACAAAAATGTCTTTTTCGGATTAAGAAAGTGTTAAATTGGTAAGTGTACGAATTAGTCATAAATTATTCTCAGTCATAGATAAATGACATTGATAACTTACCTTTACTGATAGAAATCCACAGAAAGTACACAGACATTGATAAGCAACACGCGGGAACGTTGTGGAAATCCATCCTCTTGTAACTAACACTGACTTACTTTGACTCAAGACGGCAACAACACACCCACTGTCGGGTATATATATTCCTCCCTCAGCATGAAAGACTATGGGCGGGACCAAGTATTAAATCTATTCAAAAAGCAAACTTTTCTTTCGCTTTTAACATCAATGACGTATCTTACATCCTCTATCAGGTACAAATATATTACAACCCCCACCAGCAACCAGTGGGCGATCGCCATTCATTCATCTCTGTTTACAGCATAAATTATTCAATGAGAGCTCCAGTCGCGTATAGAGTCAATGGCATGTTCGACACTCCCGCGGTTCGCGGACAAATGCTGGGTTTTACGGCCGATGTCTGGTATAAAGAACTGAACCATGCACGTTTAACGCAGTAAGCGTGACGCTGTTCAGCCCTTCTGGTAAACAAATGTGTTGTATTGTCAAGGATGCCTGAGCAATGTAAGCGAGGGAAATCGTCCATGCTTCTTTAAAGCAATGGTGTACCATAACGCCATGGAATTTACCCCAACCGTGCTATATGCTACTGCACATAAGTTTACGCTAGGGCTGGGACGAGTCCAAATTTACTACCCGGGTACCCACTACCCTATTACCCGACCCTACCCGGGTACCCACTGTAGGTCTCAAGAGATAGCATAGCCCTGGCAAAACGTATTTAGATACACGTAATAAACAATCTGGTGATTCATACACGGAGGCTGAATTAAGTTATATCTTTATTCAACCATATGAAAAATCAGAAGGAATGTGTGCATAGTCAGAAAGAAATGCGAACATTAGTGACTTGTAGTGTAACCATAGAGTTCTAGATCATTTTGGTCATTAAACAGTATATCACGTGACTAACCACGGGTCTGGGTAGTCCTGTGGGTACCCGGGTCCTACTCAGCACCCAACCGACCCGGGTACCCGAGTTACCCGTCACAGCCCAACTAGAAACATAATTGGGGCGAACCGGGATTCGAACCCACAATCATAGGTTTCTGGCGTGCCACTAACCACGGGTCCGGGTAGTCCTGTGGGTACCCGGGTCCTACTCACGACCCACCCGACCCGAGTACCCGAGTTACCCGTCCAAGTCCTAGTTTACACGCCGCTGTATTCACTGCAGTGTTCACGGGGCGGTCGGGTAGCCTAGTGGTTAAAGCGTTCGCTCGTCACGCCGAAGACCCGGGTTCGATTCCCGACATGGGTACAATGTGTGAAGCCCATTTCTGGTGTCCCTCGCCGTGATATTGCTGGAAAATTGCTACAAGCGGCGTAAAACTCACTCACTCACTGCAGTGTTCAGGCCCACAAGAGCTCTGACACCACCAGGTGGCATATTCTGTTACACACTTCCCCATTTCTGAGCGTACCCTTATGTCCCCCCCCCCCCCCCCCCCCCCCCCCCCCAATCTTAAGACGATCCGAACCTACAAAAACGCATTCTAGAACGAGTATCGAACTACGTTCACAATGTTTGACTTCATGTTGTGTACCTCCAAAACCTCAGTATTTCTTTTCCTTCACGAAGTACTAAACATAGATTATGGGTCACGTTATAATAAAGTTATCAGGGCATGATTGATATGAATTTTATTACAATTTCAAGCACGTTATGTTTCACGGTTGAAGAATTTAGAATAACGCTATTGGGACACGATGACATGCATCAACCACTTCAGCGAGCCTGACCACCCGATCCCGTTAGTCGCCTCTTACGACAAGCATAGTCGCCTTTCATGGCAAGCAAGGGTTGCTGAAGACCTATTCTACCCCGGATGTGCACGGGTATTTCAGCAAGGTAGTACAGTTGCAAGTGTTTTAGCTACCGCCTTCCACATTGTACTTGCGTGATGCCATAATTATACACTTGAACACAGTTATGTCAGGTCCCGGGGATTCTTTAAATAATTTCAATTATTTCACCTCTGATCAAATCGGATGTCAACGTTTTTGGTTTCCGGGACATACCTAGGTGTCCAATATAGCAAAACAGCGAACTAAAACTATGTGAAGTTTACATGCATCTCCTTTGGTGTCAAAATGTTAATTCATTGTTTCGTTCCTCGTGAAGAGTCCGGGTAAGAATAGGTCTCCATCAGTGAGTGAGTATGGTTTTACGCCGTTTTTAGCAATATTCCAGCAATATCACGGCGGGGGACACAAGACATGGGCTTCACACATTGTACCCATGTCGGGAATCGAACCCGGGTCTTCGGTGTGACTGGCGAACGCTTTAACGCTCTATCCACTAGGCTACCCCACCGCCCCATGGCCCACTTGCACAAAGCGATCTTAGCGCTAAGACTATCGTAAGCCTATGTTAAAGTATGGGGGTTAAGATCATCTTAGCGCTAAGATCGCTTTGTGCATGTGGGTCCAGGTCTCCATCGACCTGTGTTGGTTGTAAGAGGCGACTTGATAGATCAGGTGGTCAGGCTCACTGACAGGTAAATGCTCGGAGACTTTCCTGAGTGTGGCGTTAAAGGACAAACAAATATATTTTCTTACAGTATACCATATTTACACTTTAAACACGTTAAACGTGAGTGAGTGAGTGGATGGGTTGGTGGGTGAGTGAGTGAGGTTTTACGCCGCTTTTAGCAATATTCCAGCAATATCGAGGCGGGGAACACCAGAAATTTGCTTTACACATTGTACCCATGTGGGGAATCGAACATGGGTCTGCGGGCTGACGAGCGAACGCTTTAACCACTAGGCTACCCCACCGCCCCCACAATCTTAAGACAGTCTGGAGCTACAGGAATGCGTACCTTCAAAACCTCAGTATTTCTTTTCCTTCACGAAGTACTAGACATAGATTTTATGTGTCGCGTTATAATAAAACTATCAGGGCATGATGGATGTGAATTTTACTACAATTTCAAACACGTTATGTTTCACGGTTGAAGAATTTAGAATAAACACGTCGGTCGTCGTGGGGCGGTCCTCGTCTGTTGTCATCAGAACGCGTCAAGAACGAGTCCGTCTCATTTGAACCGTATCGTTCACTCCGATACCATACCCCCCAGACTAACATTTAGTCTCTGAAATCTTATATTACACAATATCCTTCTTGACTCTAAAAATATTTAAAAAAAGTCCCTATGCTGATGTGGAATAGAGCTAGCCTGAGCTGGCTAGACTTGCTGTTGTATGCATTTCAAGATTATTTTTTTTCATAAAATATATATTCCACGGTCATGGTGCAAGACTACATACCTCTCTGTGTTTGAAGATCTTTTACTTCGATACAAAGACCCGTGAAGATCCGGGTTAGAATACGTCTTCAGCAACCCATGCTTGCCGTAAAAGGCGACTATGCTTGTAAGAGCTAGCTACCGGGATCGGGTGGTCAGGCTCGCTGACTTTGTTGATGCATGTCATCGTAACCCAGTCAAGTGGATTGACGCGCATGCTGTCAATCACTGGATTGTCTGGTCCGGACTCGATTATTTATAGACCGCCGTCATGCAGCTGAAATTTTTCTGAGTGCAGCGTTAAACAAACAAACAAACAACAAACAAACAAACAAACTTCGATACAGTTCCTCTCAGTGTTGAAATCTTTACACCTGTACTGTACGTCTCTGCATCAAGATCTTTTACTTCGACGCCATATCTCTGTGTGTGAAGATCTTTTACTTCGACGCCATATCTGTGCGTGTGTGAAGATCTTTTACTTCAACGCCATATCGCTGTATGTGAAGATCTTTTACTTCGATGCCATATCTGTGTGTGTGTGAAGATCTATACTTCGACGCCATATCTGTGTGTGTGAAGATCTTTTACTTCAACGCCATATCGCTGTGTGTGAAGATCTTTTACTTCAACGCCATATCGCTGCTTGTGAAGATCTTTTACTTCGACGCCATATCTGTGTGTGAAGATCTTTTACTTCGACGCCGTATCTGTGTGTGTGAAGATCTTTTACTTTGACGCCATATCTGTGTGTGTGAAGATCTTTTACTTCGACGCCATATCTGTGTGTGTGTGAAGATCTTTTACTTCAACGCCATATCGCTGTGTGTGAAGATCTTTTACTTCGACGCCATATCTGTGTGTGTGAAGATCTTTTACTTCGACGCCATATCTGTGTGTGTGAAGATCTTTTACTTCGACGCAATATCTGTGTGTGTGAAGACCTTTTACTTCGACGCAATATCTCTGTGTGTGAAGATCTTTTACTTCGACGCCATATGTGTGTGTGAAGATCTTTAACTTCGACACCATATCTGTGTGTGTGAAGATCTTTTACTTCAACGCCATATCGCTGTGTGTGAAGATCTTTTACTTCGACGCCATATCTGTGTGTGTGAAGATCTTTTACTTCGACGCCATATCTCTGTGTGTGAAGATCTTTAACTTCGATGCCAAATCTCTGTGTGTGTGAAGATCTTTTACTTCGACGCCAAATCTCTGTGTGTGAAGACCTTTTACTCCCATACACAACCTCTCTGCGTGAAGCGAAATATCGTGTCGGAGTAATGGTACTTTCAACGAGTATTACGGTTTGTGGAATAGTCTAGTTCAGGCTGGAGTGGTTTGGACAGTCTGGCGTTTTTTTTTTTTATAAGTTCATTAATCATGTGTCAGATTCCAGTCACCATTCGCTGATGGCGTAAAATTATGATCATCCTAGTCAATGGATCACTGTGCACCAAGATTTCATTCTAAGCTCCCTAAGGAGTATGCAACCAAAACTACCTCATGGGACGCCACTTTTAACGCTCCAGTCACCAACATTCCATGGCAAAATGCAATGAGTGAGTGAATGTTGTTTAACTCCGCAGTCAACAACGTTCCGCCTGTACCATGGCGACATGTAATCAGTGAGTGAATGTTGTTTAAGGCCGCAGTCAACAACGTTCCGCCTGTACCATGGCGACATGTAATGAGTGAGTGAATGTTGTTTAACGCCGCAGTCAACAACGTTACACCTGTACCATGGCGACATGCAATGAGTGAGTGAATGTTGTTTAAGGCCGCAGTCAACAACGTTCCGCCTGTACCATGGCGACATGAAATGAGTGAGTGAATGTTGTTTAACGCCGCAGTCAACAACGTTCCGCCGATATGACAGCGGCACGTCTCTGGAACAGGTAAAACCAGTGATTGAAAGCGACAACCACGTAGCACGATGACACGCAAATATACAGGAAACCTTGATTTTATTATTTAGTTGTGTGTCTTTTGTACATTTATTTTCGGGCGGTCGGGTGGCCTGGTGTACATGGGTACATGGGTGTCTCCGCCGTGATATTGCTGGAATATTGCTAAAAGCGGCGTAAAACCATACTCACTCACTCACTTTGTATGCTTTATAAGGGCACACCCACAGATACATGCATATTTACAGAGACACACGAATACACAAACACACTTATAAAACACAAACACACACATACATACACCCACACGTCTACACTCACACACACACTCACACATACACAGCCACACATACGCATGCACATTTTCAAAGACAGACGAACACACAAACACACACACTCAAATTCACTCTCACTCACGCACACACTCACACACATTTACACACTCACGCACACACTCATACACACACGCAAACACAGACACACAAACAGCGACACAAACCCATACACACAAACACACACGCAAACAGCGAACACACACCTAAACACGCACACAAACACACACGCTAACACAGACACACAGACACACACACTACTCCTAGATCAGCGGCAACATTAGTGTGTACAGATTCTGCTCACGAATTTCACCGAGGCTGATTTCAATGGCTCATGCTACATATAAACCCCGACACTGTGTTCCGGTGGTCACGTGATACAACCAGGCGACAGGCGGAACAGTTCCCTGTGTTTGTATTACGGAACATCAAAGTCAGGTTCCAAAGTGCAACATACCGTATTCCCTCTATTAGACACTGTGTATCTCTTGTCCTCGTCTCTTGAAATAGAATCACGAAATATCGCGATGATTAATTAACGAAGCTAGCTACACGTGGGCTAGTACTCGCAAAGTGAAAATAAGCCATTCCGTCGATAGGGAATATCGCTTACAGTAATGACAAAAATTGCAAAGTGCGCATTTCAAGAAATGTCTATTTTCTTAGCGATAAACACCATCAAGGAGTTTTGATCAGGTGGTTACAATCCGACTGATTGATAAACGGCGGGCTCCAATAAACACCGGGTTAACGTTTTGTTGAAATTGATAGTCGCCCGGGCGTCTAATACCCCGTTCACATGCACAACATTTACTCACGTAAGTAATTTGGCACATGTGTAACTGTACATAAGTGAATATATGTAAATTTACTTTGCGTACACATGAAAATGGTTTTGTTTGTTTGTTTGTTTGTTGTTTAACGCCGCACTCAGCTATATTCCAGCTATATGACGGCGGTCTGTAAATAATCGAGTCTGGACCAGACAATCCAGTGATTGAACTCATGAGCATCGATCCACGCAATTTGGATCGATGACATGCATCAACCAAGTCAGCGTGCCTGACCACCCGATCCCTTTAGTCGCCTCTTACGACAAGCATAGTCGCCATTTACGGCAAGCATGGGTTGCTGAAGATCTATTCTACCCCGGATCTTCACGGGTCAGCTATAAGGTGTGTAAATAAGGTATGTAAAAGCTGTAAGGCACACATATTCTTCAGTCCGTTCACGACTTTCAACATGAAAAGCGTCAGGCCGAAGACCCGGGTTCGATTCCCGACATGGGTACAATGTGTGAAGCCATGTCTGGTGTCCCCCGACGTGCTATTGCTGGAATATTGCTAAAAGTGGCGTAAAACCATACTCACTCACTCACTCAACATGAAACGGTTGTTTCCAATCAAAGCCCAATCTCATTAAAATTAGATCTTAGTCCTCGCTGTCGCTTTGTTTAGCGGCAGCGAGAACTTAGATCTGATTTTAATGAGATTGATCAAAGCCGAATGAGTGAGTGAGTGAGTTGTGTTAAATGCCGCGTTTAACAGTATTGCAGTTATATCACGGCGTGTCAGTTCAATGTGGGAGGAAAGCCCGAAGTAATGCAGGTCTCAGACGTTTACCACTTCGGTGAAACCCACGGGAATGGTGCTGACAAAACTAGAAACATAATCGGGGCGAACCGGGATTCGAACCTCACAATCATAGGTTTCTGGCGTGCCCAAGGGACGCAACTCTGCACAGCGAATCACAGCGCCTTAGACGACTGGGCCACCCGTGCCCCCTTTTGCTGAATGAGAAGAGGTTACCTTACAGAAATCCTCGCATGAAGCAACACATGTTTGATTTAATCTGTACACAAAATTTGGACCCCTTGAAACCGAAAGAAAACACCGTCCGCCCAGCTATGGATGTCCATATTAACGTTGGTATTACTGTATAAGGAATAGCCTCAGAATACAGAACTGTTGACAATTTATATGGTGTTGGCAAATCAACAGATATATTAATTAGATTATCCTCTGGGGTTGGCATAAACGTTCACATAACAACATATATAAACACTGCACCAGCTCCAGACATAATCTGCAAAATTGCTCCTGGTGTAAATATACTCACGTATACATGTGTGTATATTTACACACGTATATGTATGTATAGAGGTACATGTGAACGGGGTTATGTTATTTAAGAGAGACTTTTCTGCTAACACCGCTATATGCTGGCGAAACTGACAGTCCAGTGATTAATTTTATGAACAACGCCCCAAGCCGTCGAGGTAAGTGAGTGAGTGAGTATGGTTTTACGCCGCTTTTAGCAATATCCCAGCAATATCACGGCGGGGGACACCAGAAATGGGCTTCACACATTGTACCCATGTACCCATCGAACCCGGGTCTTCGGCGTGAAAGCTTTAACCACTAGGCTACCCCACCGCCCCGTCCGAGGTAAGAAGGTAGGCGTGGTAGAGTCTCACCATCCGACCCATATTAAATCGTCTCTGAATTACAACCTGCGTTGTGGTTTTGTGCACTAGATCTAGGAAGCTTCATTAATAAGCTCTGGGCTTCCTGCCTATGTTGTCTGATCTAAGAAAGAGAAAAAAAGAGAAAAAAAACCCCGTTAGACCAGGGTATAGAATTCCATCAGACACTTTCTTTTTCAGGGCAATTTATGTCGAGCTCTAAATCTTACTTTTGTATTTATCACAACTAATCTTTGTCCATTTCCACTGAAGTTAACCAATAGGGTAGATCAAACGAACGACTGAGCGCAATAAATAAGCATTGCAATTTATTTGAAGTCGCCCGGATATAAACGAGGCCGCTCTGGCGGGGTCAACTTCGAATCGTCCGGATTTTAGTAATTTCAAAATGGCTACCGTAGTTGAAAACGTGCAGTTGAGCGATGTTGAATGGCTTGTTATGCGAGCTCGTGGGTTTTCAAAAACTGACATTTTTGCTGCAAAGGCATGGTTGATAACTGCAAGATCTCTGTTTCCACGGTGTTTTCTTATACAGGTGTGTAAACAAAATCTGTTTGATAACACGATGAATTCACTGGTTCAGTTACCGACTGCAGGTATCGTTTGTCTATGGTAAGGACCGGTTGGTGACAGCACGAAGCCTACACAGGCTATAGGAAGCGCTGACATTACCATACATCGGTACAAGCACCCGTGGTCCACAGTCAGTCATCTTGGGGGTAGCCTGCAAACCTCGGGGTATCGCGGTACTTGTCATGTACGCTAAACGGAACAAAATGCACTTACTAACCTTTATGATTATTCATGTTCTCTATATCAGGTGTACTTTATTTCATCAAACAATGCATATTTTACTGATACAAGTTCATTATTTACATTAGTAGCTCCGAGTAAAAGACGGGCCTCGCGCTCTGTTTGACAAGGGAGAGAACTCCATCATATCGCGGTACAGAGAAAAGTTGTGTTTGGAGGTCCGAATTGGACAAAAAGAGGAGATAATTCTACCAACCACTTAGTATGAACATGCCAGACATCAGTGATTTGTCCAGACAAGTGCAAAGACCAAACAAGTAAAATTCTAAATGTGTTATCAGTAATTGGTATTCGATGCATAATTTACCGAAAAGTAAGAGGAAAATATTTTAAAAATCAACAACAAAATATCAGAAATGATATTCTAAGATTTGTTTAAAAATGATTGGATGCCAATAATTTGTCACAAAATGGAAAAATGTTAAAAGTCAATAATGAATATATAAAAAACACTCCCAGTATCCCCAAAGTATGTATTTATCTTTTGGCTACTAGTGAAGAACATATTTCAAAGTTTGGCATTATGACCCTTGTGATCTCCAAATAGATTCTGGGCACAGAGCGGGAAAAAATGTGCAGACTACATAATTTCCGTTACCTTATTAGTCGCCATGAATATGCAGATGATCTAGTTCAGGTCGATAGAGAAAGTTTACTTGGGGAACTGCGGATTATATCGTTGGCCGTTGATAGATGGGGGTAAGGCAATATTACAACAGATGCCAGAAGTAAGTATCATCGCGTTAATAACTCCTTACTTACAGCAGACGGAACATTCCGAGGAAATTGAAATTGTTTTCGAAGTGAGCACTTCCTGGTTACTGATTAGCATTAATAGACAGCTGCTAAGAGACGTGTCCCGCGTGAACTACCGGAAATCACAAATGCCGTGATATGATGAATGCCGCGGTACCAGGGGTCCGAGTATACTTGTTGTTACCCTGTCTGGCGCTCGACATTAAGGGGCTAAAACAAGGACTGGTCGGCTCGGAGTCAGTATACTGTGTCTGAGTGGGGTATTCATGTTAAACTGCGGCATGGTATCTCAGTGAGCTAGCACTATAAATCGCGGCATCAGTCCGGACTAGCACAAGCAGCCACAGACACACAGAGGGATTTCCGTGTTAGAGGTGATTGAGAACAATGTATCGATACAGGAGATAAGTATACCCAGAGCTCCAGATAAGCTGCGTATCTGCGTGAAATACGCATCAGAAATGCAGAAATATGCAGTAAAATATAATCCAAGCGTATCAAATACGGAACGAACATTACAGATACGCTACAAAAATAAAATTTGTGCGTATCATCAAAATATTGTGAAGTAACCCTGCGTATTCGATTAGCAAATCAGCAACTTATTTTGAAATTATAAACGGGCATTCCGTCAACCTTGCCAAACTCCACGATGACAGTCACATCATGATCATTTGCCATCACACTTTCGTGTGGAAGTATCGTGGTATTTTTGAGTCCTATAAAGCTCTCAAACCCACACGACACCAGTTTGCAGGGACTAGATGAATAGTGTTTTAAAATATTTAACTTAAATACCCACATGTGTAAAAACTAGTGGGTAACAGAAATTTGAATACGCAGATAGAATTACTGATACCCAATGATTTTAAAATGCATGGGTAAAATACCCACAACACCAAAAGCTTATCTGGAGCTCTGATATCGCAATCAGGCATCACAGTGTTACATCGATACACGAGGTTTGAGTGTTTATGTTAACATAATGAGCACTGATTACATGTGATAGAGCGTCAGCTAATTAACGCATTAATTAGTGAGCCACTGAAGCGCGCTTGAGCCCCCAAAGCACTTATTGGATATGAGAATGTGTGCCCGGTAAAGTGCACTACTCCCAGGCAACAATGCAGTTTACCGGGCGCAGCCCGAGCGCTACCATCAGGTCAATTACCGTGATTTAGCTCAACCGCTGTCACGCTATTCCGTTACTGTTGCTCACGCTCCAGTGACTCTCGCTTCACGATCAATCCCTTATCGGTCTTAGGGAAACTTACACGTCTCTACGATCCAACACCCCTTTTCGGTCTTAGGGAAACTTACACGTCTTTACGATCCAACACTCCTTTTTGGTCTTAGGGAAACTTACATGTCTTTACGATCCAACACCCCTTTTCGGTCTCAGGGCAACTGATTGGTCGGTCATGTTTACATAAACAATGGAGGGTGTGGTTTCGGGGCCGTGGTTTCAAGGAAAGATGAATGGGAGAGCGGACGTCACACTCATGCGCAATTCATTGTTTACTGAATTACGCATGCATGTTAATGAGTGCTAATGACCCGTTAAACGAGCACTGATTACATGTGATAGTGCTCGATGTCCAGTGGTAGAGCGTCGAAAATAAGCCAAGCCGGTGAGCCGGCAAAGCGCGTTCGAGCCCCCATTGCGCTTATTTGATCTGAAAAAGTGCGGCCAGTAAAGTGCACTACTCCCCAAGGAGACCCGTGAAGATCCCGGGGTAGAATAGGTCTTCAGCGACCCATGCTTGCCGTAAAAGGCGACTATGCTTGTCGTGAAAGGCGACTAACAGGATCGGGTGGTCAGACTCGCTGACTTGGTTGATACATGTCATCGATCCAAATTGCGTGGATCGATGCTCATGATGTCAATCACTGGATTCTCTGGTCCAGACTCGATTACTTAACAGACCGCCGTCATATAGCTGGAATATTGCTGAGTGCGGCGTTAAACAACAAACAAACAAACAAACAAAACTCCCCAAGGTAGAGTTGGGGTAGCCTAACCAACTCTGTCCATGTGGAGAAGAGATTCTAAAAAAACTGTTATCAATTGAAGCAGTGACAGGCAAAAGTTTGTGTTCTTGAAATGGATAAAGACACTAGGTGTATCCTCTCATAACCTATTTTCGAACAGGTTAAGACGACGATGCTGATATTTTGAGTGATGAACGAATCAAAACTTAAATTTGTGCTCATACTGGAACAATACTTCAACAATCAAATTCAGTTACATTCCAATAAGGAAATATAAGAATAAAATCATTGATAAAAGGCATGATTGCCATTGCCTCATCTTGTGAACTTCTGCTGCACATAGTACCTGACAAATACCTGATTGGTTTGGTACTTTTGCAGAGTTTGCATGAATGATCAGACGTGTTTTGGTGCACAGTTCTAACAGAGTTCTTGCAGGTTGGCATTTGAACTCAAAAAGTAAAAGTTTGAAACCTATTCACAAAATATGAATTTTTAGCAAATTGTAGTGTATACACACTTTTTCTCGTACTCATCATTACGACACCAAAATTATGTATGAGGACAGACTGTTCTGAAAGTTGTACAGTACTTCACATGAACCCAATGTTGAGACAGACTGGATGTCTTCCCTCTCAAATCAGCAGTTTTGATGACGTCACACCACGCGTTATGACGCGACAAATCACATTCACTTACTGGATTATCGGTGGCTGCCTCCGTGGTCTAGTGATAGAGCCTCGCCCGGAGAGCGGAAGGTCCGGGGTTCATCCCCAGCCGTGTCATACCTAGAGACGTTAAAAGATGGTACTTGTTGTTACCCTGTCTGGCGCTCGGCATTAAGGGGCTAAAACAAGGACTGGTCGGCTCGGAGTCAGTATACTGTGTCTGAGTGGGGTATTCATGTTAAACTGCGGCATGGTATCTCAGTGTGTTAGCACTATAAATCGGCATCAGTTGACTAGTACAAGCAGCCACACACACATGTGCATGCACGTCGCTATATAAGTGCAATAATCTTGGACGCGACGTTAAACCCCATTTCACCTCACCTACTGGTCTGTCATTATACATAGCTGAGTGTGACCTCAAACAAAAAACAAAAGCAAATGAATGACGATGCTCTTGACTTATGTGTCTGTTACTCTGTTTCAGTTTGAGTCGTACCAGCTTGAAAAATCATCCAAGAATGTGAAGGATGCTGCTAAACACCTTGAAGAGATGTGAGTGATCCAGTGGTAGAGCGTCAGCTAATTAACGCATTAATTAGTGAGACGGCAAAGCGTGCTCGGCCCCCAAAGCACTAATTGGATATGAGAACGTGCGCCCGGTTAAGTGCACTACTCCCAGGCAACAATGCAGTTTACCGGGCGCAGCCCGAGCGCTACTATCAGGTCAATTACCGCACTTTAGCTCGACCGCTGTCACGCTAGTCCGTTACCGTTGCTCACGCTCCAGTGACTCTCGCTTCATGATCCATCCGTTTTCGGTCTTAGGGAAACTTACACGTCTTTACGATCCAACACCCCTTTTCGGTCTCAGGGAAACTTACACTTCTTTACCATCCAACACTCCTTTTCGGTCTCAGGGAAACCCATTGGTCGGTCATGTTGACATAAACAATGGCCAGTGTGGTTTTGGGGCATCTCACTGATATGTTGTACAAGTTATTCAGTTTCAAATATTGTTTATCATATAGGTCATTAGGGTTCTCATGCAATCATTGAGGGATTGTGTCTTTTAGTGTAACAGTATTCATCACAAAAATGTCCAAAATAATCGCATTTACGGTCTCTTTAGCATGTATAGAGTTGAAAACAATAAAAACAATGTTTTTCAATTGCTTCAATTGTAACCTAATATTAATTTACCTGTCTGGTGTTTGAGGCTGAAGAACTTCCCCAACGAGCAGCGTCTGTGGATAGAGGTGCACACCATCCTCGAGGCTTTACAAACAGAGGCCACAGATCAGAAGAGCAGTTTCCACACAGGTGCAGTGTTTATAGTGGAGGCATCGCTACATCTGTTTCAGTTTTGACACAAGAAATATCACCTATGGGCAGCAGTAGTGCGCATTTTGTCCGGATATAACTTTGTCTCATTATTTGACGGATGTGTGGTTGCATGTGTTACATATTCCCAGACACAAAATACTGGGGGAAAATATCAAATAAAAATTATCATGTTTTAAATTTTTGTATTAGAGTAATTACAGTAACAAGAAACTTTGCTTACAAAACTGGCAAATTTTTTTTATGACAATACAGTGGGGGGTATGGGTGGCCCAGTCGTCTAAGGCGCCGCGATTCCTTGTGCAGAGTTGCGTCCCTTGGGCACGCCAGAAACCTATGATTGTGGGTTCGAATCCCGGTTCGCCCCGATTATGTTTCTAGGTTTGTCAGCACCATACCCGTGCTCGTGGGTTTCACCGAAGTGGTAAACGTCTGAGACCTGCATCACTTCGGGCTTTCCTCCCACATTAAGCTGACACGCCGTGATGTAACTGGAATACTGTTAAAAGGGCGTTAAACCCAACTTACTCACTCACTCACAATACAGTGTTGACAGTAAGAGGTGGTAACCCTCAGCCACAGCATTAGTTTCTCCGTTTTTTCCCTTTTTCTCCATCAACATGCTCCATTTGATTTGTGTATGTGGGTGGCGTTTTGCTCAATAAGCACCATCCCATTTTAATGACACCTCCTTTAACTGTGCATCAGTTTCAATTATAACATAAGAAATAACACCAGCAGTGAAGTGCATTTTGTTCAGAAACCTTTGTATCATTAACATTGCATACATGATGAACTTTCAGCATGAAGATCATACTCTACTCAATCCGTGTGCACGTGGCAAGTTCCTGAGCAAGCACCGTTCCATCTAAATGAGGGGTAGTCGGGTAGCCTAGTGGTTAAAGCGTTCGCTCGTCACGCCGAAGACCCGGGTTCGATTCCCGACATGGGTACAATGTGTGAAGCCCATTTCTGGTGTCCCCTGCCGTGATATTGCTGGAATATTGCTAAAAGCGGCGTAAAACCATACTCACTCACTCACTCACTCCATCTAAATGACTCCTTTCTTTAATCTCAGCAGAGTTATTTGTAACCACACTTACTTTCACAATATTCATGCCGTTTCCAAGGGTCCCTAATGTCAGAACTTTGCCAGAAGATGAGAAAATATTACATAGCTATCAGCGTTCTCATATACCGGTCATTGCCAGTTTTTTACCAGTAAAATTAGGCTTGGACCTAATGTGACTGCTAGGCTCTTTGGATCAGCAAATAAGATACCTTATAAATCTTTCATATCTGATTAAGATTATGATTAATGATTAATATATGATATAAGATTCATATATATGTGCATTTTTCGAACAAAGTCAGCTTGTCTGTTACCTCCATTTGTAGCGACTTCGTCTCAAAATGTTAAAAAAAGGGAGAAAATTGCGACTGAAGTTTGTGTGAATGACGTGTAGATCTAACTAAGTTACTTCAGAGATGACATCTTTGCACTGAACATGATGTTGAAGGAATTAAAACGAAATAATTTTCATGCGTTTTTTTATTTCTTGAAAGTTGGGACTGGCCAAAATTAGGGGAGACTGGTAATAATTTTAGAGTTGCCAGTCCACAAGGACTAGCAGTTCCAAAAGCCAGTTGGAACGCTGGCTATGCGATAAATGAAAAAGAACGATGAATAGCTAAGCGTGGTTACAACATTGTTCTATCATGACTTCATTTCTGGAGATTCAAATAAGCGCTCGCAACTTTATGACATTGTAAATTGAATGACGTTATTTTTAGAGGGAAGTGTCCAGTAAGTTGTTCCCTGTAGATGTAGTGGGGTAATGTAGTTAAACGCAATTTCCAAACGATCGCATCCAAGAGTGGGAGAGATATGACAATTGGTAGTGGAAGAAAAGGTATAGATAATATAAGTGATGTGCAAATTGTGAGAATATGCTAGAAATACCAAATTACGACATTGACGAGGTCTGATTCTATTCTGGTCGTCATCATTATTTTAAATACGGGTAAACATATTTAAAGCTTGTAGATTTTATTAACATCCTTAAAGAGGCTGCACATAATATTGATGTCTCATGTTGGTTCGCAGTGGAAGACTAAACTAAACTAAACTAAACTAAACTAAACTAAACTAAACATGAACTTACCTTGCAATCAACTAAACGTGAAATCCCCTTGTAATCAACTAAACGTGAAATCCCCTTGTAATCAACTAAACGTGAAATCCCCTTGTAATGTAGTGAACAATGAAAATGTGATAAGATCAAATGAAATGGATTTGAAACTTAAAGTGAAGTTGCCGTATGGTAACAATGTAAATGGGTAACTCTCTCAACTATTTCTATTCTATTCTATTTCTGTACTATTCTAATTCACTATTTGGTAACTTAGAGAGAGATATCCATTTACTCCTTGCCCATATGAATGCCAAAAGCCAACTGAAATAAACTGTGTCTAGAGCATGTGCATTTTGCACTCATCCAGCAAGAAGCACGTGCTGCATGCCAACTTTAACGCTTTCCGCGAAGCTGTTGTGTACCCATGAGTCAACCACTGTGTCCAGGAACATGAGACTTGTTCCCGGACACTTGTTCGCGGACAATTGTTCGCGGACAATTGTTCCCGGACGCTTCAGAACACATGTATATGTAAGAAATAGGGTGTGTGGATCTTGTGGTTTACTCTCCCTACAGTGATGTATTTTATGATGAACAACTCACACTTGTCGTTAATTGCTTAAACAGACACACCACTTCTGTATATGGTACACTTACAGAATATCGGATTCCTGTCCAGCTTGTCTGTTTGAGGCTCCTAGCATAGCAGCAAGTGACACAGTGACTATTTTAAGAATCGGGCGATGAATCACAAAGTAAGCGATGTGGCTAAAAATTGAGGCTGAAAAACTTAGATATTTTTTCACTAGAAGCTCATGCATATTCCTTGCCAATATGACAGAAGGTATCTGGTATTCTAGCCCTGTATATAATTATATACATGTGATATACTCTTGCACTATTGACTGCCTCCGTGGTCTAGTGGTAGAGCGGAAGGTCCAGGGTTCGATCCCCGGCCGCGTCATACCAAAAGATGTTAAAAGATGGTACTTGTTGTTACCCTGTCTGGCACTCGGCATTAAAGGGCCAAAACAAGGACTGGTCAGCTCGGAGTCAGTATACTGTTTCTGAATGGGGTATTCATGTTAAACTGCGGCATGGTATCTCAGTTGCTAGCACTAAAAATCAGCATCAGTTGACTAGTACAAGCAGCCACACACACACGTGCATGCACGTCGCTATATAAGTGCAATAATCTTGGATGCAACGTTAAACCCCATTTCACCTCACCTCACCTTGCCTCACCTCACCTAACCTCACCTTGCCTCACCTCACCTCACCTTGCCTCACCTCACCTCACCTTGCCTCACCTCACCTCACCTCACCTCACCTCACCTCACCTCACCTCACTTTGCATGTCTTCACAGAGATATTTGCTGCGTTCCCGACCCACATCCAGTGTCAGATGTTGCTGAATGTTGCTGAGAAGATCTCCAATGTCCTGGAGCGATGTCGGTTGCTGTTGCTTGCCATGAGGAAATTCCCCAACTTGGTGGTAGAGCATGGGGTATGTACCAGTAGAGCATGGGGTATGTACCAGTAGACATCTACCATGAACTTGGTGGTAGAGCATGGGGTATGTACCAGTAGACATCTACCATGAACTTGGTGGTAGAGCATGGGGTATGTACCAGTAGACATCTACCATGAACTTGGTGGTAGAGCATGGGGTATTTACCAGTAGACATCTACTATGAACTTGGTGGTAGAGCATGGGGTATGTACCAGTAGACATCTACCATGAACTTGGTGGTAGAGCATGGGGTATGTACCAGTAGACATCTACCATGAACTTGGTGGTAGAGCATGGGGTATGTACCAGTAGACATCTACCATGAACATGGTTGTAGAGCATGGTGTATGTACCAGTAGACATCTACCATGAACTTGGTTGTAGAGCATGGGGTATGTACCAGTAGACATCTACCATGAACTGGTTGGAAGAGCATGGGGTATTTACCAGTAGACATGGGGTATGTACCAGTAGACATCTACTATGAACTTGGTGGTAGAGCATGGGGTAAGTACCAGTAGACATCTACCATGAACTTGGTGGTAGAGCATGGGGTATGTACCAGTAGACATCTACCATGAACTTGGTGGTAGAGCATGGTGTATGTACCAGTAGACATCTACCATGAACTTGGTGGTAGAGCATGGTGTATGTACCAGCAGACATCTACCATGAACTTGGTGGTAGAGCATGGTGTATGTACCAGCAGACATCTACCATGAACTTGGTGATAGAGCATGGGGTATGTACCAGCAGACATCTACCATGAACTTGGTGGTAGAGCATGGGGTATGTACCAGTAGACATCTACATGAACTTGGTGGTAGAGCATGGGGTATGTACCAGTAGACATCTACCATGAACTTGGTGGTAGAGCATGGGGTATGTACCAGTAGACATCTACATGAACTTGGTGGTAGAGCATGGGGTATGTACCAGTAGACATCTACATGAACTTGGTGATAGAGCATGGGGTATGTACCAGTAGACATCTACCATGAACCTGGTGATAGAGCATGGGGTATGTACCAGTAGACATCTACCATGAACTTGGTTGTAGAGCATGGTGTATGTACCAGTAGACATCTACCATGAACTTGGTGGTAGAGCATGGGGTATGTACCAGCAGACATGGGGTTACTGTTACTGTGGTGGTCAGTGTGCCTGGTGTGTGTCACAGGCTGGTGTTACTCTTGTTACTGTGGTGGTCAGTGTGCCTGGTGTGTGTTACAGGCTGGTGTTACTCTTGTTACTGTGGTGGTCAGTGTGCCTGGTGTGTGTTACAGGCTGGTGTTGCTCTTGTTACTGTGGTGGTCAGTGTGCCTGGTGTGTGTTACAGGCTGGTGTTGCTCTTGTTACTGTGGTGGTCAGTGTGCCTGGTGTGTGTTACAGGCTGGTGTTACTCTTGTTACTGTGGCGGTCAGTGTGTCTGGTGTGTGTCACAGGCTGGTGTTACTGTGGCGGTCAGTGTGCCTGGTGTTTGTTACAGGCTGGTGTTACTCTTGTTACTGTGGTGGTCAGTGTGCCTGGTGTGTGTTACAGGCTGGTGTTACTCTTGTTACTGTGGTGGTCAGTGTGCCTGGTGTGTGTTACAGGCTGGTGTTACTCTTGTTACTGTGGTGGTCAGTGTGCCTGGTGTGTGTTACAGGCTGGTGTTACTCTTGTTACTGTGGTGGTCAGTGTGCCTGGTGTGTGTTACAGGCTGGTGTTACTCTTGTTACTGTGGTGGTCAGTGTGCCTGGTGTGTGTTACAGGCTGGTGTTACTCTTGTTACTGTGGTGGTCAGTGTGCCTGGTGTGTGGTACAGGCTGGTGTTACTCTTGTTACTGTGGTGGTCAGTGTGCCTGGTGTGTGTTACAGGCTGGTGTTACTCTTGTTACTGTGGCGGTCAGTGTGCCTGGTGTGTGTTACAGGCTGGTGTTACTCTTGTTACTGTGGTGGTCAGTGTGCCTGGTGTGTGTTACAGGCTGGTGTTACTCTTGTTACTGTGGTGGTCAGTGTGCCTGGTGTGTGTTAGACGCTGGTGTTACTCTTGTTACTGTGGTGGTCAGTGTGCCTGGTGTGTGTTACAGGCTGGTGTTACTCTTGTTACTGTGGCGGTCAGTGTGTCTGGTGTGTGTCACAGGCTGGTGTTACTGTGGTGGTCAGTGTGCCTGGTGTGTGTTACAGGCTGGTGTTACTCTTGTTACTGTGGTAGTCAGTGTGCCTGGTGTTTGTTACAGGCTGGTGTTACTCTTGTTACTGTGGCGGTCAGTGTGCCTGGTGTGTGTTACAGGCTGGTGTTACTCTTGTTACTGTGGCGGTCAGTGTGTCTGGTGTGTGTTACAGGCTGGTGTTACTCTTGTTACTGTGGTGGTCAGTGTGCCTGGTGTGTGTTAGACGCTGGTGTTACTCTTGTTACTGTGGTGGTCAGTGTGCCTGGTGTGTGTTACAGGCTGGTGTTACTCTTGTTACTGTGGTGGTCAGTGTGCCTGGTGTGTGTTACAGGCAGGTGTTACTCTTGTTACTGTGGTGGTCAGTGTGTCTGGTGTGTGTTTCAGGCTGGTGTTACTCTTGTTACTGTGGTGGTCAGTGTGCCTGGTGTGTGTTACAGGCTGGTGTTACTCTTGTTACTGTGGTGGTCAGTGTGCCTGGTGTGTGTTACAGGCTGGTGTTACTCTTGTTACTGTGGTGGTCAGTGTGCCTGGTGTGTGTTACAGGCTGGTGTTACTCTTGTTACTGTGGTGGTCAGTGTGCCTGGTGTGTGTTTCAGGCTGGTGTTACTCTTGTTACTGTGGTGGTCAGTGTGCCTGGTGTGTGTTACAGGCTGGTGTTACTCTTGTTACTGTGGTGGTCAGTGTGCCTGGTGTGTGTTTCAGGCTGGTGTTACTCTTGTTACTGTGGTGGTCAGTGTGCCTGGTGTGTGTTTCAGGCTGGTGTTACTCTTGTTACTGTGGTGGTCAGTGTGCCTGGTGTGTGTCACAGGCTGGTGTTACTCTTGTTACTGTGGTGGTCAGTGTGCCTGGTGTGTGTTAGACGCTGGTGTTACTCTTGTTATTGTGGTGGTCAGTGTGCCTGGTGTGTGTTACAGGCTGGTGTTACTCTTGTTACTGTGGCGGTCAGTGTGTCTGGTGTGTGTTACAGGCTGGTGTTACTCTTGTTACTGTGGTGGTCAGTGTGCCTGGTGTGTGTTACAGGCTGGTGTTACTCTTGTTACTGTGGTGGTCAGTGTGTCTGGTGTGTGTTACAGGCTGGTGTTACTCTTGTTACTGTGGTGGTCAGTGTGCCTGGTGTGTGTTACAGGCTGGTGTTGCTCTTGTTACTGTGGTGGTCCGTGTGTCTGGTGTGTGTTACAGGCTGGTGTTACTGTGGTGGTCAGTGTGCCTGGTGTGTGTTACAGGCTGGTGTTACTCTTGTTACTGTGGTGGTCAGTGTGCCTGGTGTGTGTTACAGGCTGGTGTTACTCTTGTTACTGTGGTGGTCAGTGTGTCTGGTGTGTGTTACAGGCTGGTGTTACTCTTGTTACTGTGGTGGTCAGTGTGCCTGGTGTGTGTCACAGGCTGGTGTTACTCTTGTTACTGTGGTGGTCAGTGTGCCTGGTGTGTGTCACAGGCTGGTGTTACTCTTGTTACTGTGGTGGTCAGTGTGCCTGGTGTGTGTTTCAGCTCAAGCTGGTGGAGTTGCTGATGGTGGAGGAGAGGCAGAGTGGAGCCGTGTCTCCCGTCAACTGTTACCGGAAACTGTTAGGTGAGTCGATCTATTGAGCCGTGTCTCCCGTCAACTGTTACTGGAAACTGTTAGGTGAGTTGATCTATTGAGCCGTGTCTCCCGTCAACTGTTACTGGAAACTGTTAGGTGAGTCGATCTATTGAGCCGTGTCTCCCATCAACTGTTACCAGAAACTGTTAGGTGAGTTGATCTATTGAGCCGTGTCTCCCGTCAACTGTTACTGGAAACTGTTAGGTGAGTCGATCTATTGAGCCGTGTCTCCCATCAACTGTTACCAGAAACTGTTAGGTGAGTTGATCTATTGAGCCGTGTCTCCCGTAAACTGTTACCGGAAACTGTTAGGTGAGTTGATCTATTGAGCCGTGTCTCCCGTCAACTGTTACCGGAAACTGTTAGGTGAGTTGATCTATTGAGCTGCGACCCCTGTCAATTGTTACCGGAAACTGTTAGGTGAATTGACCTATTGAGCCGTGTCTCCCATCAACTGTTACTGGAAACTGTTAGGTGAGTTGATCTATTGAGCCGTGTCTCCCGTCAACTGTTACCGGAAACTGTTAGGTGAGTTGATCTATTGAGCCGTGTCTCCCGTCAACTGTTACTGGAAACTGTTAGGTGAGTTGATCTATTGAGCCGTGTCTCCCATCAACTGTTACCGGAAACTGTTAGGTGAGTTGATCTATTGAGCTGTGTCTCCCGTCAACTGTTACCGGAAACTGTTAGCTGAGTTGATCTATTGAGCCGTGTCTCCCGTCAACTGTTACCGGTGTCTCCTGTCAACTGTTACCGGAAACTGTTAGGTGAGTCGATCTATTGAGCTGTGTCTCCCGTCAACTGTTACTGGAAACTGTTAGACGAGTCGATCTATTGAGCTGTGTCTCCCGTCAACTGTTACAGGAAACTGTTAGGTGAGTTGATCTATTGAGCCGTGTCTCCCGTCAACTGTTACTGGAAACTGTTAGGTGAGTTGATCTATTGAGCTGTGTCTCCCGTCAACTGTTACTGGAAACTGTTAGGTGAGTTGATCTATTGAGCTGTGTCTCCCGTCAACTGTTACCGGAAACTGTTAGGTGAGTCGATCTATTGAGCTGTGTCTCCCGTCAACTGTTACTGGAAACTGTTAGGTGAGTTGATCTATTGAGCTGTGTCTCCCGTCAACTGTTACAGGAAACTGTTAGGTGAGTTGATCTATTGAGCTGTGTCTCCCGTCAACTGTTACAGGAAACTGTTAGGTGAGTTGATCTATTGAGCTGTGTCTCCCGTCAACTGTTACCGGAAACTGTTAGCTGAGTTGATCTATTGAGCCGTGTCTCCCGTCAACTGTTACCGGTGTCTCCTGTCAACTGTTACCGGAAACTGTTAGGTGAGTCGATCTATTGAGCTGTGTCTCCCGTCAACTGTTACTGGAAACTGTTAGGTGAGTTGATCTATTGAGCTGTGTCTCCCGTCAACTGTTACAGGAAACTGTTAGGTGAGTTGATCTATTGAGCTGTGTCTCCCGTCAACTGTTACAGGAAACTGTTAGGTGAGTTGATCTATTGAGCTGTGTCTCCCGTCAACTGTTACAGGAAACTGTTAGGTGAGTTGATCTATTGAGCCGTGTCTCCCGTCAACTGTTACTGGAAACTGTTAGGTGAGTTGATCTATTGAGCCGTGTCTCCCGTCAACTGTTACAGGAAACTGTTAGGTGAGTTGATCTATTGAGCCGTGTCTCCCGTCAACTGTTACCGGAAACTGTTAGGTGAGTCGATCTATTGAGCTGTGTCTCCCGTCAACTGTTACCGGAAACTGTTAGGTGAGTTGATCTATTGAGCCGTGTCTCCCGTCAACTGTTACTGGAAACTGTTAGGTGAGTTGATCTATTGAGCCGTGTCTCCCATCAACTGTTACCGGAAACTGTTAGGTGAGTTGATCTATTGAGCCGTGTCTCCCGTCAACTGTTACCGGAAACTGTTAGGTGAGTTGATCTATTGAGCCGTGTCTCCCGTCAACTGTTACCGGTGTCTCCCGTCAACTGTTACCGGAAACTGTTAGGTGAGTCGATCTATTGGGCTGTGTCTCCCGTCAACTGTTACAGGAAACTGTTAGGTGAGTTGATCTATTGAGCTGTGTCTCCCGTCAACTGTTACAGGAAACTGTTAGGTGAGTTGATCTATTGAGCTGTGTCTCCCATCAACTGTTACCGGAAACTGTTAGGTGAGTTGATCTATTGAGCCGTGTCTCCCGTCAACTGTTACTGGAAACTGTTAGGTGAGTTGATCTATTGAGCCGTGTCTCCCATCAACTGTTACCGGAAACTGTTAGGTGAGTTGATCTATTGAGCCGTGTCTCCCGTCAACTGTTACTGGAAACTGTTAGGTGAGTTGATCTATTGAGCCGTGTCTCCCGTCAACTGTTACCGGTGTCTCCCGTCAACTGTTACCGGAAACTGTTAGGTGAGTCGATCTATTGAGCTGTGTCTCCCGTCAACTGTTACCGGTGTCTCCCGTCAACTGTTACCGGAAACTGTTAGGTGAGTTGATCTATTGAGCCGTGTCTCCCGTCAACTGTTACCGGAAACTGTTAGGTGAGTTGATCTATTGAGCCGTGTCTCCCGTCAACTGTTACCGGAAACTGTTAGGTGAGTCGATCTATTGAGCTGTGTCTCCCGTCAACTGTTACAGGAAACTGTTAGGTGAGTTGATCTATTGAGCCGTGTCTCCCGTCAACTGTTACCGGTGTCTCCCGTCAATTGTTACCGGAAACTGTTAGGTGATTCGATCTATTGAGCTGTGTCTCCCGTCAACTGTTACAGGAAACTGTTAGGTGAGTTGATCTATTGAGCTGTGTCTCCCATCAACTGTTACCGGAAACTGTTAGGTGAGTTGATCTATTGAGCCGTGTCTCCCGTCAACTGTTACTGGAAACTGTTAGGTGAGTTGATCTATTGAGCCGTGTCTCCCATCAACTGTTACCGGAAACTGTTAGGTGAGTTGATCTATTGAGCCGTGTCTCCCGTCAACTGTTACTGGAAACTGTTAGGTGAGTTGATCTATTGAGCCGTGTCTCCCGTCAACTGTTACCGGAAACTGTTAGGTGAGTTGATCTATTGAGACGTGTCTCCCGTCAACTGTTACCGGTGTCTCCCGTCAACTGTTACCGGAAACTGTTAGGTGAGTCGATCTATTGAGCTGTGTCTCCCGTCAACTGTTACAGGAAACTGTTAGGTGAGTTGATCTATTGAGCTGTGTCTCCCATCAACTGTTACCGGAAACTGTTAGGTGAGTTGATCTATTGAGCCGTGTCTCCCGTCAACTGTTACTGGAAACTGTTAGGTGAGTTGATCTATTGAGCCGTGTCTCCCATCAACTGTTACCGGAAACTGTTAGGTGAGTTGATCTATTGAGCCGTGTCTCCCGTCAACTGTTACTGGAAACTGTTAGGTGAGTTGATCTATTGAGCCGTGTCTCCCGTCAACTGTTACCGGAAACTGTTAGGTGAGTTGATCTATTGAGCCGTGTCTCCCGTCAACTGTTACCGGTGTCTCCCGTCAACTGTTACCGGAAACTGTTAGGTGAGTCGATCTATTGAGCTGTGTCTCCCGTCAACTGTTACAGGAAACTGTTAGGTGAGTCGATCTATTGAGCTGTGTCTCCCGTCAACTGTTACCGGAAACTGTTAGGTGAGTCGATCTATTGAGCTGTGTCTCCCGTCAACTGTTACCGGAAACTGTTAGGTGAGTTGATCTATTGAGCTGTGTCTCCCGTCAACTGTTACCGGAAACTGTTAGGTGAGTCGATCTATTGAGCTGTGTCTCCCGTCAACTGTTACCGGAAACTGTTAGGTGAGTCGATCTATTGAGCTGTGTCTCCCGTCAACTGTTACTGGAAACTGTTAGGTGAGTTGATCTATTGAGCTGTGTCTCCCGTCAACTGTTACTGGAAACTGTTAGGTGAGTTGATCTATTGAGCTGCGACCCATGTCAATTGTTAAGTGAGTTTGTTATATGATGTCTGTTTTGTTCCATTATGTGATATGATGCGTGTTCTGTGAGATTGTGTGATATGATGTGTGTTGTTTTCTTTTTTAGTGTGTGATTTGATGTGTGTTGTTCTCTTTCAGTGTGTGAGATGTGTGTTGTTCTGTTCCAGTGTGTGATATGATGTGTTGTTCTGTTCTAGTGTGTGATATAATGTGTGTTGTTCTGTTTCTGTGTGTGATATGATGTGTGTTGTTCTCTTTCAGTGTGTGATATGTGTGTTGTTCTCTTTCAGTGTGTGATTTGATGTGTGTTGTTCTCTTTCTGTGTGTGATATGATGTGTGTTGTTCTGTTTCAGTGTGTGATATGATGTGTGTTGTTCTCTTTCAGTGTGTGATATGTGTGTTGTTCTGTTTCAGTGTGTGATATGATGTGTGTTGTTCTCTTTCAGTGTGTGATTTGATGTGTGTTGTTGTCTTCCAGTGTGTGATATGATGTGTGTTGTTCTCTTTCAGTGTGTGATATGATGTGT
Source organism: Haliotis rufescens (assembly GCF_023055435.1). Taxonomy (NCBI): domain Eukaryota; kingdom Metazoa; phylum Mollusca; class Gastropoda; order Lepetellida; family Haliotidae; genus Haliotis; species Haliotis rufescens. Next base: position 689,180 of record NW_025964046.1, read on the forward strand.
GTTGTTCTCTTTCAGTGTGTGATATGATGTGTGTTGTTCTGTTCCAGTGTGTGATATGATGTGTGTTGTTCTGTTTCAGTGTGTGATATGATGTGTGTTGTCTGTTTCTGTGTGTGATATGATGTGTGTTGTTCTGTTCCAGTGTGTGATATGATGTGTGTTGTTCTGTTTCAGTGTGTGATTTGATGTGTGTTGTTCTGTTCCAGTGTGTGGTTATGATGTGTGTTGTTCTGTTTCAGTGTGTGATTTGATGTGTGTTGTTCTGTTCCAGTGTGTGATTTGATGTGTGTTGTTCTCTTTCAGTGTGTGATATGATGTGTGTTGTTCTGTTCCAGTGTGTGATATGATGTGTGTTCTGTTTCAGTGTGTGATATGATGTGTGTTGTTCTGTTCCAGTGTGTGATATGATGTGTTGTTCTGTTTCAGTGTGTGATATGATGTGTGTTGTTCTGTTTCAGTGTGTGGTTATGATGTGTGTTGTTCTGTTTCAATGTGTGATATGATGTTTGTTGTTTTGTTTCTGTGTGTGATATGATGTGTGTTGTTCTGTTTCAGTTTGTGATTTGATGTGTGTTGTTCTGTTTCAGTGTGTGATATGATGTGTGTTGTTCTGTTTCAGTGTGTGATTTGATGTGTGTTGTTCTGTTTCTGTGTGTGATATGATGTGTGTTGTTCTGTTTCAGTGTGTGATTTGATGTTTGTTGTTTTGTTTCTGTGTGTGATATGATGTGTGTTGTTCTGTTTCAGTGTGTGATTTGATGTGTGTTGTTCTGTTCCAGTGTGTGATATGTGTGTTGTTCTGTTTCAGTGTGTGATTTGATGTGTGTTGTTCTGTTTCTGTGTGTGATATGATGTGTGTTGTTCTGTTTCAGTGTGTGGTTATGATGTGTGTTGTTCTGTTTCAATGTGTGATATGATGTTTGTTGTTTTGTTTCTGTGTGTGATATGATGTGTGTTGTTCTGTTTCAGTGTGTGATTTGATGTGTGTTGTTCTGTTTCAGTGTGTGATATGATGTGTGTTGTTCTGTTTCAGTGTGTGATTTGATGTGTGTTGTTCTGTTCCAGTGTGTGATATGTGTGTTGTTCTGTTTCAGTGTGTGATATGATGTGTGTTGTTCTGTTTCAGTGTGTGATATGATGTGTGTTGTTCTGTTTCAGTGTGTGATTTGATGTGTGTTGTTCTGTTTCAGTGTGTGATATGATGTGTGTTCTGTTTCAGTGTGTGATATGATGTGTGTTGTTCTGTTCCAGTGTGTGATATGATGTGTGTTGTTCTCTTTCAGTGTGTGATATGATGTGTGTTGTTCTGTTTCAGTGTGTGATATGATGTGTGTTGTTCTGTTTCAGTGTGTGATATGTGTGTTGTTCTGTTTCAGTGTGTGATATGTGTGTTGTTCTGTTTCAGTGTGTGATATGATGTGTGTTGTTCTGTTCCAGTGTGTGATATGTGTGTTGTTCTGTTTCAGTGTGTGATATGATGTGTGTTGTTCTGTTCCAGTGTGTGATATGTGTGTTGTTCTGTTTCAGTGTGTGATATGATGTGTGTTGTTCTGTTTCAGTGTGTGATATGATGTGTGTTGTTCTGTTTCTGTGTGTGATATGATGTGTGTTGTTTTGTTTCAGTGTGTGATATGATGTGTGTTGTTCTGTTTCAGTGTGTGATATGATGTGTGTTGTTCTGTTTCAGTGTGTGATTAATGTTTGTTGTTCTCTTTCAGTGTGTGATTTGATGTGTGTTGTTCTCTTTCAGCGTGTGATATGATGTGTGATCTGTTTCAGTGTGTGATATGATGTGTGTTGTTCTCTTTCAGTGTGTGATATGATGTGTGTTGTTCTCTTTCAGTGTGTGATTTGATGTGTTGTTCTGTTTCAGTGTGTGATTTGATGTGTGTTGTTCTGTTCTAGTGTGTGATATGATGTGTTGTTCTGTTTCAGTGTGTGATATGATGTGTGTTGTTCTGTTCCAGTGTGTGATTTGATGTGTGTTGTTCTCTTTCAGCGTGTGATATGATGTGTGATCTGTTCCAGTGTGTGATATGATGTGTGTTGTTCTGTTTCTGTGTGTGATATGATGTGTGTTGTTCTGTTTTAGTGTGTGATATGATGTGTGTTGTTCTGTTCCAGTGTGTGATATGATGTGTGTTGTTCTGTTTCTGTGTGTGATATGATGTGTTGTTCTGTTGCAGTGTGTGATATGATGTGTGTTGTTCTGTTCCAGTGTGTGATTTGATGTGTGTTGTTCTCTTTCAGCGTGTGATATGATGTGTGATCTGTTCCAGTGTGTGATATCATGTGTGTTGTTCTGTTTCTGTGTGTGATATGATGTGTGTTGTTCTGTTTTAGTGTGTGATATGATGTGTGTTGTTCTGTTCCAGTGTGTGATATGATGTGTGTTGTTCTGTTTCTGTGTGTGATATGATGTGTTGTTCTGTTTCTGTGTGTGATATGATGTGTTGTTCTGTTTCAGTGTGTGATATGATGTGTGTTGTTCTGTTCTAGTGTGTGATATGATGTGTGTTGTTCTGTTTCTGTGTGTGATATGATGTGTGTTGTTCTGTTTTAGTGTGTGATATGATGTGTGTTGTTCTGTTCCAGTGTGTGATATGATGTGTGTTGTTCTGTTTCTGTGTGTGATATGATGTGTGTTGTTCTGTTTCTGTGTGTGATATGATGTGTGTTGTTCTGTTCTAGTGTGTGATATGATGTGTGTTGTTCTGTTCCAGTGTGTGATATGATGTGTGTTGTTCTGTTTCTGTGTGTGATATGATGTGTGTTGTTCTGTTTAAGTGTGTGATATGATGTGTGTTGTTCTGTTTCTGTGTGTGATATGATGTGTGTTGTTCTGTTTCAGTGTGTGATTTGATGTGTGTTGTTCTGTTTCTGTGTGTGATATGATGTGTTGTTCTGTTTCTGTGTGTGAAATGATTTGTGTTGTTCTGTTTCTGTGTGTGATATGATGTGTGTTGTTCTGTTTCTGTGTGTGATTTGATGTGTGTTGTTCTGTTTCTGTGTGTGATATGATGTGTGTTGTTCTGTTTCTGTGTGTGATATGATGTGTGTTGTTCATTTTCTGTGTGAGATATGATGTGTGTTGTTCTGTTTCTGTGTGTGATATGATGTCTGTTGTTCTCGTTCAGTGTGTGGTTATGATGTGTGTTCTGTTTCAGTGTGTGATATGATGTGTGTTGTTCTGTTCTAGTGTGTGACACGCTGCCTCTGGTTCTGCACAAGATCGGCCACCTCTCCATCTCTGACGTTGAGCTGTACACCTGGCTGCAGAGATCTGTGGAGTTCTACATTAGCTATACCACCCAACCCGTCACACAGGACGTGTCACAGTCTCCAGGTATGTCACAGCCCGTCACACAGGACGTGTCACAGTCTCCAGGTATGTCACAGCCCGTCACACAGGACTTGTCACAGTCTCCAGGTATGTCACAGCCCGTCACACAGGACGTGTCACAGTCTCCAGGTATGTCACAGCCGGTCACACAGGATGTGTCACAGTCTCCAGGTATGTCACAGCCGGTCACACAGGACGTGTCACAGTCTACAGGTATGTCACAGCCGTCACACAGGACGTGTCACAGTCTCCAGGTATGTCACAGCAAGTCACACAGGACGTGGGGGGCACGGGTGGCCCAGTCGTCTAAGGCGCCGCGATTCGCTGTGCAGAGTTGCGTCCCTTGGGCACGCCAGAAACCTATGATTGTGGGTTCGAATCCCGGTTCACCCCAATTATGTTTCTAGGTTTGTCAGCACCATACCCGTGCTCGTCGGTTTCACCAATTGGTAAACGTCTGAGACCTGCATCACTTCGGGCTTTCCTCCCACATAAAGCTGACACGCCGTGATAAAACTGGAATACTGTTAAAAGCGGCGCTAAACCCAACTCACTCACTCACTCACACAGGACGCGTCACAGTCTACAGGTATGTCACAGCCCGTCACACAGGACGTGTCACAGTCTACAGGTATGTCACAGCCCATCACACAGGACGTGTCACAGTCTACAGGTATGTCACAGCCTGTCACACAGGACGAACCGGGATTCAAACCCACAATCATAGGTTTCTGGCGTGCCCAAGGGACGCAACTCTGCACAGTGAATTGCGGCGCCCTAGATGACTGGGCCACCCGTGCCCCCAAATGTGACGGAGGCATTAGGAGGTCAAAGATGGTTGTCGTGGGTTACCTAGCTGATCACTTTTTAAGCTGCTGAGTATTTACAGCAATTTTTTAAGGTTTTGTTGTAATTTGACCACTCCCACCTCTGGTGATCTTTCAAGTTCTACAACACTTGAAAAAAAATACTAAAATACTAAAGTGACAACACTAAAAAAATATTGAAAGTAATTCTTGCCACCCTTACCCCCAGCCAGCCTCATAAATGATCGGTCCCTTGTGAAGAGTGAATGTGTTTCAGATTTATTGTCCCCCACAAAGACGTCAGCTAAGAAGTTCCCCATGATCCCAGGGCTTCTGGACAGAGAGAGTCAGGTCACCGACCCCTGGGGCAGCCTCTTCAAGCTGCTGCAGTTGTTTGGCGGCCATCTTGGATGGGAGATGGAAGCAGACATTTTCAATAAATCCCGGTAAGACGGAAGACCACCTTTGTGGAGTAGTAGATATAATGTTTGCCTGGAGAACGCCTCCATGGATAGTGGATAGAGCGTCTGCCTGGAGGCCGCCTCCATGGATAGTGGGTAGAGCGTCTGCCTGGAGGCTGCCTCCATGGATAGTGGGTAGAGCGTCTGCCTGGACGCCGCCTCCATGGATAGTGGATAGAGCGTCTTCCTGGAGGCCGCCTCCATGGATAGTGGATAGCGCGTCTGCCTGGAGGCTGCCTCCATGGATAGTGGAAAGCGCGTCTGCCTGGAGCCCGCCTCCTTGGATAGTGGATAGAGCTTCTGCCTGGAGGCCGCCTCCTTGGATAGTGGATAGAGCTTCTGCCTGGAGGCCGCCTCCATGGATAGTGGATAGAGCGTATTCCTGGAGGCCGCCTCCATGGATAGTGGGTAGAGCGTCTTCCTGGAGGCTGCCTCCATGGATAGTGGATAGAGCGTCTGCCTGGAGGCTGCCTCCTTGGATAGTGGGTAGTGTGTCTTCCTGGAGGCCGCCTCCATGGATGGTGGATAGAGCATCTGCCTGGAGGCCACCTCCATGGATAGTGGATAGAGAATCTACCTAGAGACCGCCTCCATAATCTTGTGGACCCGTGAAGATCCGGTGTAGAATAGGTCTTCAGCAACCCATGCTTGCCCCTAAAGATGACGAAAGGGATCGGCTGGTCATATCCCAATTGCGTGGATCGATGCTCGTGATATCAATCACTGGATTGTCTGGTCCAGACTCGATTATTTACTGACTGCCATCATATAGCTGGAATATTGCTGAGTGCGGTGTTAAACAACAAACAAACCAATACAAACCATGGTCTAATGAGTAGAGTGTCTGCCTGGAGAACTCCTCTATGGTCTAGTGGGAAAGACATCTGCCTCGAGAGCGGAAGGTTGGTGATTTGATTCCCTGGCCGTGTCGTACCAAAAGATGTTAAAAGATGGTACTTGTTGTTTCCCTGCCTGATGCTTGGCATTAAGGGGATCTAACAAGGACTGTTGGCTTGGAATCAGAATTATGTGTCTGAGTGGGTTATCCATGTTAAAATGTGGCATGGTATCTTGGTTGGCATTAGTGTAGACAGACAGACAGATGGATGGATGGACGGATGGGCGGGCGGGCAGGCAGGCAAGCAGGCAAGCAGGCAGGCAGAGACAGACACTACTTTACAAGTGCAGTAATCTTGACTGAGATGTTAAACCTCACCTCACCTCACCTCACCTCACCTCACCTCACCTCACCTCACCTCACCTCACCTCACCTCACCTCACCTCACCTCACCTCACCTCACCTCTGTAACTCAGGTTGTTTTGTTTCCTGTTTCAGAGATTACCAGTGGCAGTATTTGTTAGGTGTCTACAACAGCATCAAGCAGAAGCCGTCGGAGCGGGGACAGAAGCACATCCTGTACGTGGCCACCGTGCTCTTCCTGCAGTGTCTCTACATGTACGTCAGTCATGTGGACACAGAAAACCTCTCCGGTAAGTAACCATGACAACACATCCTGTACGTGGCCACCGTGCTCTTCCTGCAGTGTCTCTACATGTATGTCAGTCATGTTGACACAGAAAACCTCTCCGGTAAGTAACCATGACAACACATCCTGTACGTGGCCACTGTGCCCTTCCTGCAGTGTCTCTACATGTACGTCAGTCATGTGGACACAGAAAACCTCTCCGGTAAGTAACCACGGCAACACATCCTGTACGTGGCCACAGTGCTTTTCCTGCTGTGTCTCTACATGTACGTCAGTCATGTGGACACAGAAAACCTCTCCGGTAAGTAACCACGGCAACACATCCTGTACGTGGCCACCATGCTCTTCCTGCAGTGTCTCTACATGTACGTCAGTCATGTGGACACAGAAAACCTCTCCGGTAAGTTACCACGGCAACACATCCTGTACGTGGCCACCATGCTCTTCCTGCAGTGTCTCTACATGTATGTCAGTCATGTTGACACAGAAAACCTCTCCGGTAAGTTACCATGACAACACATCCTGTACGTGGCCACAGTGCTCTTCCTGCAGTGTCTCTACATGTACGTCAGTCATGTGGACACAGAAAACCTCTCCAGTAAGTAACCACGGCAACACATCCTGTACGTGGCCACAGTGCTTTTCCTGCTGTGTCTCTACATGTACGTCAGTCATGTGGACACAGAAAACCTCTCCGGTAAGTAACCACGGCAACACATCCTGTACGTGGCCACCATGCTCTTCCTGCAGTGTCTCTACATGTACTTCAGTCATGTGGACACAGAAAACCTCTCCGGTAAGTTACCACGGCAACACATCCTGTACGTGGCCACCGTGCTCTTCCTGCAGTGTCTCTACATGTATGTCAGTCATGTTGACACAGAAAACCTCTCCGGTAAGTTACCATGACAACACATCCTGTACGTGGCCACAGTGCTCTTCCTGCAGTGTCTCTACATGTACGTCAGTCATGTGGACACAGAAAACCTCTCCAGTAAGTAACCATGACAACACATACTGTACGTGGCCACCGTGCTCTTCCTGCAGTGTCTCTACATGTACGTCAGTCATGTGGACACAGAAAACCTCTCCAGTAAGTAACCACGGCAACACATTCTGTATGTTAGCGATCGTTATTATTGTTTGCGTTTCCAGATTTGTGTGTCACTTCTGTATATTGCCGTCTATAAAACGCCCCCCCTTAAAAATTGATGCCAATAAATTCATATACCCCATCTATAAAGCAACCCAGAATGAAGCACATCACCAGCACAAACACAATCCCTACATATGCAATAAAATTGTGTGTGTGTTGTTTTATACGATGCCTGGTCACATATAACTCCAGCACTTGGTGCCATTTTGTCTGTTGTGGTGTGACACCAAACTGGTAAGGTTATATATCGTGTCAGGTCATGTGTGCAACAAACAATCTCATTAAAATCAGATCTTAGTTCTCGCTATCCCTAAACAAAGATCTGAGGACATCCCATTACGGGTTCTTGCTTTGGGAAGATGGGGTTGGTCTAGGTCCCCGGCACGCTGTTGCTTGTTGATTGGATCAGGTGGCCACACATCAGGGATTTACCTAGACCTGATATATACGACCAATAACTGCTTTGGGGGCTTTGTAGAGATCAAATGTATTTCACTCATAACACAATCAATAAACAGGAAGAGGTATTATTGCCCGCTTTTATGTTTTTTCATTGAATGTAATCTTACAATGTTACAATACCAACGTTATAGACATATTATTTTTCTGTTACGATCTGGTGAGCTACCCTTGATGAAAAATGTTGGTAGACGCTGTGGTATGAAATATTCTCAAAGACTTTGTAATTATTGTGACATGCAAGCTGTTGAAGATAAGTTCCATTTCATGTTAATATGTCCATAGTATAAGCATTTAAGAAACACATATTTCCCCAAATATTATTGTCAAAACCCATGTTTAAGAAAATTGTACTCTCTAGTGTCATGCAATAAGCAATTGATGTTGATTATTTGTGCAAAGTTTATATACAACTCCCTGTTTGTTAGACAAAACACACATCTGTTTCAAAATTGATTTTTGTAATTTATTGCACATGGGCCAATGACCTTTCTTCTGAAATAAACTGTGATTGATGGAATACCTCTGAAATTAAGTAACTAAGGAAAACAATTTCCCCCAGTTTTAAAAAAAAATTGTCTTCCAGGGCAGGTCTAAATGCTGCAACTAATTTGGTCACCATGGCGAATGAAATTTCCCCTTGGGCAACCAATGTCATTTTAGTAGTCTTGGAAAAATCAAATCGGCGACTTGTGATACTAACTGCATAATATTAGAGACAGAAATAGATTACATTAATACTGATTGACTGAACTATAGTTTCATTTTGAAAAATCTGAAAATGAATATGGTTTTTTTTTGGCAAAAAGGTAATCGATAATCTTGTCAAGTATTTACAACAACATAATTAACGACAAAGCTTGTTACACCAAAGGTAGAATAGGTATTGCTGCAGTTAGCCAGATGAAATATGCTTTAACAGCATTATACATCACTGACTATAATCTTGAAGTTTGACACCTTAATTTTTCACCGGGCTTCTTGAATTTTACATTGGCTCCTTGAAACAATTGTTCCTTAGAAAAAAATAAAAATAAATCCCTGGGTATAGTAACTTGGGTGATTGTGTGTCATCGTATGCCATCATGTGCTCATGATATCAACCTTTGGTGTGTCTGGTCCTGACTTGATTATTTACAGGCCAGCGTGATATTGCTTGAATATTGCTGACTGCATGATTGGTTTATAGAGAGGGTATATAAATTAGCATCGATTTGGGAGGTTTTTGCAGGGGGTTGCCTTTACGAGGGGGTTGCTTTATAGACGGCGATAGAAGGTAGCTGACCTGTGGCTGACTGTGGCGTAAAACAATATATCCTCTGTTATGATGTTGCAGGTTCCAGTTTATCCCCCCTACATGTCCCCGTCGTCATCCTGGAGAAGTTCCGCTCGGAGAACGGCGAGACACAGATCCAGTAAGTTGATACGACTGTAGGATTCTCTCAAGCCTCAGTCATATCTCACGACATTCTCAGTCATCTGGACTTGCTTTGATGAGCTGAATGTGTGGTAGATGTAGATGCACATGCTGTCATGCCGTCAACCCCATGATCTATATCTCCAGGGCTAGCCTACAGCAAACCCTTGACCCATTCACATGGCTCTCGCAATCTCAGGGTACGGTTGGGTAGCCTAGTGGTTAAAGCGTTCACACATCATGCCGAAGACCTGGGTTCGAGTCCTGATATAGGTACAATGTGTGAAGCCCATTTCTGGTGTCCCCCGCCGTGATATTGCTGGAATATTGCTAAAAGTGGCGTAAAACCATACTCACTCACTCGCTCAAATTACCCTCCCTTGATTTTCATTGGCTACGCTACTAGGTCTAATGTACCAATCAGGATGCAAATTACAAAACAGCCTCAACTTTGGTTGGTCAGTCACGATTGAGATTATGATCGAGATTATGATAATTTAGAATTGAAAAAAAGAAAGGAAAGGATGTCTTGATGTCAATTAAAACTGGCACTGGCTTTGATTTATACGAGTTACCTCCCTTACCCTTTCCCTTACCATTGTGTCGATGTTTGATTGGACGGTAAAATGTTAATAAAAATCTAGAGTGGGTAATTTGCGATCGCAAGAACCGAGGGAATGGCTGCAGGGGTTAGTGTAGGTTTACCGAAATATTGTCCCTGAAGATTTAAAGGTTGGCGTGAGTGAGTGCGTGAGTGAGTGAGTTAGTTTTACGCCGCTTTTAGCAATATTCCAGCAATATCAGGGGCAGGGGACACCAGAAATGGGCTTCACACATTGTACCCATGTCGGGAATCGAACCCAGGTCTTTGATGTGACGAGCGAACGTTTTAACCACTAGGCTAACCGACCGCCCCCCTTGTTGCAGGAAGTGATGTTTCCAGGGTTTCCAGGGTTTTATCTAGATCTAAAGTCATCACTATTGCCACAGGCCTGGATGATGTAATATCTCTAGACAGAGTGAGTGAGTGAGTTGGGTTTAACGCCACTTTTAACAGTATTCCACTTATATCGCGGCATGTCAGCTTAATGTGGGAGGAAAGCCCGAAGTGATGCAGGTCTCAGATGTTTACCACTTCGGTGAAACCCATGAGCACGGGTATGGTGCTGACAAACCTAGAAACATAATCGGGGCGAACCAGGATTCAAACCCACAATCATAGGGACACAACTCTGCACAGCGAATCGCGGCGCCTTAGACGACTGGGCCACCCGTATCCCCCTAGACAGAGAAGTTAATTAACACCCATGTGGTTTCTGGGTCAGAAAGGTCCCCAGTAACCTGTGCTGGTTGTAATTATCGACTCATTGGATCGTGTTGTCAGGCTTGATGACTTAAATTTTAAGTCTTAGAAGCTAACAGCCTTTGATTGAAAACGCCTTGAAACTGGCTGGGGTACCTTAAGTTTCCATATCAATCCCCATCTTATTTTAAATTACCTAATGATACATATATATCTAATCTTAATTTGAAGAAAAACAAAACTTTGAAGAAAGCAATTTGTGTTAATTTATTTAGGACACTCTGTTGCATGTTTATTGGATCAGGTGCCCACACATCAGGGATTCATCTAGACCTGATATATACAACCAATAACTGCTTTGTGGCTTTGTAGAGATAACATGTACTTCACACATAACACAATCAGTTAAGAGGAAGAGGTATTAGTGCCCGCTTTTATGTTTTTTTCATTGAATGTAATCTTAAAATGTTACAATACCTCTGAATTTAAGTAACGAAGGAAAACAATTTCACCAGTCTTCTAGGGCAGACCTCAATGCTGTAACTAATTTGGTCACCATGGCGATTGAAATTTCCCCTTTGCAACCAATATTATTTTAGCAGTCGCCACTTATCTGCTTGGAAAAATCAGTCCGGCGACTGGTATTTTAAACTGCATAATATTAGAGAAAAAATAGATTACAGCCTTGAAACTGGCTGGTGTGCCTTAAGTGACCTTATCAATCCCCATCTTTAAATTACCTAATAAAACATATGTATCTAATCTTAATTTGAGGAAAAACAAAACTCTGGAAGGGCCCACTGACAGCTCATGTTCATATGGACTGGATGGCACTTACAGTCAAGTGTCACACAATATCAGCCAATTGACACAGACAGAAGAAAATTATCTGACGGTTTTAAATTTTTTGGGTTGGTTCTGTGAAAAGACCTTGAGGAGGCTTTGACTTTTGGGACTGAAATTCTGTATGGATCATGGCGGTCGGGTAGCCTAGTGGTTAAAGCGTTCGCTCGTCACGCCGAAGACCCGGGTTCGATTCCCGACATGGGTACAATGTGTGAAGCCCATTTCTGGTGTCCCCCGCCGTGATATTGCTGGAATATTTCTAAAAGCGGCGTAAAACCATACTCACTCACTCACTGTATGGATCCTGAATTTGCCTTCCAGGCCGAAGATAAAGCGTCTCCGCCAGGACAACCCACATCTGCCCCAGATCATGTCCTCCACCAGCATCTCCAACTCCCAGGTCATCATCCAGAACTTCATCACCGCCATGAAGTGTTTCGAACTGCTCCACTCCTCGGAAGATCTGCGTCGAGGTTGGTAGCAGTGTCATAGCAGTGTCGTACTAGACGAACCTGAAATCATTCCGGGTCATGATCTTGTTTGATGACATGAAATTCTTTGAAATCATATGTTCCTGTGACCATTAATGATTTCTTCTTGCCCCATTGTGACGTTGCAGAGTTTATCGTGATGTGTCAGACGTGGAGGATGGAGCTGTGGTCCTGGATGGGGGTGTTCCAGACAGACATGTGTCTCTACCAGGTGGGTGTGTTTGTTTGTTTGTTTTGTTTGCTTGTCGTTAAATGCTCCACTCAGCAATGTTCCATCTGTATGACAGCAGTCTGGAAATAAACAAGTCTGGCTTTTTACATTGACTTTTTACGTTGACTTATTACATTGACTTTTTACATTGACTTTTTACATTGACTTATTACATTGACTTTTTACATTGACTTATTACATTGACTTTTTACATTGACTTTTTACATTGACTTATTACATTGACTTTTTACATTGACTTTTTACGTTGACTTTTTACATTGACTTTTTACGTTGACTTTTTACGTTGACTTTTTACATTGACTTTTTACGTTGACTTTTTACATTGACTTATTACATTTACTTATTACACTGACTTTTTACATTGACTTATTACATTTACTTATTACACTGACTTATTACATTGACTTATTACATTGACTTATTACATTGGCATTCAAAATTCAATTAAATGTTTAAATAATTTCTGGAGGGGCATGCCCCCAGACCCCGCTACAATTTTCTTCTCTTTTTTTGGAAAACCCTGCAATTGTGTTACACTCCGCAGTAATAGCTGGAATAACTTAACCAAAGACAAAGCTCTGGTCACAAGGATGCTATGACTGACTGGTTGCTTGTTGCAGGGGGCGTTCCAGGAGGCTGTGGCCCAGCTACAGAGCTACTACATGGGGGCCAAGGGCAAGATGAAGGTAGGGATCGCCTCACTCCATCACCTCATCATCTTCCCGAGGCAAGGGAGTTAATAGCCACTGGTGGCGCTACGATCGAGCCCAGGAATTGCAGCCTAGTTCGGCGAGGGTGGAAACTGGACTTGTAAAGTCAATTAACGCTCTTGCCTCGGGAAGATGTCACCTCATAGATGGTTGAGCATGGTCATTGCTAGGGTGTCAACCTAACTCTCAGTTGTCAGCAACCCGTGAAGATCCGGGTTAGAATAGGTTTTCAGCAACCCATGCTTGCCGTAAAAGGCGAAAATGCTTGTCGTAAGAGGCGACAAACGGGATCAGGTGGTCAGATTTGCTGACTTGGTTGATGCATGTCATCGTATCCCAATTGCGTGGATTGATGCTTATGATATTAATCACTGGATTGTCTGGTCCAGACTCAATTATTTACAGACCGCCGTCATATATCTGGAATATTGCTGCGTGCGGCGTTAAACAAACAAACGAACAAACAAACAAACAAACCAGTTGTCAGCCAACAGGAAATACACATTTATTTCATTTAAAAAATTTTCAAGCTTCAATTTAACAGTTATATCAACATTGCATTTAGTTGAATAATATAATATTCCCTTCAAGTGTAATGAGTGAAGCCTATAACATGTGTTTCAGACCAGACTCTCACTGCAGCTAGCCTCCAGCTTCTACTGCCTGAGAAACATCTCAGTAAGTATCCCAGGCAGGTGACAGAGTGGGCACAACTTGTTGATCTCACGGGGGCAGGCCTGGGGGGGCCCGGTTGTCCGAGGTGCTGCGATTCGCTGTGCAGAGTTGCGTCCCTTGGACACGCCAGAAACCTATGATTGTGGGTTTTAATCGTGGTTTGCCCTGATTATGTTTCTAGGTTTGTCAGCACCATACCTGTGCTCGTGGGTTTCACTGAAGTGGTAAACGTCTGAGACCTGCATCACTTTGGGCTTTCCTCCCACATTAAGCTGACACGCTAGATGGAACTGGAATACTGTTAAAAGCGGCGTTAAAGCCAACCGAACTCACTCACTCACTTACTTACTTACTCCATGATCTCACTCACTTTCCATGAGGAAAAATTTAGTCGAGAAATCATTGAAACAACTCAAATCAAAGTGGTTTTTTTTAGAAATTCAAGTTGCTGTGTCTTGTCGTCCTTAGATTCCAGTGTTGTGGCCGCTCATGCTCTGAAGCAGCAGTCATACCAAAAGATGTTCAAAAGATGGTACTTGTTGTTACCCAGCCTGGCCCCCGACTTTAAGGGGATGAAACAAGAAATGTTCAGTTCAGGGACAGTATACTGTGTCTGAGTGGGGTGTCCATGTTAGAAGTGGCATGGTATCTCTGAGCTAGCAGCCTAACCCCAGCATCAGTCCTGACAAGTTCAAGCAGCAACATAAGTGCAATAATCTTGAACCTGACGTTAAACCCCATTTCACCTGACTTCTAAAGTATGTTTTAGATTCAGTACCGCATTACACTTATAATGAAAGTCTGGAAACAGAAAATAAACTGAAAAAGATCGAAGAACGATTTTGGATGATAAATAAAATCTCACCCTCATGTCTTTTGATATCAAATATATCAATGAGTGTTGAAATGTTTGATATCAAAAGACACGAGGGTGAGATTTTATTTATCATCCAAAATCATTCTTTGATCCTTTTCAGTTTGTAGACAGTAATTAGAAGTGTCTTCAGTGTAAAAAGTACTGCTAACAGCTTCAGTGATGTCATTTGATTGTGACGTCATGGTAACCAGTGAAGTCACAATGGTCTTCAAAGCATTGTGATGTAATTTCATTGCAGAGATATCTTCAGTGTAGATATCGCTTGATCTAATCCAAGTGATATCTCCTGTGGGAGCCAGTTTTGGATGATAAAATCAAATACTGTTTTCTGTACTTTTATGCTTGGCTTTTGTAGAAGTTATAGAAGTTGTATATCAAGATACTTTGACTTTTACAGAAAGCTTGTGAACTTGTGCTCGATGTTGTTGCCTCGTTGCCGGAACATTCCCCGCCGTCCGTTTCCTCCGAGGAGAGTCAGCCTGGGTTTAAGTCACTGACAACATCCGGACCAGTGCGACATCTGATGCTCATGCAGTGTTCCGAGTCCGAGATTATACCTTACTGTATACAGCTGCTGATTACTTGCTTGAAGGTCAGTGTCACAGGGGAGACCACTCTTGACAGACAAGCTTTGTCAAATGTATGCATTGATTGCTCACTTCAAGCTAGCAGTTCTTCTCTTGTTCACTGCCAACCTGAAGCTTATTCCCTGCACAGTTCTCTCCCTTGTTACCAGCCCACCTGAAGCTTATTCCCTGCACAATTCTCTCCCTTGTTACCAGCCCACCTGAAGCTTATTCCCTGCACAATTCTCTCCCTTGTTACCAGCCCACCTGAAGCTTATTCCCTGCACAATTCTCTCCCTTGTTACCAGCCCACCTGAAGCTTATTCCCTGCACAATTCTCTCCCTTGTTACCAGCCCACCTGAAGCTTATTCCCTGCACAGTTCTCTCCCTTGATACCAGCCCACCTGAAGCTTATTCCCTGCACAATTCTCTCCCTTGTTACCAGCCCACCTGAAGCTTATTCCCTGCACAATTCTCTCCCTTGTTACCAGCCCACCTGAAGCTTATTCCCTGCACAATTCTCTCCCTTGTTACCAGCCCACCTGAAGCTTATTCCCTGCACAATTCTCTCCCTTGTTACCAGCCCACCTGAAGCTTATTCCCTGCACAATTCTCTCCCTTGTTACCAGCCCACCTGAAGCTTATTCCCTGCACAATTCTCTCCCTTGTTACCAGCCCACCTCGTAACTGTCCAAGCTCCTTCCCAGCAAGTGACACCTTTGTTACACTCTCGGTAACATCGCTGCCACTAGCGTGGGCGTGGCCATTACAAGAATTTTGAAAATTGCCCTCAAACCCCAAATGTAGTAACGTTTATACTTTTGTCTATGTCTTTTGGAATGCCATCATAGTGAATTTTGAAAAGGTTTACGACTGACCATATTTTCCAGATGAATTTACTTTGTTGTTTGTTTGATCAGATTGGTTCGAGATTACAGACGAACGGAAAATCATCCAAATTCCACCTTACATTCTTACTAATTACATGATAGTTGAAATGAAATAGAAATTCAAATTGACAAAGAAAGAAAATAATTTAGTTAGGGTAAGTGTGTTTGGCATCACGACAGTCATTCTTGTTTGTAAACATAACGGTCCGTCGGTTGCGAGTCCAACTCCAAGCATGGTTGTGGCCATTTATCACAGAAGGGAGCTTTGACTGGTTACAGCAATAACATAGAGAGCGCCGCAAACAGGCTGTCGCTGTGAGGAACTTGCAGCCCACCTCACACACTTTCCCTGCACAGTTCTCTCCCTTGTTCCCAAACTCAAGGTCATCCCAGCAGTCCTTGGGTTTAGTAAAACAGTGTTTACAGTAGGTGATATTGATATTCTGTGGAATGTTTTCATTCTCAATTCTATTTTGGATTCATCTTTCAGAATAGTAAACATCAAATAGTAAACTTGAAATAGTAGATTTCAAATGGTACACATCAAATTGTTAACTTTAAATCATAGGTATCAAATTGTAAACTTAAAATTGTAGACTTAAAATTGTAGACATCAAATAGAAAACATCATAGAGCAGACATTAATTAGTAAACTTTAAAAAGTGAACTTCAAATAGTAAACATCAAACAGTAAACATCTAATAGTAGAAATCAAATAGTAGACATGAAATAGTAGAAATCAAATAGTAGACATCAAATAGTAGAAATCAAAATGTAGACATCAAATAGCTGCATAAAAAGTAGGCTGTAGTTTGGAGCTTTCCTGCAAGATTAAACTGACTGTGATGTATTGTGATGGTCGTATTAACCGCCCTACTCCAGTATGTCCAATAAACAACCCCTGATGAAATTCTAGACCAATCTCATGAGTCTGTAGGTATTATTGTGCAAACGCTTCCTACTGAGACCACAAATTTGTATAACAGTCCATATTTTGTCTATTACAAATTCTGTTACAGCAGCATAGGAAGGGTACATAATTGTCCTGGTAACTATTATAGAAAACGGTTTAGTTTCAACAATGTTTGAGCTAAGTTTGTCAACAACTGCTTGATCTCAGAGAACAAATTTACATCTTGCATGGTTTTAATAAGCGTAATTGTCAGTTTTCTGAGCAGCCAGGTGCATATTACGTCAAATATGATATTTTGAAAACTGTTCGAAGCAGCCTTTAAGCCGAGTCTGTCAATTGTTCAGGGACCCGTGAAGATCCGGGGTAGAATCGGTCTTCAGCAACCCATACTTACCGTAAAAGGCGACTATGCTTGTTGTAAGAGGCGGCTAACGGGATCGGATGGTCAGGCTCGCTGACTTGGTTGATGCATTTTATTGATCCGAATTGTGTAGATCGATGCTCATATCAACCACTGGATTGTCTGGTCCTTACTCCATTTTTTACAGACCGCCGTCATATAGCTGGAATATTGTTGAGTGTGCATAAACAACAAACAAACCAAACCAAACATTTGTTCAGGCCTGTTGTTTTAAGGGGAGATAACTGTTCACAGTTTGCAGTTCTCAACAATTCCTGATTTGAAATTACTTTCTCCTGTTTAAATACATCTTTACTTCATTTGAATTTTTCATTGCTAGGAACGGATATCCAACCACAACAATGACCTTAACCTTGGTCACCTGATCGTGTTGCTGCAGTATGATTGGCCAAAATATGAGAGCATATTTCTTGACGTGATACAGAAGATCCAGAAACAGGGCAGCTTCACCTACAACCTCTTCTTCTCCTACGTCTTCAGTATCCTCCTGTCTCCCTGGTGTAGTAAATGTAGCGTAGTCATAGAGTGCGCATAGAGATGGCACTTGTTGTTACCCTGACTGGTTGGCTCTGAATCAGTATGTAGTTTCTGAGTGGGGTTTCAATGTTAACCTGTGGCCTAGAGATGGTACTTGTTGTTACTCTGACTGGTTGGCTCTGAATCAGTATGTAGTTTCTGAGTGGGGTTTCAATGTTAACCTGTGGCCTAGAGATGGTACTTGTTGTTACTCTGACTGGTTGGCTCTGAATCAGTATGTAGTTTCTGAGTGGGGTTTCAATGTTAACCTGTGGCCTAGAGATGGTACTTGTTGTTACTCTGACTGGTTGGCTCTGAATCAGTATGTAGTTTCTGAGTGGGGTTTCAATGTTAACCTGTGGCCTAGAGATGGTACTTGTTGTTACTCTGACTGGTTGGCTCTGAATCAGTATGTAGTTTCTGAGTGGGGTTTCAATGTTAACCTGTGGCCTAGAGATGGTACTTGTTGTTACTCTGACTGGTTGGCTCTGAATCAGTATGTAGTTTCTGAGTGGGGTATTGTGATAGTGGCCCTACTATTGCGATACTATTGTGATAGTTTTCACTTGCAATTATAGCAGGCTTTAGCAGCATATATTTCAGCATTTTGACTGACACTATCAACATAGTTATAACTTTCTGATACTATTTGTAAAGAAAACAAGAAATGAGAAGAAAACAAGTTCAAATTGACCTCTCAAAAACATTTTGATACAAAATTTCACTTCATGTAACTGGTAAAGTCTTAGGTTACTGCAGTGTTTTAGCACCAATGTGAATGAATGTGATTGAATGACTAGTATTTGACTATACAAACTGTCAAACTCTTTAATTGTCACATTGGCATTCACTGAATGACTAAATGCGATTCAACATATCAATTTGGAAACAAAGTTGACAAAAACTGACATGTGGCGTCCGCCATCTTGTCAATGTTGCCTAGCGACGAGTAGCTAAGGGACGTAACTCTAAATCAAGCAGACAAAGTAGTGCAATCCAAACGAAAGCACGACAGAGGTTAGATGATCATTGGAGTTGTTTCTATGTTTTTTAAGAAAGTAAATGTACCAAACAAATTAACTATCGAAACTATCGATAGTTAGACAAACTATCGCCAATAGTATCGATTGTTTCAAGTTGCAATCGATAGTGTACTATCCTGAGACAAGCAATCGAAATCAATCGATAGTTCGATGTATCGTTACACGTCTAATAGAGATGGTACTTGTTGTTGCCCTGACTGTTTGGCTCTGAATCAGTTTGTAGTTTCTGAGTGGGGTTTCCATGTTAACCTGTGGCCTAGAGATGGTACTTGTTGTTACCCTGACTGGTTGGCTCTGAATCAGTTTGTAGTTTCTGAGTGGGGTATCCATGTTAACCTGTGGCCTAGAGATGGTACTTGTTGTTACCCTGACTGGTTGGCTGTGAATCAGTTTGTAGTTTCTGAGTGGGGTATCCATGTTAACCTGTGGCATAGCAATCTCTTTAAAATCAGACCTCAGTTCTCGCTACCGCTAAACAAAGATCTGAGGACATCCCATTACGGGTCATGTCAGAACAACCTTTCATCCGATCAATCAGAGCATCGCTTACCAGATTATGAAAGTGACAGTTGGAATGTGATTTCTGATCATGCAGCCTCAAAAACTTTAACTCCAAATGATAGTTACGGGTTTAACGACTGTATCCATACAATCTAGACCATCTATTAGCCATTCCAGAATGTTCTTTTGTTCAGGTTTCAAATTTGTTATTGAGAATTTGTCAAAATATGTTTAGAAGCGTAGTCGCCAATTTCAAATTAGTGCCGTGAAGCACGAGAAAGCTGCCTTCTGATTGGTCATTCTATTGGTCGGTCAAAGTTCACGCAAGGTCGGTCTGACGTGACCCGTAATGGGATGTCCTCAGATCTTTGTTTAGCGGTAGCGAGAACTAAGGTCTGGTTTTAATGGGATTGGTGGCATAGTATCGACATATGCTAGCACAATAGAACTAGCATAAGTCAGGACTAGTACAAGCAGCTACACACACACATGCATGTACATTGGTATGTAAGTTCAATAATTTTAACAGCGACGTCAAACCACATACTACCTTGCCCTATGTTGGATGCAGTTCCAGTTGCAATATCAAAGGATAGGTTGGCTTTGTGGTCCGTGGAACTGCAATTTGGTGTTCAAATTTGCCTCCCATAGCAGTGCCAGGATTCGCTAATCTTTGGTCGAAAAGAAATATTGGCTTATCACTACCAGACCTATGCTCATGAATTTCACAGTTGTGGTAAAAGGCTCTTATTTGAATTTCAACACTGGTGATTGAACTGTAACTTTCTTGCTTGTTGTGTCTGGAAATTGTGTCAGCAAATATGTGTGTATGGGTTTTGTCCATTATGTCATGCCATGAAATCCTTAACCAACCCCAGACATGGATATGCTAGAAGAATTAGCTTTCTTGGACACACAAGAAGGAGGGCGAGTCAGCCTGGACATCATGCCCACAAGTACACGTGCACTTGCTCAGTGAGTACAATCTCAAGTCCAGTACACATTCACATGTTGTTGCTGACCCTTTGATTCTCATTGTCACTTCTCTGCCCTGTCATTGTCATTGTTGCTTCAATACAGTGTCATGTCATTGTCACTTCACTGCCCTGTCATTGTCATTGTTACTTCAATGCCCTGTCATTGTCACTTCAATTCCCTGTCATTGTCATTGTCACTTGAATTCCCTGTCATTGTCATTGTCACTTCAATGCCCTGTCATTGTCATTGTCACTTCAATGCCCTGTCATTGTCATTGTCCCTTCAATGGTCTGTCATTGTCATTGTCACTTGAATTCCCTGTCATTGTCATTGTTACTTCAATGCCCTGTCATTGTCACTTCAATGGTCTGTCATTGTCATTGTCACTTCAGTGGTCTGTCATTGTCACTTGAATTCCCTGTCATTGTCACTTCAATGGTCTGTCATTGTCATTGTTACTTGAATTCCCTGTCATTGTCACTTCAATGGTCTGTCATTGTCATTGTCACTTGAATTCCCTGTCATTGTCACTTGAATTCCCTGTCATTGTCATTGTCACTTCAATGGTCTGTCATTGTCACTTCAATGGTCTGTCATTGTCACTTGACTTTCCTGTCATTGTCACTTCAATGGTCTGTCATTGTCATTGTTACTTCAATGCCCTGTCATTGTCACTTTAGTGGTCTGTCATTGTCATTGTCACTTGAATTCCCTGTCATTGTCATTGTTATTTCAATGCCCTGTCATTGTCACTTCAATGGTCTGTCATTGTCATTGTCACTTCAATGGTCTGTCATTGTCACTTCAATGGTCTGTCATTGTCATTGTTACTTGAATTCCCTGTCATTGTCACTTCAATGGTCTGTCATTGTCATTGTCACTTGAATTCCCTGTCATTGTCACTTCAATGGTCTGTCATTGTCATTGTCACTTGAATTCCCTGTCATTGTCACTTGAATTCCCTGTCATTGTCATTGTCATTGTCACTTGAATTCCCTGTCATTGTCACTTCAATGGTCTGTCATTGTCATTGTTACTTGAATTCCCCGTCAATGTCATTGTTCCTTCAATTCACTGTCATTGTCATTGTCACTTCAGTACCCTGTCATTGTCATTGTCACTTTAATTCACTGTCATTGCTATTGTCACTCCAATGCCCTGTCATTGTCATGTCACTTCAATTCACTGTCATTGCCCTTGTCACAACAATTCCCTGTAATTGTCACTTCAAAGCTCACATAGATAATGTCTCAACAATGGAAAAATGATGACCACTACATGGGCATGTTAGTTCCCACCCATCTGTATAACCTACAAGGGTATGCTAGGTCCCCACATCCACTATATAACCTGTATGCTAGGTCTGACCTCCACTGAATCACAGCCTGTTTGATTGTGTTGCAGACAGCGGACTGTCACCCGGGGTGTCAACAAGGGCGTGAAGGAGGACTTCCGGGCCAGCCTAGAGAAACAGGTGAAGACCGTCAGTGACCCAGTCAACAAAGTCTTGCTGTGCTTCATGATGGAGGAGAGGGAGCTGCTGCTTCAGAACATTTAACACCAGTGTTGTACTGATTGTAAATAAATGTACATAATACCTCCAGCACATTGTTGCTGTCGTTATTGGTCTGCACAGCTTGTCTGTTATATCAATGTCAGGGAGAATCCTTGATGAGAGGTAGCCAGACTGGTGGTTTCAGCTTTGGTTCCAGTGCACTGGTGCATACTACTACTACTACTACTACAAAAACAAAATTGAAACTCATTGAAGAGAAAAGAAAAGCATTATTTGTATTCACGCAAAAAGTGGAATTAGTGAAAACAACATGTGATCTTTAGACAATCACAGATTCCATTTAAAGTGAATGAAAAGGTATACTGACTCCGAGCCGACCAGTCCTTATTTAATCCCCTTAACGCCGGGCACCAGACAGGGTAAAAACAAGTACCATCTTTTAACGTCTTTTGGTATGACGTGGCCGGGGATCAAACCCCGGACCTGTCCATTCAAGCCTATCAGGAAGTCAAATAGCTACGGTATGGACTCCACACAAGCCACGGATATGGATGTCGTACGGCGGGAATGTGTCTGTGGAGGCCAGGGTTTTGTCACTTACATTAACTCCATCTCCGGCAGGATGATAACTATTGTCATGGTGCCACAGAGGGATAGAGTTCAATCCTAGCCTTGCGCTTCAGTGTGATGGTTTGAAAGTAAGAAATCACTGTGTTCCTAACAGATGGATGAGATCCATCTTCCTGGAAGATATTAGGGGCATTTGTAAGCGTTTTTGTCGGTTGTCTGCTTGAAGATCCACATGAATCATCAGACGGGGCATTCCTGCTTCAGATATCCAGAAAGACAGTCTTCCTTCCAGCTAGAGTATCATGTATTTAGAGATTTCGGGATTCACACATGCAGAGAATTGGAGCTCTATCACAATCAGACCACCACCAGAATTTGTAGCCAAGAACCAGTTTGTGGCTAGTGGGCAACTGGGACATAGACATACTTCTGTATTCCACTAAGTAAAACCGTGGATCATCCTGAACGACTCCTATACCTAGTGTGGGCACTTGGGATGATGCTCTTTCCTTTTCCAGTGCTAAGAGTGAGTGAGTATGGTTTTACGCCGCTCTTAGCAATATTCCAGCAATATCATGGCGGGGGACACCAGAAATGGGCTTCACACATTGTACCCATGTCAGGAATCATACTGGTGTCTTCGGTGTGACAAACTAACGCTTTAACCACTAGGCTACCCGACCGCCCCTTCAGTGCTGAGAGGTCTGGTGTGGTGCTCGAGGGCAAGATGATCCAGGATCAGGAAGATCAACACATGGTCTGAGGTAGTGCATGTCTCAGTGTACTTTAATGAGAACTTACATTTTTAATGGCATCCTGTCTTACTCAAGAGAACCATAACACTGTAGAATTTCCACCTTCATGAAAAGGATATATGGACTTCCGGTTTTATTACTCAACTTCCGGGTGTGGAAACCATGTGTCTACTGAAGTAGAGCTGAGATGCAGAAGGTTACATCCTCTAGCCTGCTTCGTAAAAAAGTTACTTAGGCACCAGTGGTTGCCTGGGATTTTCTGTTTTTAACATAATACCTTTTGGTCCGAACTTCGAAACGTACATTTTTATTCTTTATAAGGAGGAGCCAAATCATTTTTTTAACATAATTAACATAATTTTGATAAATGCATCTTCGAGCTATAGATCAAGTGGGATGGATAAGAAAATTAAGTTTATTTCAACTTTTCCTATTTTAATTGCTTTTCGGATATTGCAACTGTACCATGGTGTATTCACCCATTTCAGACTTACCATCGTTAAAGACATTCTTGACACGTGAATGAAATGAAAATGGTGAGACACAAAGTGACACAAAGTGACGGGCTGTGTGTATGGTTGGACCTGTAGGCTGCCTGTAGGTTTGTATACAAACCGTGGACTGTGTAGTTACCTGTTTTACAATTGGGGTACAACCAGATGCTTTGCCCGTAATGGATTTGGAAAATACATTATACATATTATATTAATTAGTTGAAGATTTTGTGGAACTCGGTTAAGCTCCAGTGACACTGGTATGTCCTATGGTACATATATGGAACTTATGCATATCCGCGTCAACTGCAGTATTTGGGTCCCCACTTCGGGGGTTTCCGTAAGGCAACCGCTGCCTTCGGCAGTTTCGCTTATAATACATAAGCGCGCACGCGCAAGCGTGCCGTAATCCGTTAGGAGGCATTTGTTAGCAAAAAGGACTCCCAAAATGAGCTGGACGTGAAAAGTATGGTCTAAAACTCCCTGTGAGAGGTCTGGTGTGGGGTCTAAAACTCCCTGTGAGAGGTCTGGTGTGGGGTCTAAAACTCCCTGTGAGAGGTCTGGTGTGGGGTCTAAAACTCCCTGTGGGGAGCGGAATTTTACGATAGAAAGTGAAGCCGAATTATTGTACTGTCAACTTCTTGTTGTTTGTGGGCGGGACATAAATGACGTAAGACGTCACGTGTCTGATCATGTGACTTTCCTTATATGGACTCGTTACTACGAAAGCAACTTCGCTCATAACTTGTAAATTCATAAAGTGTGGCTTGTACAAATAAACAGAGTCGACTTGGCGTACAGTGAAGACATCTTTGCATAGGTATGGGGCGAATGCGGGAATGTATAACAATTATTATGTTCAAAACATTATCAGAAAAGAAATATTTCAGTTGTTCAATTGATCAGTTTCTAAGTTCACCGGCCGTGTTTACATTTATTAAACTTAGGAAGCAAAATGATCGTTTAAGAAAACGATGAAAAAGAAGCAGAAAGAAATTAAACCAGGTCTAGATGGATCCACAGACTTAGGTCCTAGAATCTATATGACAGTCAAAACGAATTCAACGTTTCAAATGATTTGTTTGAATGAGAAAGTATCTATCGATGATCATTTTCCTATGAAAATTCACATGCTTTCATGAATGAAGTTATACCATATTGCGATTTATTTGAAAAAGGGGGATTTTACCCCCTTTACCCCACGTATTTTTCTTTAAAAATGTCATAAAGGTGGGGTTGTACCTGCCTTGAACCCCGCTGTGTTGTCCGCCCAGCAAAATATATTCTCCAAGTAACAGAATGAACTTACCGTCGTGCGATTTATTTGAAAAAAGGGGGATGTAACCCCCCTTTACCCCCCATTTTTACTTTAATATTTCGACAAGGGGGGACAAACACCCCTTGTACCCCCCGTGTGTTGTCTGTGTAAGAAAATACTGAACTGCAGACAGCGTTCGGTAGAAAAATAGCGGCCAACAAATCCTCTCGCTTCGACCATAAATAACGAACTGCGCATGCGTGGAACGTTTTCATTCGACAACTTCCGTAAACACGTAAAAACCTTCCTTCCGAAGTGGGGACCCAAATACTGCAGTCTACCCTGCATATCCTGAGGTGAAGTGAAGTGAAATGGGGTTTACCGTCGCGTCCATGACTACTGCACTAATATTGCGACGTGCATGCATATGTGTGTGTGCGTGCGTGCGCCTCAGGCAGAACTTAAGAACATTTTGTTGATTACAAATGATTCAGATTAGGAACTGCATAAGACTCACAATTGTCAGATGTATTGACACATATTTTTTAAAGCAACTGTCGCTCTGATTTTCCGACGCGTCGACCAATACTACACGCTGCATTGTGTGTTTTTGAGTTATACATAACTAACCTATTTTAAGAATTCTTCTTGAAGAATAGTTACCTTTGCTGTTTGCAAATGTGATACCTCATTTTAACCAATCAGAATCAAGCATACTTCGATATCACGGTAGAATAAAGGGTAAATAGTTAATGTTGACTTCAGTGTGGGATGATATATATGTTCAGGAGGGGGATGGGTTCATATGAAACCCCTTCTCAGTTTGGAGTGGGACATGCTAGAGGCGAAAGCACGCAAATGAAGACAGCCCTACATGTGTATACATGCGATCTGATTACATCGGATGAGCGCACAGAGATATTGTAGTTATGCATTGAACCGGAGGTAATATGGCCGCGGGGCTGTAATTTAGATCTTTTTGTGGAGATACAAAAAACCCAGGTCGCAATAACTACCCCATTAAACTAAGGCTTGGAACAAACACCCTCTGTCGCGGGATACAATTAACTGTCAGATTGACAATTTCAACACACAAGATAGATGTAAACTCAGGCAGGAACTAGAACTTGATTATAAATGCTTCCTATGGCCCCCGCCATCAAGCCACCTCAGTGAGTGAGTATAGTTTTACGCCGCTTTTAGCAATATTCAAGCAATATCACGGCGGGGGACACCGGAAATGGGCTACACACATTGTACCCATGTCGGGAATCGAACCCGTCTCTTCGGCGTGATGAGCAAACGATTTAACCACTAGGCTACCCGACCGCCCCTCAAGCCACCTAAGCATGTATCCAACCTGAATCACTGAGAGAGGAAGCACGCTGTTAGAGGAAGCGCCCTTGTGATAGGATGCACGCCAGTGGAGGAAATATGTATTCAAACTGAATCATTTGTGTTCGTCTTTTCAGTCAAGAGAGTTAATGATGTTTGGCGTCATCAGGCTTCCGGAGCTGATAGGTAGTCCAGTTAAAGCTTGTCAAACCGAAGGCCCAGGTTCGATTCCAAAATTGGTACCATGTGCGAACCCCATTACCAGTGTTCCCATCGTGATAATACTGGAATATTGCTGGTCTTACGCTTCGTCTCTGAAAATATATAAATGTGATAGAAACAAGTAACTCCATTTCAACGGGAGATTCAGATTAGAACACGCTCACGAGGCGTTGAATTACAGCCCTTTACAAGGGGTCTCATTTGTCAGGCTGGTTAGGCTCATAATCATCCAAGGATCTACACGCAGCCCAGACAGCGAATGGGACTTCTCCCAGGAAGCGCTGGCTAGTCAAACCCACCCAGAACGTTTCGGAGAATGTGAAGACTCCCCAACAATGTAGCCCTCTCCTCTGCATTGCCCAGATTGTCAGAAAGGCTGTATTCCTTGTAGCAAAGCCGGGTACTCTCCCAATTATTGTGTCTAAACAATACATGAAAAAAACCCAACAGATTTAAACGTGAAATAATCATACAATTATAAGGTGTGTTGAGTTGGCTATTCTTAACACACAAAAATGTATAGCTTGCGTGGGTGAAGGAAGGAAGGCATTTTTACAGTATTATTATATCTACATAAAGAAATATGTTTATAGGTTTATACCTATAGCCTACAAAATTTATGACAACCATTGCTGTCTTGCTGTATCTTATACAGTAAACTACGGTTATAACGAACTCAAAGGGACTACTAATTTTAGTTCGTTATAAATATTATTTCTTTCGTTTGAGGTACGAATAAGAAAGAAATTACTTTCTCCTATCGTAGGAAAATACAACATGGTGTTGTGTAATAGTAGAGGGTGCTTATAAGAGGCTATATAAGGTCAAGCATGTATAGAGATGTCATTGTTACTAGAATGTCAAGACCATGCCCCAGCCCTGGCTAGGTTAAAACAAGAATTGCAGTTAGATCCGCTATCTGTCATAGATCTCCTAAAGCCAAGAGATGCAATAGCGAAGGCCAAACTAACTCTATTTCTGAGAGATGGAAAGCTACTCGAACGTATATAAACAGAGCAGCCAAGGATAGAAATGAAATCTTATCAATATAAGAAAATAGAAATTATATCAATACAAAAACAGAAATTATGTGAACACCAAACTCACAATAGATAGGTGTACCCTACTCACACACAGAAGTCCCATTCTCGCTTGCAGTGCGTCACTGAAAACTTTACTTTTATTAATGATTGTTTCTAAGTTGCAGTATTTGCGGTTAACGGTGTTAACCATGATGGCCTGTCGCCAACGACGATGTATGTCGCAAAAGATGGAGGCTTGTCGCCCTGAGAATGTCGCCAACATGGAGGCTTGTCGCCCTGAGAATGTCGCCAACATGGAGGCTTGTCGCCCTGAGAATGTCGCCAACATGGAGGCTTGTCGCCCTGAGAATGTCGCCAACATGGAGGCTTGTCGCCCTGAGAAACTGATGCCTGTCGCATGTAAACAGCAGCTCGTTGCTCATGATAGTTTATTATCACTGATTATGGCTTGTTGACTTTTGTAGGGCTCGTTGCCACGTATTTGAAGCTCGTTGCGTTAATCGAGACTCGTCGTCAGTATTTGTATATTGTCAATTTATTCAATGTCATATGTTAGATATTGTGTATATCATGGATGTCAAATGACTGAGATATATGCAAATGTGATATTAATGTTGAATTAAATGGTGTGGTGTGGTGCACTGCATAGCAATCCAGAAAGTGTTGTGTTTTTTGTTGTATTGGAAGGTGATATATAGGAGAACCGTAGTTCGTTATAAGCATATATACAGCATAACTACAGCAAATAGTCGGGTCCAAAAAACTAAGTTCGTTATATCCGTCAGTTCGTTATAAGCGTGTTCGTTATAACCGTAGTTTACTGTATTTGAAAACAAGTTTCGTGATTCAGCATCTATAGCTTGCGTGGGTGAAGGAGGGCATTTTTTACAGTACTATTATATTTATATTAAACATATGTGTAGAGGTTCATGTGCTCAAGTATTTGAACAGATTTGTTTCACAACGACCCCCAGAAAAAAATACATTCTCCTCTGATTTTGTCTTTTACGACTACCTACCCACTAGGACCTATGCTCAAAATATATTTTAAGGACAGTTCATGTAGGTCAGAAGTTCAGATCAGAAGTGAAATGTGAACGATAAATGCAGGAGCTGCTGGAATACTGCTGGACATAAGGAAAAGTTGACTTTTGGAAAATCATCTGTCTTGTCATACAGTCTTGAGGAGAGTTTTGTTTTATCACTCTGAAGCTTTACGCAAAGATTTAAATAAAAAAGAGCCAGGTTCGATTCCCGACATGGGTACAATGTGTGAAGCCCATTTCTGGTGTCCACCGCCGTGAATGATGACGTGATTTAGTTCAATAACCATCAAATCACCAGTTCCCTTTCACTGAATTATTCACATAGGCCACCAGTGAGACCGTTTCTCTTGTTTCATATTTTGATCTATGCATAGTGAAAAACAAACTCTCCACAAGACCGTATGACAAGACGGTTGACTTTCCAATAGTCAACTCCACCTTTTTTCAAGCAGGAGTCAGTACACTGTGTCTGGGTGGGGTATTCATGTTAAACTGTGGAACATGCACGTCGCTATATCAGTGCAATAATCTTGGACGCTACGTTAAATCCCATTTCACATCACCACAGGTAACATGTGTAGTGTGCTCATAATATAATTGATATCTAATTATGTATGAATGTATGTATGAATATATACACTGGACAAGTTATACAAATACAATATACAAGAGAAATAAACAATTACTGAAGACAATCAACGATTCTGCGAATCAAGTTTTATTGTTCCTTGTCTTTTATGACAATTGCTTCTATTGATTTATGGAATGAACTATCTTTTATCTCCTCAATTTATTTTAGAATTCCTAAGACACACACAAGATCCAACACAGCCTACACAAGGATCTCATGTTGATGGTCATACAAGGTAATACATGTAAAGTAAAAAATAATTAGCTCAGTTATTTTAGGTTCATCTTTATGAGAAAGGAAATATGAGAGATAAATAAAATTATAAAATATTTCATGATAAAAAAATGAAAGATAAAGTTTTATTTCATATATTTTGAGCAAAGGTCCCAGTAGGGGAGTCAGGGCCCCAAATACAACGTCAGACGAGGGTGTATGTTTTGTGTTTTTTATCTGGTGGTCGTTGTGAACAAATTTGTTCAGATCATGGATCACATGAACCTATACATTGACTTGCGTCAGGATCCAGCGACAGGCCTATTCTGCTTCCACGTCACCTTCAGGCACACCAGGTTTGGTGTCGACAGCATATGAGGGTCTGATGGCTGTGCAGGCGTCGAGGACAACGTACTAGCGACCCATGGTTTACTCAACGTCGTCAGTTTTAGGGTGGAAGTGTAATGGTATAGGGTGGCTTCACAACTCATGGGAGATCACAACTCATCACTATAAGTGGCAATTTGAATGGTGTATGCCACCGGGAAGACATCGTTCGAGACCATGTTCCCCCCTTTGTGCAAATGCTGGGCGTAACTTCACGTTGCATCAGGGTAATTCCCGCCCACATGTTGGACGTGTTACGAAAATGTTCAACTTTATGGATAACAACTTTGGTTTATTGCATATAGCGACGTTTCGATTAAATCATTTAAACAAAATAAATACAATCATGTTTTTTGTTTATTTCTAATCAGTTTAAAAATAATCAGCTAAGTTCCCTGTGTATCACAGATTTCGGAAACTTTGCATAAGTGTGTGTCTCCCCACATCTCGTCGGGTAGAGTTTCTGTTACTCCTATACTTTATGTGTGTGACGTTGCAGATGTTCCTACAAAGGACGTCACACATAAACACACACTCCATGTCAGTGCTGCGAAAGTGACATGATCACACGACATGAGTGGAAAGGTGGTAAAATTCCACAGATAAGCACACATCATTTTACACATTCACAGTTTAAATATATAAGTTGAAAAATATAAATATATGAAGTAGATTTCCCCGTGGTGATTACAAGGTAAAACTTTGTCCCCAGCAACCTATACTTGTACAAGGCTGCTAAACGGATTGGTTAGTCAGGCGTTGTGCTTTGCAGGAATCACTCGTCGTGCTTCTGAAGGGATAGAACATAAGGAAGATGCCACTTAGTCAATAACAAACACATCTGGTTGCTAATATGTGGTTTGAATAGTGTTTGATTTTGTCATTCGACATGAAGAATATATCAGCAAATACCTACGTCCTCCTATTCTCTGAATGTGTGAAATGGAATGGAATGGTCAAGAGTACGAAGAAGGCTTACACTATATTATTTTAATCCACGCGTGCGAAGGCAGTTTCACACCAGTGCTTACCCGATAATACAACAATAAAACAATTGTGATAAGCCACACACGTGAACACCTCTATAACTCATTCACAGTTATGCACAGTACTCCTTACACAAATGTATTTTTAAATTTCTATAATGTATAAAAATATATTCGTGTGTGAAGTAGGTCTCTCCGTTGTGAGTATGCACAAATGTAAGGTCAACGAAAAGGAACAACAAAGCTACTTGTATTGACACTTGCCCATAACATGTTGAAATAGTCAAACTGCATATGAATATATTTCCTCGGGATAGAAGATACAAGCACATGTCACAACAAAGGGATAGGTGGGTTCTTTGCCATTGGCTTGAGTCATAGTAAGTTGAACATTCGATATTAATTATACCATTAACGTCATCTTCACCTCAGAACACTGCCAGTTACCAGTGGGCGCAGACTGCCTATGTGGATCATCACGACGGGATCAAGCACAGCAATAAACTAAACAGATAGACACAAGAACGTAAGTACAGAGAACGTTAGCACTATGCGATTTTAAATATGAAGTAATGGCATATTCTTCTGTGTCAAATATAAAGGACAAAGCTAAGCAAACTGAATCTGTAATGCCTAAGTCATGATGACATGGGGAATAGGTGATTATCAGTGAATCAATTTGTATATGGTTTGAATAGATGGACACGTAAGAAATTAATCACTAACTGATTCTATGGACCACCTATTCAAATCAAGAACAGGTGTATGTAATACTCGTGTTCCTCATACATCATAAGCAATTATTCCACGGGAAATGTGTTACATGTTTGTGGTAATTATTATTTTATGCTGTAACCTGATACAGTATTCCATCAGGCTGGTCACTGTGCATGTAGTACCCAGGGAACGTTCTTTGATAGTAATACATGCTAATATTCTTCCATGAATATTTCATACACTATACTGTTTAGCAAGGATTAAAATATATGGAAACGAGACATGTCTCATCACTTGTGCTGCATTACCTGGGTCGAAACAATCCTGTTCATATTGTTTGCGTATATATATATGTATACACGCAACGAAAACAATATATATATATATATATATATATATATATATATATATATATATATATATATATATATATATATATATATACACACACACAGTGTTTGACATCGGTTTATTGTCCATGACACTGCTTGATTGTCATCTAAAATGTCCTTAAGATTGTTTTTGCGGATTTGGTAATGATATTGGAAAATGTCCATCAGGACTTGACACAATCGTCAAAATATCCCAATATTATTGTCTGTAGTAAAATCACTGGTTTCAACATTGGAGTATCTTATCATGCCTCTTTCTATTGCAACATGAACTTGCACAGTACAGTGTGCACCGCTGACGTTTGTCTCTGACTTCAAATACATAGAGTAGTAGTAATTATTATATTTTGTCCATAACTGTGACATTACAAACAGAAATACATGACTATAGATAGAAATATTTTGCAGAGAGAAATATGTGTAATGTGTTGCCGATCTTTTCACCGGACCTTTTGAAAGTGACGTGAATGTGTGTTTTACTTCATTTGATACTGCACTATTAATGCTGTACCATGTGACCAAACCAGGCATTTATCTGTTTAAAAGGGTATTTCATGTCTAATGTGAAAGACAAATATTGTCGAAATAAACAAAGTAAAAACACTGTTTTGACCATATCAATTTGTATATGTTTCATTTATTACCAAATAGAATTTTAAACTGAAAAGTCCTGTGCATGATAATACAGGTGGGTGTGGCTATTGTTTTACAATCATTGGGGCCAATTTAGCTAATCAGAAAGCAGGAACTACAGTAAACACAACGAAACTTTTATTTATTCCGCATTGATTTCAGATTGTGGATTATTGTATGACAAGGATCACGATTCATTGTAAGTCATTTTGAATTTGAATGGACTAATATGCGCTTCCTCCAGCATACTCCTGGTGTATTTTCGAACAAAATCAATGGATGACATTCAGTAATTAATATTGAGGCGTATCAGTGCCACAGTCTAAACAAAATTCATCATATACGTAGAAGATACTTTCATCTCCGTATGTGATATTATAATCGTAAGTATCATTACTCAGACAGTGATATTGCCTAGTGTAGTTGCGACCCTAGTTGGGTTAAAAAAACACATATATTTTTAATAAAGGCGATTTCTTAATTCCTTTTTATTTAATTAAATGTTTGGGAGCATGTTAGTTGTCAAACTATAAACGCTAAAATTTAAAGACAAACTGCGTCGGTGTTTTATTGGAAGATGACGAGTATTGGTTTCATATAGATTTATAGTTTGAATGATAAACACCAGACACCGACACCCCGGGTCTTCAGCGTGACGAGCGAACGCTTTAACCACTAGACTAGTTTGTAGTTTGGAGAACATTTTGTGCTCTCCTCTCTTTATTACGGTTGTAAGAGAGTATGGCGTGTGTAATTCTCCAGTAACTTTGACATATTAAAATGAAGATTTACTTTATGCATTGTTTAGATAATACCTCATTTTAGGCTTGTCCAGTTAGAAAGACGACACAAATGGGTAATTATTACTTAAGCCCCTTGGTAACATACAACTGACCCAGAACGAGTGTCGATTACTCGAAAAAATATTGATACCTAGCTGAAAGCAGTATCATCATAAGTATCATCTACGTAGATAATAGTCCGTGATTGTGTCAAATATCAAGATCAGAAATTAGTGAAATGACTAAATGTAAAACAATAGGCATGTGTTTTTCCTTAGCAAAAATTATGTTTTGAACACGGAAATGCTTATCAATTCGTTATCAAGGTACTAAGGCTGTAGTACGTTCCGCAACAATGAAATATTGTGAAATGTATGTGTTTTTTTCAATCTGGATGTGATGTCATTAAACCGGGTGCGCTCTTAACTTATCATATAGAATATATTATTAAGTCAGCTAGATTCATAATATACTCGCTTTTAAATGTGTACTCTATCATACATTTGTTTTCCCTTTTCCCAAACCTTTAGTTTCAAAATGGAAAACGCAGGAAACTTCGCATTTGATGACTTTGGCAAGAGAGATGGCATGACCCCAGGCAAAGTTGCCGATGTCTTCACAAACGCCGCTGGCACTTATGATGAGGTAAGGTGAATGTCATCAGGCAGGTGGACGTCACATGATAGAGTGTTGGCTGTAGGTGAAGTGAAAGTCATCAGGCACGTGGACGTCACTTTATAGAGTGTTGGTTGTAGGTGAAGTGAATTTAATCTGTCATTTCATTAGAGTAATATATTTACAACGCCAGATCTTTCCTCAATATTTACACAGATGCAGATATAGATACAACCACAAACATCTTCTTTTCCTTCTTCTCCTTAATACTTACTATAAATTATGGACACCCCTCCTCCTCCTCCTCCTCCTCTTCTTCTTCTTCTTCTTCTTCTTCTCCTTCTTCTTCTTCTTATGATACATTACACACATATGGGTTAAACCACATAACCATAAACCGACCAGATGGATTAGGTTGTCAGACTCTGTGACTTGGTTGATTGCCTGTCACCGTACCGCGACTTTTAAGGGATGGTGTACATTTGTAGGTTTGGGCAAGCCGAAATTACAGAGACCATATATACGTAGCTGAGGGTGTGGCTGACTACTTTCAGGCGGATGTGATGGGTTTTGTGAGAATTCTTGATGTTGGTGCTGGCACAGGAATGTTAGCGGAGCAGGTAAGCCCACTGTGTGGAATCCTCATGTTAGTGAGTGAATGAGTGAGTGAGTGAGTTGGATTTAACGCCGCTTTTAACATTATTCCAGTTATATCAGCTTAATGTGGGAGAAAAGCCCGAAGTGATGCAGTTCACGGACGTACTTCGGTGAAACCCACGAGCATGGGTATGGTGCTGACAAACCTAGAAACATAATCGGGGCGAACCGGGATTCGAACCCACAATCATAGGTTTCTGGCGTGCCCAAGGGACGCACCTCTGCAGCGCCTTAGACGACTGGGCCAGTTATTCTTTGGTGTCACTTGTGGATATGGAGAGTGAATCATAATACAATGTTTGAGAATCGTCAGGTTCAGGCCACATAATTGATGATGCTATATGTGAGGATCCTCGTTAAGAACGTTGTGGCATTTGGTGACAGGACGTCAGTTTGTGTGAGATAGTACGTGAGAAGCAGTGTGAGTGAGTGACCGTATGTCATATTGTGTGAGATTGAGTGACAGGACGTCAGTTTGTGTGAGATGGTACGTGGGTAGCAGTGTCAGTGTGTGACAGTATGTCATATTGTGTGAGATAGAACGTGAGCAGCTATGTAAGTGAGTGTCCGTATGTCATATTGTGTGAGATTGAGTGACAGGACGTCAGTTTGTGTGAGATGGTACGTGGGTAGCAGTGTCAGTGTGTGACAGTATGTCATATTGTGTGAGATAGAACGTGAGCAGCTATGTAAGTGAGTGTCCGTATGTCATATTGTGTGAGATTGAGTGACAGGACGTCAGTTTGTGACTGAGGGTGACAGGGATTCCGATAGTATGTGATTGAGGAACAAAGATTCAGTTAGTAAGAAATAGGGTGAAAGGAATGAATATGCGTCAAAAATCATAAATAAAAACGACAAAACACTTTCCATAGTTTCGATTACGAAAACGTTCGTTAACAGAAATGTAACAGGAATGGGAGAATAACAATCAGAAGTGTTTGCTGAGCAAATTGGTTTTGGTTGTATCTGTAAGTCTCAACAATAAAAATATGTTTCAACTTATAGACTGTAGGAAACATATGGGTTTTATGACTGAGAAATTAGATGCTGGGTGGGAAAAAGAAGGTGGTGGCTCTTTTGGCAACAAGAGTTTGTGAGATAAGGATATGGGGAATATATGAAGGCCGAAACAGTTTAAAATATTGATTATATGTTTCAGTTGTGGACAAGAGGATTTAGGCAAATAGATGGCCTTGATCCATCGACTGGTATGATGAGTGAAGCAATGAAGAAAGGCGTGTACACAGATTACTACCTGGAGTTCATGGATGGACACACCATTAAACAACTGGACACAGGTGAAATGTTAGACAGATTTTGGTTTTCACCTCGGTAACATGACAATACGAGTTACGAGTCAGACTATAAGAAATCGTCACATGCTCGACGTCCACATGTTGTACCATCCCTTACAAATCGTGATAGCACCAACACACTGGCGACACATGGGTAATCGTCGCTGTTTATTTTGCATCATATGTATTATATAGAGATTACTACACGAGTGCCTGTCAGTATTATATAGAAGAAGAAGAAGAAGAAAATTGTTTTATTTAGGTGTCACCCGGCGTTGTATACAATAATATTTCAATTTGGTAAAATACAGGCAGATATATATAAAAAGAATAACGCCAGCCGGCCTATAAAGGCCTATGAGACACATGTTACACAGTAAAAAGCATGTTATATAAAAAAGAAGTTTATAAAACCACTTAAGTGCATTTGAAATACTAAGAAAATTAGAGTTAGAGTTACGAACCATGGGGTTTTATAAACTAAGTAATCAGGGACTTACGACGGTTATACATTTTAGACAATGATACGGCTATTTTCGTACACAGGGAATTATTGGACATAAGGTAGAGAAACTGGTCAACTGTGGACAGCTGAGGGAAAGAAGGATTAAGAGTAGAAGCAAACTGAAAGAGGTCGTAACGCAAATCAGCATAACGTTGACAAAACATAAGAAAATGAAGTTCATCTTCGACAGAATTACTGTTGCAGAACTTACATATTCTCTCCCCAAGGAGGATAACTGGACGTGAAAACCTACCAAGTTCTACCTGAAGCGGGAGTGTTCCACAGCGGAATTTACTAATCTATCAAGAGGAGAACTGACATAAGCTTCTACATCTAAACTATTTTTAAACAAGCGGTATGTTCGTAGTTTATTTCCATTAACGTTTCCTTTGTCATCCCATAATTGGGTAAACCAGTTAATATAATCAGCATAGATCAAACCCTTGTTTGAAAGATCAAATTCACATGGCGAAATGTCATAAATATTAGAAACAGGCAACTCCCAAGATGAAAGGAGAGATAAAACTTTACTGTACCATGATTTACTAAAATTGGAAGACCATCAGTTAACTGCACAAACAAGTCTTGAATGCTGAACATAATTAATACGACGCCCAAAACTGAGAATTTCAATGTACTGTTTTGTAAGACAGGACACCCAACCCATGTCACCACGGACTGCAACATTCGGGGTTTTGTTACTCACACTGAGAAAAAAGCGACATGCTCTGTTTTGGATGTTATTGATACATCTGAATTCCTTAGTTCCCCAGATGGCTGAACCATACGATAAAATAGGCTGCACAAGGTTTACGTAGAGGGTATTATAAACACTATAAGGTAAATCACCAACTGACTTAAATTTACATTGCACCCAATGCACGACTGGCAGACTTGGCTAGCTCGTTCACTGTAAAATTTAGGTCAAGATGCTCATGAAACCAGAGACCAAGATATTTGTATGCATGAGTATAATCAATGACATTGTTACTTAAAGTAAAAACAAATTTGGATCGGGGTATTACATTTGGGCGGAAATGGATGACGTTTGTTTTTTTAACGTTGACTAGCAAGCGCCAACGGGCGCACCAGTCGCTAACACACTCAAGCATACGTTGCAAGCTACACTCGTCCGGGGCTATTAAAGCAATATCGTCTGCATAAAGCAGAGTACTCAACATTGTATGATCAATGTATATACCGCAGTTCAAATTGTTGCTTTCACTGACCAAGTCGTTTACGTATACTGAAAATAATGTCGGCGACAGGACACAACCTTGTCGAACTCCAGAATAGACTGGGAATATATCAGTGTGACTGTTGTTTGTGATTTAGTTTTGTTATACATTGACTGAACTGCATGAAGAAATCTACCATTTATACCTAGACACATACATTTGTACCACAGACACTCTCTATTGACAGTGTCAAATGCTTTTTTGATGTCAATGAAGCATACATAGGTAGATTGTTTTAAAATTTTTCTTCTATTGGTAATTGAGTACAGAGTATACAAATGTTCTTGAGTACTACGTTTTGTGCGAAACCCGTTCTGTTCGTCAGCTAGAATGTTATTACTTTCTAACCATGTATTTAACCGCGTATTTAAAATGTAAGAATAAAGTTTACATGGAATTGATAAGAGAGATATGCCTCTATACCCGAGGGGATCACGGGGATTTCCATGAGCTTTTTTAATGAGATTAATCATACTTGTTTGTCAAATTTCTGGACAAGTGGCATATTTAAAACAAAAAGTAAACAATTTCAACAGTAAATCAACACAATAACTGTTTTTAGAGCTTCTGAGCTTCTCTTTATAGAGATTACTACACTCGTGCCTGTCAGATACCATTGATCTTACAACAAGTTAATATACAACGAGTAAATATCCGATATTTAGATTTCTATGCACATAGTAAATAACGCCGTGAATTGTGATTTGGCGCGATTCACGATGTACCTAATTTTCAGTCACTTTCAGTAATTCTGCTTTTCCGAAAATGACAGTAAATGATAAACAGAAGGGGAAATTCAAAACTGTCAAGAGTACTAGTTTGCGTGATGTATTTTGAATTTTATGCGACTTTGAAGTGAGGGTTGAAGAGGAGGGACATATGCGTCGCTGTGGCATCCAGGGGGTTTTCACTTTAGAAAAAACGATAATGTTGACATCACAACAGATAATGTAACTGATAATAATAACAAATAAACTCGCAGACGAGGACGAGTTTGTTTATTATTGTTGCGTGGTTCATGGGTACGTTTAATAATAGTTGAAACAAGTCGGGTCTGGTACACAAAGTCAATTCACAAGGCTCAAAAATCTAGTTCACTCGGATCAGGATCAACACATGTGCTCCACATGGTGGCTGACACCTTGGATCTAACAAAAGTGGAATTTCAGAAAAATTGGATATAGACTGGGTTAATACTAAAACAATGAATAGTATTAATTAATTGAAGCCCAGGTAAAATATCTCCAAACACATAAGCAGCTATCACTGTATAACAGCCGCCCCAAATTTGGGAACTAAATTTTAAACTAAATAAAGATCATGTCAATGTTTCACAATAAATCAAAGTTCATGATTTCTTCAACCTGAAAGAAACACATTTGAAACAAAACATGGAATCAATGGCTATCAAAATGTCATTAATTGTCAACTGGTTCAGGCACATTGTCTTATTCAGTCATATTTTGGCAATTTGATCAATTTTGACACTGGTCGGAGAATCTCATTGTCACTGGTCTTTACTTTTGCTTATCGTACTCTACCGTCGGACCCTGCATAGGTCTCTATCACTTGTCCAATCTTCCACTCACTGCGAGTGTGAAGAGGGTCAATGATTAGCACAACATCGTCAGTTTGTACATTGCGCCGTTCGTCCGTCCATTTCACACGTGGCTGGAGATTTGGCAAGTACTCCTTGATGAATTTCCTCCAGAAGTGATCAGCTAGTACTTGACTTTGACGAAATCGTTTCTTTGTTAGTCTGTCTTCATTCAGGTAGACA
This sequence comes from Haliotis rufescens, assembly GCF_023055435.1. NCBI lineage: Eukaryota > Metazoa > Mollusca > Gastropoda > Lepetellida > Haliotidae > Haliotis > Haliotis rufescens. The sequence goes on from NW_025964046.1 coordinate 728,345, forward strand.
ACCTGAGGAAGTGCTGGGTCTGATCTCCCGATCAGCAAGGTGTATGGAGTTACAGGATCGGTATCGGAGATGTCCGATGAGGTGTAACCCAGAGGTTTGGAGTTCAAAATAGATTCTACCTCTGTCATGACAGTTCTCAGGACAGATTCACTGACGGATTCAGTTCCTAGTATACTGCGTAGGCCATACTTGATTGATCTAATTTCACGTTCCCACAATCCACCAAAGTGAGGGGCAAATGGCGGATTGAATTGGAATCGGATATGGTTCTTGGCGAGTTTTTCTTTCAGTTCAGAGTTCATAGCTTCAAAAGCTTTGCACAATTCATTTTCACCACCTTTGAAGTTTGTGCCACAGTCTGACAACAGTTCAAAGGGACAACCCCTCCTGGAGATGAATCTGCGAAGGGCCATTAGGAATGCGTCCGTGTCCAGACTGTCAAGTATATCAATGTGGACGGCTCGGGTTGTCATGCATTTAAAGATGATTCCATACCTTTTCTCTCTGTGTCTGCCAATCTTTATATACATAGGCCCAAAGCAATCTATTCCTGTCGAATAGAAGGGTGGTTTGAACAGTCTTAGCCGAGCCTCTGGTAGGTCGGCCATCAAAGGAATCTCTGGATTTGCTCTCCATTTCTGACAATCATGGCATTGTCTCTGATGTTTTTTAATAGCTTCACAGCCTCGAAGAATCCAGAATTTTCTTCTGATTTCACCGTGTAGTCTTTCAGCACCATAGTGGTGGAGGTCAGAGTCATATTTCTTTATGAGGAGCTTCGTAACATTATGATTTGGATCTAGAACAATGGGATGTTTTACATCGATTGACAGTTCATCACATCTTCTCAGTCTACCACCAACACGTATGACGTGATGGTCTTTATCATACTCTGGACTGAGTTGCGAGAGCCTGCTGTTAGATGCTATTCTCAGACCTTTGGATAATGCTTTCATTTCATCTGGAAGGCATTCTTCCTGAGCTTGGCGATACAATTGTAGTTCAGCTTTCTCAACATCAGTACCATTGATGGAGGCCGCCCCATCGGGATCCTCGATAGTATTGATTGTGGCATCAAGGAGTTTTTTCCCATGATCGATGTAGAGATGTATCAGCTTTGGGTTGAACTGTGGTGTGACTGCAGAAGGCTTTCTGTAGTTCAACACTACAGGGATCAGTTTCAGGTTTTGGTTTTGCATCACTGAGAGGCCATTCAGTATCTGAAAGGTTTAGAAATGCTGGGCCATTTCTCCATCTTGTCTCTGCACACAAGTCCTGCATGGTCTTTCCTCTGGTGATATCATCGGCCGGGTTTTCCTCTGACGGGATATATCTCCAGTCATGATATTCAGTAAGTGTTTGAATTTCTGCTACTCGAGTTCCCAGAAACACTTTGTAGCGACATGATTGGGATGTCAACCATGCTAGGACAGTTGTTGAGTCACTCCACATGATCACTTTGTCAATGTCAATGGTCATTTCACTGGTGAGTGTGCTGGCAAGCTGGGCTCCTTTTAGAGCAGCTTACAGTTCAAGGCGGGGCATTGAGAGGGCTTTCTTAGGAGCCACTCTGCTTCGTGCCGCAACAAAGGAGACATGAGATGATCCATCATTGGTCTCTGACTTGAGGTATGCGACAGAACCAGATACTTTTTCTGATGCATCACAGAAAATATGTAACTGTCTCTGATTGACTGGTTCAGGTGGATCAATGCATCTTGGAAGTGAGACTTGGTTCATAAGTTTCAGTTCAGATTCCCACAGATGCCATTCTGTGAGAAGTTCACATTCTGGAAGTGGTTCTCCCCACTGAGGTTTGTGTTGCCACAGTTGCTGAACGATGACTTTGGCTCTTGCTAGATAAGGTGTGAGGAATCCAAGAGGATCGTACTGACTTGCTAGTATCCTATATACTACATTCAGTGTCAGAGTAGAATATGCAATGGGTCTGTACTTGTAAGTGATACGATCCTTTTCACATTGCCATTGAAGGCCAAGAGTTCCTTCGTGTGGTTCAGTGTTGCCTTGCATGAGCCACAATTCACAAGTTTCAGATCTGGCTTCACTGGGCAAGTCCTTAACAACGTCAGGATCATTGCTTATCCACTGTCGGATATTGAATCCACCAGACTTCATAACATGACGTAGTCTACTTATGAACTCCCTGGCCTTATCAACTGTAGGGAATCCAGACAAGCAGTTGTCAACATAGAAGGAATCTTGAACTGCTTGTTGCACATCAGGATATTCCTCTTTGTTTTCTGTGCCCAGTCTCTGAATTGCATATGTGGCACAACATGGTGAACAAGTTGTACCGAATGGTAATAATTGCCATTCATATATTGAGACATCCCTCTCTGTATCCATTTCCCTCCAAATGAAACGAAGCAGGTTTCTGTCTTCAGGCAACAGTCGGATCTGATGAAACATAGTTTTGATGTCTCCTGACACAGCTATGACATGTTGGCGAAATCTCAAAAACACCCCGAGTAAGGAGGCACCTAGTGTCGGTCCTGGAAGTAACTGCTTATTCAGTGAAAGTTTCTGATATTCGTATGAGCAATTGAATACCAGTCTGTGTTTACCATGTTGTGCGATAACGTGATGTGGGATAAACCAGGACTCTGGTGTTGAAGATGCTTCTTCTTCACTTATCACTTTGACATATCCCTTGACAACAAGTTCTTGGATTTTCTCATTGTGTATGGATGCTATGTCAGGATGCTTGCTGAGTCTTCTCTCAGTTCTTCTCATGTTCTCTAACACAGACTCTTTACCTGTTTTGAGTACAGTCTTGTCAGGTATTCTGAGAAGAGGAGTGGCGAAGTGGATTTCACTATCTACTGTCACTTTGACGGTTTTGTCCTCAAGGGTTTTGAAGGCAAAATGGTCTAGCTTGGATCGAGTCACCTGTTTTGTGGTGTATGGCAAGATGTCGATCTTCCATAGCCTCTCAACATCATCAGTGATCTGGTTCATGGGTACGTTTAATAATAGTTGAAACAAGTCGGGTCTGGTACACAAAGTCAATTCACAAGGCTCAAAAATCTGGTTCACTCGGATCAGGATCAACACATGTGCTCCACATGGTGGCTGACACCTTGGATCTAACAAAAGTGGAATTTCAGAAAAATTGGATATAGACTGGGTTAATACTAAAACAATGAATAGTATTAATTAATTGAAGCCCAGGTAAAATATCTCCAAACACATAAACAGCTATCACTGTATAACAATTATTATTATTAGTAGTAGTATTAGTAGTAGTAGTAATTACACGGTCCTGTGATTCAACATAGACGTAGGTGAACATTCGACTGAAGCACGAGCAACTTTTCAATGAGTTACAATTAGAAAAGTATTCATCATCTGACCTCAGGTCATCACCATGGAGGAGCCAATCACGGGACTGAAATTCGATCTCACACATGTGTTTGATACCAGTTATCTCAAATGGGTTTCTCAACCACAGGTGTGGAAGAAATGTTTATGACTGGTGGTTATTACTGGCAGGAAATGAAGGAGGCACTAATAATAATCGAGTGATGGTACTGACCTTTACTGCTAGTATAGAATGTATGTATGTATGTATGTGTGTGTGTGTGTGCGTGCGTGCGTGCGTGCGTGCGTGCGTGCGTATGCGTGCGTGCGTGTGCGTGTGTATGTATGTATGTATGCATACAATTATTTATGTATGTTTGTATGTATGTGCGTGCGTGCATGCGTGCACGATATATATATATATATATAGATATATATATATAGATATATATATAGATATATATCCTCTACTTTCAGACAGCTACAACTGTTTGGTTGCTGCTGCTGCTTTCAACACAGGTCTTTTACCCTGTGTTGCTCTACTCGAGATGGCGCGACTGGTGAAGCCAGGTAACAAAGTTTTACTTTCCCTTCACTCACTGGACATGAATCGTGTGTCCTTCAAGTAGGAATTTACAGACACTGTATTATCTTGACTTGAGGACTGTCTTTATAATTATGTCCGGGGGACCAACTAATATGTAATGATTTCAACGAATCCCACATTTTACAGACACGCCGTGATACAACTGGGATACTGTTTAAAACACTCACTCAGTTATTTCGAGGAGGTGAGGTTGTGGCTTTGCTTTTTTGTCTCCTGTTACAGCAAAGCAGCTCTTTATATAAATAGTTTTGTTAATTGTTTTCCAGGTAACCATATCATCGGCCAGAGGCCTACAAATAAACACACCCTTTCCTTTACCATTTTCCTTTGACACTATACAGAATCACGCACACCTCCTTATTCTTCTTATGATGCTTTACCCTTTCCCTTCATAACATTACACATTGTTTTCCTTGTGCTTTGCTTTGGATTTCTTGTTCTTGTGCCAGCATCACACGACTGGGGACAACAGAAATGGGATAAAGGCATTGTAGCAATGTGGGCAAACGAACCTGGGTCGTAACCACCATCCCCTGAAGGTGGATATTATGTTTTACAGGTTGCATGCTTTGTTTGGTTCTACAAGGGATACGTTCAGAAACCCCCCGGGGTATTACTATAAGCGTACCTTTCAGATAACTGGAAATAGTCCAATACTGACATATTTGAAGTACTGAAGTTTTGAGAGTAGCTTAACATATTCGAATGGTAGACAAATAGTTTATTTTTTACCATTAAATCTGTGACTCAAGAGATCCATTTCAACTCTCCTGAATGTTGCTGTGTCAAAGTGTATTTTAACCTATAAACAAATCAGCGAGAAATTAGGACCTCGTGTCTGAAACTATGACCATTTCAGTAAATATATTTCGAAAGTTCTAAGCTATTGCGTAAGTCCCATATTTTTGACAAAAGAACCGATCTGATGTTTCGGTGTTGTCTATTACAGGAGGTCTGATATGCTTCGGGGTCCCTGACGCTCGCTTCACTGACGTAAAGGAATACAACAACAGACTGGAACCTCTGATGCAGCGGATAGAACAGGATGGACTGTGGCAACTGTTGGACAAGAAACACTATGATGACTTTTATGATGATGCAAATCCTGGAAATGTCTTCAGATATATTGTTCGTGCTTCTGATGTCAATGTAAAACTATACGTAGAAAAGCTTTGTCATGCATGTTGACGTTCTTTCACTGGATACAACAATGTTGAAGAAATCCATGAATTATTATAACGGCTGTAGTGGTGTAGCATGTACATATTAATCCAATTATTACTGAAACAATATCCTCTCGTTACAAAGCACGTTGTGGAGACTGGTATGCACAGTTTTACAGATAATGCAGCCTCGTCTTGCTCATTTTTTGTCGGTCGGAGCTGTTAGTCCGTCTACTATCTTCTTGCCACCAGGTGGCGCTCTCCCATTTGAAACAATATAATATCTCTCTTCAGTGTATTTACTTTCCGTTTGTTAACTAATAAAATCCTTCTATTGTACAGGCCTTTCATGGTCTTTTATTAGTTTTTCCCTGAAAAAGGAACGTACTTTGGAGATTTTATTGGCTTTCACACCCTGAGTTGCATTCTGGTTTTCTGTGCAAAGCATGTTTTGTGTTTGTGCGGTCTTGCGTCACAGAGTCAGTACAATATTACAAGTGGGACAGATGGGCTATATCTAAAGGTCGTGGTGGGTCCTGAAAAATAATAAGTTGTAGGTTAAAAAATGATTTGCCTCCACCTTACAAAGAACAGAAATGTACGTTTTGAATTACTGACCGAAAAGCAAAAAAACCCAGAAAATCACAGGCAACCACTGAAGTTCAAAAAACTTTCTTACGAAGCGGGCTAGAGGATGTAACTTTCTGCATTAAAGCTCTTCTTCTGTGGACATATGGTTTCCAAACTCGTAACTTGAGTTATTAAACCTGATGTGCATATATTATTTTCATGAAGGTGAACATTTTTGTTTTATGGTTCAATTACAGGAGACAGGATATCATTAAAAATGGAAGTTCTCATTAAAGTACACTGAGGCAAGTACTACCTCGGACTATGAGTTGTGTGTTGGCAGCTGAAGATCCCTCCGGTTCCTGCATCATCTTTGAGTCTCTCTCTTCTCCCAGATCACCAAGCAACACCTCTAAGCAATTGTAAAGGAAAGAGTATCACGTTCGAATGTTGATACCATGTCCGCATGGATGTCTGTAGCAGTTATCCCTTTAGCTTGCAGATAATTGTTGACAGAGTGGAAGCCAGTTTTGTCCGTATCTATCTCGAGAGGATTCTCAGGCACTTTGATGCCTGTAGAAATATGATACCTGTTTGTGTATCTGGTTCAAATGCAGCCTGTAAGCATGGGAAGTACATGTTCTGTGATATATGCTAACAAATATTTTGCCCAGTGTGCATTATACGCACGCAACTGGTAGACACTCTCATGCACGAACTGCTACTGTAAACATCGCCTCAGTTTGCTGTCAGTGTTTACAGAAAAAGTGCTCTCGGAGTTTTGACCTCATGGTGGTGTCGCTGGTATGGATTACCAATCGTCTTCATGGCGTCTAAGGTTCAGCCCATGAAAGACTGAATAAGAAACGCATTCAGTACACGAGGCATGCCTCATCCCACTTCACAATCTTCAGTTTTTTAAGAGTTGTTCAATGGCTTTTCTCACCGGTTAAAAATCAACCTAGATTGAGATAGTAAGGGAGGTAGACGGGAAGTAATAATGACAGAGACTTTAAGTGACAATGACAATGACAAAGAAGACATAATGCAATTCCAGTTCCGGATTATCTACATTCCAAAACTGAGGCAGCCTTAAAATCCTTCCATTCACTCAAACCCATTTTTAACATGGAGAGAGACGAATTTGAGAATACCACATGAGCTTCAAATATAGGCGACACAGAGTATAGTCTGTTCTAATTTGGTTGCACATGCACATAGAAACCGGTGAACGTGTTGTGAAAGTTCCACTGGCAACAAGAGACGACTTGTTCTATTGAAACAGAGTTCCATGACGCTGGTTGATTCATAAGGTTCTGATCTCATAACCTGTCAAGGCACCCAACGTTTGAGTAGAAAGGTCTAAATCTCCTTACCCGCACAGTTCTCTCCCTTGTTGCCTGCCCAACTCAAACTCCTTCCCCGCACAGTTCTCTCCCTTGTTCCCTGCCCAACTCAAACTCCTTCCCCGCACAGTTCTCTACCTTGTTCCCTGCCCAACTCAAACTCCTTCCCCGCACAGTTCTCTCCCTTGTTCCCTGCCAAACTCAAACTCCTCCCCCGCACAGTTCTCTTCCTTGTTCCCTGCCCAACTCAAACTCCTTCCCCACACAGTTCTCTCCCTTGTTCCCTGCCCAACTCAAACTCCTTCCCCGCACAGTTCTCTTCCTTGTTCCCTGCCCAACTCAAACTCCTTCCCCGCACAGTTCTCTCCCTTGTTCCCTGCCCAACTCAAACTTCTTCCCCACACAGTTCTCTTCCTGGTTCCCTGCCAAACTCAAACTCCTTCCCCGCACAGTTCTCTCCCTTGTTCCCTGCCCAACTCAAACTCCTTCCCCGCACAGTTCTCTCCCTTGTTCCCTGCCCAACTCAAACTCCTTCCCCGCACAGTTCTCTTCCTTGTTCCCTGCCCAACTGAAACTCCTTCCCTGCACAGTTCTCTTCCTTGTTCCCTGCCCAACTCAAACTCCTTCCCTGCACAGTTCTCTCCCTTGTTCCCTGCCCAACTCAAACTCCTTCCCTGCACAGTTCTCTCCCTTGTTCCCTGCCCAACTGAAACTCCTTCCCTGCACAGTTCTCTCCCTTGTTCCCTGCACATCTCAAACTCCTTCCCGACACAGTAAACTCCCTTGTTCCCTGCCCAACTCAAACTCCTGGATAGTTTCTTTCCTTGTTCACTGCACCGTCCTTTCCCTTGTTAACAGCACACCTCAACCTTTGTCCAACATCAAATAGTAAACATCATATAGTAAACACCAAATAATAAACTTCAGTTAGTGGACATCAAATAATAAACATCGGTTAGTCGACATAAAATAGTAGACATCATATAGGAAACAACATATAGCAAACACTATATAGTAAACATCACATAGTAAACATCAAATAGCAAACACCATATAGTAAACATCATATAGCAAACATCATTTAGTAAACATCATATAGCAAACATTACATAGTCAACATCAAATAGTGGACATATAATAATAAACATCAAATAGTAAACAGTAAATAGCAAACATCATACAGTACATTTTAAATAGTAAACACCATATGGTACACATCAAATAGTAAACATCAAATAGTAGACATCATATAGTAAACATCAAATAGTAAACATCAAATAATAAACACCATATACAAAATATGAAATAGTAAACATGAAATAGAAAACATTAAATAGCGAACATCATATAGTAAACATCAAATAGTAGACATCATATAGTAAACGTCAAATAGTAAACATCAAATAGAAAGCAGCATATAGGAAGTAGTAAATAGTAAAGATCATATAGTAAACATCAAATAGTAAACATCTTATAGTAAACATCAGATAGTAAACATGTTATAGTAAACATCAGATAATAAACATCAGATAATAAACAAAAAAAGTAAACATGAATTAGTAAACATCATATAATATACATGAAATAATAATCAGTTCGAGGATATCAAATAGTAGACATCATATAGTAAACATTATATATTTAACACCATATAGCAAACATCAAATAGTAAACATCATGTAGTAAGCATCAAATAGTAGACATCATATAGTAAACATCAACTAGTAAACATCAAATAGTAAACATCATATAGTGAACATCAAATAGTAAACATCAACTAGAAAGCACCATATAGGAAATATTAAATAGTAAACATCATGTAGTAAACATTTAATAGTAAACATCATAAAGTAAACATCTTATAGTAAACATGAGATAGTAAACATCAAAAAGTAAACATCAATTAGTAAACATCATATAATAAACATCAAATAATAAACATCAGTTAGTGGACATCAAATAGTAGACATCATATAGTAAACATTATATATTTAAGATCAAATAGTTGACATCAAATAATAAACATCAGTTAGTGGACATCAAATAGTAAACATCAAATAGGAAGCATCACATAGTAAACATCAGTCAGTGTATATCAAATAGTAGACATCATACAGTAAACATCAAATAATATACATCAGTAAGTGGACATCAAATAGTAAACATCATATAGAAGACAAAATAGTAGAGATATAATAGTAAACATCAGATAGAAAGCACCATATATGAAATAAAAAATAGTAAACATCATATAGTAAACATCAAATAGTAAACATCATATAGTAAACATCTTATAGTAAACATCTTATAGTAAACATCAGATAGTGTAGGTGATACGCTTTGGCCATTGACACATAATCCAGTACACTGTCTTGAATGGTTTATTTTATAACTTTAGCATAGATTGATGAATACATTCTTGGTTCAGTTTTGAAACATTGACTGATATTTTGTATTATGTCTTTCCTTGAAATTCTTTTACTGGCCCTTTAATTGTAACAGGTACAAGCTATAATAAAAACAAATGGGAAATATTACAACTTGTAACTAAGGTAGTAAGTACATGTTATTACCAACATTATTTTCCGGATTTTAAACGAAACATCTGTGATACACACTTCAACCCTTTCAACATGCAATTTACCCTTTTACACCATTTACATTTGTTATAGCATTGCTAGTTATGATTTACATGTTGTTCCTTATATATTTTGTTAATACTTACAAATTTTATGGGCCCTTTACACCCTACACAAGTTAGTGTCATTCTGCTTACATCCACGTGCTTGTCCATGCACTGACTAAAACCCGGATGATTAACCAGGACAAACCAAAGAAAGTAGAGAACTTAAAAGAAGCTCTCATAAAAGAACTAAAGTGACTTATCCTCACAAGTGGTAGCCTACAGATAGTAAACGTCAAAAAGTAAACATGAATTAGTAAACATCATATAATAAACATCAAATAATAAACATCAGTTCGAGGATATCATATAGTGAACATCAAATAGTAAACATCAAATAGAAAGCACCATATAGGAAATATTAAATAGTAAACATCATATAGTAAACATCGTATAGTAAACATCAGATAGTAAACATCTTATAGTAAACATCAATTAGTAAACATCATATAATAAACATCAGTTAGTGGACATCAAATAGTAGACATCATATAGTAAATATTATATATTTAAGATCAAATAGTTGACATCAAATAATAAACATCAGTTAGTGGACATCAAATAGTAAACATCAAATAGGAAACATCATATAGTAAACATCAGTCAGTGTACATCAAATAGTAGACATCATACAGTAAACATCAAATAATATACATCAGTAGGTGGACATCAAATAGTAAACATCATATAGAAGACAAAATAGTAGAGATATAATAGTAAACATCAGATAGTTGATGTCAATTAGTAAACATCAAAAAGTAAATATATATCAATTTGTAGACATCAAAAAGTAGACATAAAAAAGTAGACATACAAAAGTAGACTGTAGTTAGGGGCTTTCCTACAACATTAAACTGACAATGGTGTATTGTTTTGGTCGTTTGTTTGGGTTTTGGTCCTCCAATATGCAAGCTTAGGCCAAATTCTACACATCGAATGAATCTGTTAGTATTATTTTATAAACGCACCAAACTAAGATTTTGTATGATAGTCCATATTTTCTTGTGCGTATTACAAATCTTTTTTTTACAGCAGCTAAGAGAGCATATTGTCGCTTACCCTGTTATTGTCATTGTGACTTCTTTGCCCTGTCAACCCTGTGAAGATTCCGGGGTAGAATAGGTCTTCAGCAACCCATACTTGCTGTAAAAGGCGACTATGCTTGTTGTAAAAGGCGACTAACGAGATCGGGTGGTCAGGCTCGCTGACTTGGTTGATACATGTCATCGATCCCTATTGCCTGGATCGATGCTCATGATGTCAATCACTGGACTGTATGGTCCAGACTAGATTATTTTACAGACCGCCGTCATATCGCTATTCCCTGTCAACTAAAGTTCGTATAAAGGCGTCAATAGCGATAACCTGACCGTGATTGCTGTAAATAAAGGTGAGTTGTGCTATCTACCGATCCCTTTACGCATGATTTCGCCAAAAATTAATCCAAACTATACCGATTAATAAATAGAGGTTATCGCGTGAGTAAGTTTGGGGATGGTAAATATCCTACATTAGGAATAAACATTGTATTTAGCGAGCCTTGGCGAACCATGAACACATCAACTATGCAACACACATTTATGGAAATTAGATGAACAGTTGAAGTTAGCAAATGATTTTATTCGGTCGAACGTCTATCAGCATTATGGAATTGTGAGTCTACTCTCATAAATGTCATGACACATTCTAGGCCACTCGCATTAACGTGCTGACTTATAATTGCGTTAATTTCGTGATTTACAGTATTCAAGAAGAATACTTCATGTAGGACCAAAAGAGCAAATTACGAGCAGAGACTTGTTAATTATTTTATGACATTCATGCTAGCTCAAACGAAACTGTGATTTATTTTTATGGTATCCTCAAAATAAGGAGGATCCGGTTGCTTTTTTTGGAATACGATGACATGCATAAACCAAGTCAGCGAGCCTGACCACCCGATCCTGTTAGTCGCCTCTTGCGACAAGCATGGGTTGCCGAAGACATTCTAACCCGGATCTTCACAGGTGGGGGGCCTCACTGATTGTAATTTAAGTTTTCACCAGGTATTTCTATTGTCTTACATTATGTTGCCATTTTGCTATTTTGCCTAATTTGTAGACAGTCGGAGACGAAAATATGAAGAATTTTTTCTTGTGTCTCGTGAAGTAAAATGAAATGTGAACTTTCCTATCACTGTAGTCAGGTTCTGTGACTTGCCCCGATGGTCACGTCTCAAGTAGCATTCAACTGATATATTAAGATGAAATTATTTGAACGATATTTGCTGTTTACATATCAAAGTTTGCCAAGTTGTTACAAAATGGTTGGTCACATCAAGGCTTCTTAACCACAACATATTGTGCTGGGCACAGTAAAACTGGACTGAGGGAGGGCCAGGCGACCCTTCCACTCGCTCATCAGCAAACATATGCCTCCTTGCGGGTCACGTGCATGGCAATATGGGACAAAAAACTGCAGGGGTGAGGGCAGTTAAGTTGATGGAACAGTCACATAAGAGAGATTATTTTACAACTGTGAAACCTGGTTCCACAAAGGAAGAGGCGAAAACTGAACCTTTGTGAGATTTACAGAACAAAGGCAGTTATTTCTAGTTTCTCAAGTTAGACTCTCTCACAATAAGTGAGTGAAAAAAGACATCACTGCAGGCACACCCAATCCCCCAACCTCAAGTCTGCATGTATCAATACTCATTCCTGCAAACATGCTTCCTCACCCGCTTAACTTACTACACAATCATCTCACTACATCTACGCCAAACCTCGTATCTCCACGCACACACGCACACACATCCATTCATCTTTCCCCACCATATCCCTACAACCATCTCATTATGTCTACGTCAGCCCTCATGGATCGATGCGTATGCTTACATACATACTCCATCCTCCCAATATTCAACAACAACCATCGAACTATAACTATATCCGCCCTCATGTATCCGAATACGTGCTTACATACATACACCCTACTACCATTCCACTACATCCATCGCATTATAAATATAACCGCCTTCATTCTTCCGTACTCATGCTCACGAAGCATTGCATGCATCCAATTACATGTTTGAAATGTCGTTAATATTTGACAATAAACAGAGATTATTATAACACAATAGATTTAATCAACATCATAAAAAGAAGGACAGTCAGGAATAAACATTTGTTCACTTCCATGGGAACCGTGCCAATTTAAACATGTCAGAGGGATACATAAAGTACGTGATCTTGGCTACCAGCTGTTGGACATTTTGGTGGAAACCTCGGTGGCCGACTTTATGTGCTGGCGATTAGGTGCCTCACTCTAGCTGTGTGTCTGTGTGTGTGTGTGTGTGTGTGTGTGTGTGTGTGTTAGTCTTAGTGTGTGTGCGTGCGTGCGTGCGTGCGTGCATGCTTGTGTGTGCGCGTACGCGCCCGTGTGTGTGTGAGTCTTAGTCAGGTGTGTTACTGCAAGCATGCGTGCGTGTGTGCGTGCGTGTGTCTTTTAGTCTTAGTGTTAGTGTTAGTGCGTGCGTCCGTCCGTGCGTGAGTGCGTGTGTGCACTTGTCAATTTTGGATATTCATCTTGTGCGGCATTCCCAGGTATAAGATGGCCTTTTCGTAACCAGGAATATCAAATGTCCCACCTGTACCATGGCGTCATGTGAGTGGTGAGTGAATAATGTTTAACGCCGCAGTCAGCAATGTTATACATGGAGACGTTATGAGTGGATGAATGTTTGGTTAAGGACAAAGTCAGCAACGTTCCGCCTGTACCATGGTGACATGTAATGAGTGAGTGAATGTTGTTTAACGCCGCAGTCAACAACGTTCCGCCTGTACCATGGCGACATGTAATGAGTGAGTGAATGTTGTTTAACTCCGCAGTCAACAACGTTCCGCCTGTACCATGGCGATATGTAATGAGTGAGTGAATGTTGTTTAACGCCGCAGTCAACAACGTTCCGCCTGTACCATGGCGACATGTAATGAGTAAGTGAATGTTGTTTAACGCCGCAGTCAACAACGTTCCGCCTGTACCATGTCGACATGTAATGAGTGAGTGAATATTGTTTAAGGCCGCAGTCAACAACGTTCCGCCTGTACCATGGCGACATGTAATGAGTGAGTGAATGTTGTTTAACTCCGCAGCAACAACGTTCCGCCTGTACCATGGCGACATGTAATGAGTGAGTGACTGTTGTTTAACTCCGCAGTCAACAACGTTCCGCCTGTACCAAGGCGACATGCAATGAGTGAGTGAATGTTGTTTAACTCCGCAGTCAACAACGTTCCGCCTGTACCATGTCGACATGTAATGAGTGAGTGAATGTTGTTTAACTCCGCAGTCAACAACGTTCCGCATGTACCATGGCGACATGAAATGAGTGAGTGAATGTTGTTTAACGCCGCAGTCAACAACGTTCCGCCTGTACCATGGGGACATGTAATGAGTGAGTGAATGTTGTTTAACTCCGCAGCAACAACGTTCCGCCTGTACCATGTCGACATGTAATGAGTGAGTGAATGTTGTTTAACTCCGCAGTCAACAACGTTCCGCCTGTACCATGGCGACATGCAATGAGTGAGTGAATGTTGTTTAACTCCGCAGTCAACAACGTTCCGCCTGTACCATGGCGACATGTAATGAGTGAGTGAATGTTGTTTAACTCCGCAGTCAACAACGTTCCGCATATACCATGGCGACATGAAATGAGTGAGTGAATGTTGTTTAACGCCGCAGTCAACAACGTTCCGCCTGTACCATGTCGACAGGTAATGAGTGAGTGAATGTTGTTTAACTCCGCAGTCAACAACGTTCCGCCTGTACCATGACGACATGTAATGAGTGAGTGAATGTTGTTTAACACCGCAGTCAGCAACGTTACACCTGTACCATGTCGACAGGTAATGAGTGAGTGAATGTTGTTTAACGCCGCAGTCAACAACGTTCCGCCTGTATCATGGCGACATGCAATGAGTGAGTGAATGTTGTTTAACGCCGCAGTCAACAACGTTCCGCCTGTACCATGGCGACATGTAATGAGTGAGTGAATGTTGTTTAACTCCGCAGTCAACAACGTTCCGCCTGTACCATGGCGATATGTAATGAGTGAGTGAATTTTGTTTAACGCCGCAGTCAACAACGTTCCGCCTGTACCATGGCGACATGTAATGAGTAAGTGAATGTTGTTTAACGCCGCAGTCAACAACGTTCCGCCTGTACCATGTCGACATGTAATGAGTGAGTGAATATTGTTTAAGGCCGCAGTCAACAACGTTCCGCCTGTACCATGGCGACATGTAATGAGTGTGTGAATGTTGTTTAACTCCGCAGCAACAACGTTCCGCCTGTACCATGGCGACATGTAATGAGTGAGTGACTGTTGTTTAACTCCGCAGTCAACAACGTTCCGCCTGTACCAAGGCGACATGCAATGAGTGAGTGAATGTTGTTTAACTCCGCAGTCAACAACGTTCCGCCTGTACCATGTCGACATGTAATGAGTGAGTGAATGTTGTTTAACTCCGCAGTCAACAACGTTCCGCATGTACCATGGCGACATGTAATGAGTGAGTGAATGTTGTTTAACGCCGCAGTCAACAACGTTCCGCCTGTACCATGGGGACATGTAATGAGTGAGTGAATGTTGTTTAACTCCGCAGCAACAACGTTCCGCCTGTACCATGTCGACATGTAATGAGTGAGTGAATGTTGTTTAACTCCGCAGTCAACAACGTTCCGCCTGTACCATGGCGACATGCAATGAGTGAGTGAATGTTGTTTAACTCCGCAGTCAACAACGTTCCGCCTGTACCATGGCGACATGTAATGAGTGAGTGAATGTTGTTTAACTCCGCAGTCAACAACGTTCCGCATATACCATGGCGACATGAAATGAGTGAGTGAATGTTGTTTAACGCCGCAGTCAACAACGTTCCGCCTGTACCATGTCGACAGGTAATGAGTGAGTGAATGTTGTTTAACTCCGCAGTCAACAACGTTCCGCCTGTACCATGACGACATGTAATGAGTGAGTGAATGTTGTTTAACACCGCAGTCAGCAACGTTACACCTGTACCATGTCGACAGGTAATGAGTGAGTGAATGTTGTTTAACGCCGCAGTCAACAACGTTCCGCCTGTATCATGGCGACATGCAATGAGTGAGTGAATGTTGTTTAACTCCGCAGTCAACAACGTTCCGCCTGTACCATGGCGATATGTAATGAGTGAGCAAATGTTGTTTAACTCCGCAGTCAACAACGTTCCGCATGTACCATGGCGACATGAAATGAGTGAGTGAATGTTGTTTAACGCCGCAGTCAACAACGTTCCACCTGTACCATGTCGACAGGTAATGAGTGAGTGAATGTTGTTTAACTCCGCAGTCAACAACGTTCCGCCTGTACCATGACGACATGTAATGAGTGAGTGAATGTTGTTTAACACCGCAGTCAGCAACGTTACACCTGTACCATGGCGACATGTAATGAGTGAATGAATGTTGTTTAACGCCGCAGTCAACAACATTACAACAACAAGTGACGTTATTGGAATCGGAAGTGACGTGATCAGACCAGGAAGTGATGTTTTCAGAACCATCATTAAAAGATCAAAACCCCTGAGTATGTAACAGTGACAGATTCTCTGGAGATTAATGTGGACAAAACTGGCTTACAAGCTGTCAACAATCATCTGCAAGCTAAAGGGGTAACTGCTGCAGACATCCATGAGGACATGGTATCAACTTTCTAACATGATACTTTTTCTTTTGCCAGTGCTAAGAGGTGTTGAGTGGTGCTCTAGGGGAAGAGAGAGCCTCGAAGATGATGCAAGAACCGGAAGATCTTCAACTGCCAACACACAGCTCATGGTCTGAGGTAGTACTTGTCCCAGTGCACTTTAATGAGAACTTCCATATTTAATGATATCCTATCTCCTGTAAGTGAACCATGAAACAAAGGTTTCCACCTTTATGAAAAGGATATATGCACTTCCGGTTTAATTACTCAACTTCCGGGTTTGGAAACCATATGTCCACCGAAGTAGAACTTTAATGCAGAAAGTTACATCCTCTAGACTGCTTCGCAAGAAAGTTATATTAATTCTGATACCTTCGGTCAGTACTTCGAAACGAACATTTCTGTTCTTTGTAAGGAGGAGCCAAATAATTTTTTAACTTACAACTTATTATTTTTCAGGACACCCACCACGACCTTTAGATATCGCCCATCCGTCCCATTTGTTAAGTAATGTTGTACTGACTGTGTGACGTGAGACTGTACAAACACAAAATATGCTTTGCACAGAAAACCAGAATGCAACTCACGGTGTGAAAGCCAATCAAATCTCAGAAGCACATTCCTTTTAACGAAAAGCTAATAAAAGACCACAAAACACCTGTACAATAGGAGGAATTTATGAGTAAACAAACGGAAAGTAAATACACTGAAGAGAGAGATATTATATTGTTTTACATAGGAGAGCGCCACTTGGTGGCAAGATGAAAGTACACGGACTAACAGCTCCGACTGAAAAAAATGAGCAAGACGAGTCTGCTCACGTCACCTGCGCATTCCATCTGGTTGCTACATTCTTCAATCTGAACTGAAAACTACAAGTAGGTGAACATAAGACCAACAAGCCCCTTTCTCAACACCACCATGATACTGTTGTCGTGTACATATTTGTCCCAATTCGTTGAAAATTCCTTACATTATTTTAAATACAATGTATCAAATATACAGCTTATATTATAATAAAATATTCCCAACTTAATCTTATATACCTGTATATCCAAATTCTTGTTAGCTACCTTTATTATTCTACTTCTATTTCATTTAAATTATTTTACTTTCCATATGTTTTATATAAACTTAATATTACTTTGATACACGTTATCCCGGCTTTTTCATTTTACACCCTACTTACATAAACAATAAGCCGTCCAAATTCATACCCATAGGCACAAAATCAACATGCCCATTGTCCAAACGTAATCCCCTGCTATTTTAATTCTATACCCGTCAACGTCTGCCAGTGAGCGAAGCTCAATCACTGTCAGTGTCTACCTACCCGTCACCTCTAATTATCCCCCTTAGGCAAAGGATTACCGCAAGGCAAACATTACACCAAATGCATTGTTTTTAGAAAGGAATCCCCTTCTCGTTAATGTCAAACAGTAGGTGAGTAAAACTTGGGAAATCAGTCAGTCATTACAAGCCTTAGGTAAGAAATTCTTATCCAATCAAAATTGGCGATACATACTTTGGACCAATAACAGTAAAGGCGCAGTTCTAGCTCCTCGGCCTCTCAACTATATAAAACCAAGGAGATGCCCCTTTGGTAACACAAAAAAAATCCAAATACTTACCGACTCCCTAATTGGACTGCAAGCCCTCCAAAACAAAAATACCAAACACCGACCTAAATTAATAAATCAAATACTTAAAAGCTCCAACGACCTAACTAAGGCAGGCAAACAAATAACCTTCTTGTGGATACCCGCCCACGTAGGAATATACGGTAATGAAAACGCCGATAAAGCAGCTAAACTATCCCTCAAAATCCCAGAAATAAGCTTAAACTTACCCATCTCAAAATCAGAAATTAAAAGTGTAAACAAGCAAAAAATCACAAAAATGGCATAACCTATATCTAAACTCAAAAAGCCAAATCAAAAAAGTGCTCAGCAAACCACTAACCAAACCAAAAATTCTCCATCCATCCAAAAAAATCGACAGAGTAATCACTAAACTCCAAACAGGACACACCAACCTAAATAACCACCTAAATAAAACAAAAAAAACACACTACTGGTAACTGCCCACACTGCAAACAACCAGAAACCCCAGAACACGCACTCATCCACTGCACACACTACCTAACACATCAAACCGCATTACAAACCACCCTCAATCTAAACAAGGCTCTCACTCTAGAAGCAATACTAAACCAACAACATAAACTAGAAAACTTCAAGGCCTTAGGCGTATTCTTAATCAAAACGGAACTAATAAAACGCATCTAAAAACACAATAACATCCACCATACCCAGCTCCCTTAGTTCTCCCCCCCCCCAACCCCATCGGCATCTATTCCAAATCTCAAAATTCCCAAATTCTATATAAGCAACCCCTAAAGCCCCCTTTTGGGTTGCACTGACCACTTTCGCCCCTTTCAGAAACACATTAAATGGCCTGGCCGGGCCCGTGTGCGAAATACGCATCAGTCGGAAAGCGCACGTTAAATCTCCAAAGTAAGTAAGTAAGTACCCTTTGGTATCACATCTGCTCAAGAATAAATACTGGAACTGTCGCCATCAACTCTGTGATTTATATTCTGAACTTTATGTTCTAAGGTAAGCTGGTTTCCATTGTTCAAATTATTTACATGTGTACTTTTTGTTTAGAAATGATAGAAGTTATACCAAATAACTGGTTAAATATGCAGTGAAGTTATCTCACTTGAACTGAGTACAGGTAATGTATTTATGTTGTCGTTGTACAAGGTAAGTAATTATTGGGAATGTTTGTGTTTATAACGTTCTATTCGGTGTTGTTGCTATTAATTATAAAATGCAGTTAATATTTTTTATAATAATACTGCTAACAATTATCATTAATTGTATGTCATACTTTGTTGTGAATAGTTGTATTTTAAGTGTATTATACAGATCTCAACATTGTTGAGTTACCGCACATTTATCGTTAATGTTAATATTATTGATAATATTGTAAACAGGCTAGTTTAAGGAAATGCCAAGGGCAATACCTATCGTAAGCCTCCAGCTGTTTGAATGTGTACAAATCTCAGCCATATTATTGATATACATAAATCTTCTTGATAGATGCAAAAGTGGTAGTCTGTATATCTGTGTAATCGTATGTGTATGTGTTTAGTCTCGAGTTTAACTGTGTCCTTTCTATTTTCAGTATCCAGTTAATTGTGATATGTAAATGATATCAACTATAGCCAGTCATCTTCCCGCCATTGTCAACTCCACCATGCTAATTCCCCCAACAATCAATTATCAACTCTATATTAAATGAATGTTAAATTGTAATATTATATAATATCTTATGTACATCTTTA
This sequence comes from Haliotis rufescens, assembly GCF_023055435.1. Lineage (NCBI taxonomy): Eukaryota > Metazoa > Mollusca > Gastropoda > Lepetellida > Haliotidae > Haliotis > Haliotis rufescens. Next base: position 748,111 of record NW_025964046.1, read on the forward strand.
TTATTGTAATAACTTGAAATTGTGTATTGAATGTATCTTGATCACATCTGCTCAAGAATAAATACTGGAACTGTCGCCATCAACTCTGTGATTTATATTCTCAACTTTATGTTCTAAGGTTACCCAAATATATGTGAGAGCGCACAGCACACGCGCGTTCTCAATACTAAATTACTAGCAACACGATAGGCGTGATTCGAGAGTGACACCAAAACATTTGTAAAACATGCAAATTTATGATACCATAAGCTACATAGGCATTACTGCTATATAATTGCAAACTTTAGCAAAATGCAAAAGTACTATAAAGATTGACACACGAAGATTCATGGATTTCTTCAACATTGTTGTATCAAGTGAAAGAACGTCAACATGCATGACAAAGCTTTTCTACGTAGTATTTTACATCAACATCAGAAGCATGAACAATATATCTGAAGACATTTCCAGGATTTGCATTGTCATAAAAATCATCATGGTGTTTCTTGTCCAACAGTTTCCACATCCCATCCAGTTCCATCCGCTGCATCAAAGGTTCCAGTCTGTTGTTGTATTCCTTTACGTCAGTGAAGCAAGCGTGAGGGATCCCGAAGCATATCAGACCTCCTGTAATAGACAACACCGAACATCAGATCGGTTCTTTTGTCAGCACTATGGTACTTACTCACTAGCTTCGAATTAAATGGGAATGATATTTCTCGCTGATTTGTTTATTAGGTTTAAATAAACCTTGACACAGCAACAGTCCGTAGAGCTAAATGGGATCTCCTGGATCTCAGATTTAATGAAACATAAAAAGAAGCTATTTGTACATCGTACGAATATGTTAAATAATTTTCGAAACATCAATGCTTCAAATATTTCATAATTGGACTATTTCCAGTTTGCTGAAAGGTACGCTTATAGTAATACCCCGGGGCGTTTCTGAACCAAACAAACCATGCAACGTGTAAAACATAATATCCACCTTCAGGGGATGGCGGTTACGACCCAGGTTCGTTTGCCTAGATTGCTACAATGCCTTCAGCCCATTTCTCCTGTCCCCAGTCGTTTTATTGCTGGCACAAAAACAAGAAATCTAAAGAAAAAACATGTTATGAAGGAAAAGTATCATAAAAAGAATAAGATAAATATAAATGTAGGAGGTGTACGTGATTCTGTATAGTGTCAAAGAAAATGGTGAAGGAAAGGGTGTGTTTATATGTAGCCCTCTGGCCGATGATATGATAAAAAGTATTTATCTTAAGAGCTGCTTTGCTGTCACAGGAGAAACAAAAGCAAAGCCACCACCTCACCCTCGAACAAACTGAGTGACTGTTTTAAACAGTATCCCAGTTGAATCATGGCGTGTCTGTTCAATGTGGAATTCTTTTAAACTATTACATATTAGCTGGTCAGTGAAGTGAAAGTAAAACTGTGTTACCTGGCTTCACCAGTCGGGCCATCTCCAGTAAAGCAGCACAAGGTAAAAGACCTGTGTTGAAAGCAGCAGCAGCAACCAAACCGTCGTAGCTGTCTGAAAGTAGAGGATATATGTGTTCATATATACACACAAAACACACACACAAACACACACACACACACACACATGCACACACAAACACACACACACACATACATACATACATACATACATACATACATACATACATACATACATACATACATACATACATACATACATACATACGCACGCACGCACGCTCACACACATACATACATACATACATACATACATACATACATACATACATACATACATACATACATACATACATACAGACAGACACGCACGCACGCAGGCACGCACGCACACACACACACATACATACATACATGCATGCATGCATACATACATACATACATACATACATACATACATACATACAT
>NW_025964046.1:752500-777433 GCF_023055435.1 Haliotis rufescens
TCAATCTCCACAAGTGACACCAAAGAATCACTAATATGAGGGTTCCACAAGGTGGGCTCACCTGCTCTGCTAACATTCCTGTGCCAGCACCAACATCAAGGATTCTCACAAAACCCATCACATCCGCCTGAAAGTAGTCAGCCACACCCTCGGCTACGTATATATGGCCTCTGTGATTTCGGGTTGTCCACACCTACAAATGTACACCATCCTTTAAAAGTCCATCTGGTCGATTTATGAAAAAGAAGAATATCCACAATTTATGTAAAGTTTTAAGGAGAGGAAAAGTAGACGTTTGTGGTTCTATCAATATCTGCATCAGTTTAAATAATGAAGATAAGACCTGTCGTTGTAAATATATCACTCAAATGACACAAGATTAAATTCATCTCACCTACAACCAACACTCTACAATGTGACGTGCACGTGCCTGATGACATTCACCTCATCTACAACCAACACTCTACAATGTGACGTTCACGTGCCTGATGACATTCACCTCACCTACAACCAACACTCTACAATGTGACGTTCACGTGCCTGATGACATTCACCTTACCTACAACCAACACTCTACAATGTGACGTTCACGTGCCTGATGACATTCACCTTACCTACAACCAACACTCTACAATGTGACGTTCACGTGCCTGATGACATTCACCTTACCTACAACCAACACTCTACAATGTGACGTTCACGTGTCTGATGACATTCACCTCATCTACAACCAACACTCTACAATGTGACGTTCACGTGTCTGATGACATTCACCTCATCGTAAGTGTCAGCGACTTTTGTGAAGACATCAGCAACTTGGCCTGTAGTCATGCCATCTCTCTTGCCAAAGTCTTTAAATGCGATGTTTCTGGCGTTTTCCATTTTGAAACTAAAAGGTGTGGAAGGTAAAATAATATATTATAAAGGTGTTTGCATTTCATACATCCAACTACCCTCAGGTTATAAGCACCCCGGTTAATAGAAAACATGTGCAATCTGCAGTACAATCGTAAAAAAACAGAAAGCCCAACGCAACTGTGTACATTAATACCAACGTGATAAAGATTCATGCTTTAAAAATGTGGCTTCAAGTTTAGCTGGTTGGTTGGTTTGTTGTTTAACGCCGCACTCAGAAATATTTCAGCTATATGACGGTGGTCTGTAAATAATCGAGTCTGGACCAGACAATCCAGTGATTGATATCATGAGCATCGATCCAAGCAATTGGGATCGATGACATGCATCAACCAAGTCAGCGAGCCTGACCACCCGATTCCGTTAGTCGCCTTTTACGACAAGCATAGTCACCTTTTATTGCATGGGTTGCTGAAGACCTATTCTTTTCCCGTAATCTTCACGGGTCCTTCAAGTTTAGGGAAAACAAATGTCTGATAGAGTACACATTTAAAAGCGAGTATATTATGAATCTAGCTGATCATGACTTAAAAATATATTCTTTATAATAACTTAATAGCACACCCGGCTCAATGACATCACATCCGGATGGAAGAAAACACATACATTTCACAATATTACATTGTAGCGGAAAGTACTATGCCCTTGGTACCTTGATAAAGAATTTATAAGCACTTCAGTGTTGAAAACATTATTTCTAGTAAGGAAAAACACATGCCTTTGGTTTTAAATTTTGTCGTTTCATCTACGTAGATGATACTCTTTATTGTCTCTCTTGAGTCGGAATACACCTATCTGTACTCACACTCAAAATAAACGCAAGTGGTTTTAAGCAATTAGGTAACAAACACGGAACCATAAATTGATACGAGTTTTAGCATGTAGTGAAGCCTGATGGTGTTATCAATATTTTTGATTGCATTTTGGAAGCCCCGAGTAAAAAGGCAACATAAAAAACGAATCGCCAAAACGCACCATTTCATTGAATATGTGGGTATCATGCACCCATTTCTCGCGAAATCGAAAATGCACGAACTGTCACGAACTGTAGTGGGTATAAAACTGTGGCCGATTCTTGGACCTACCACTCCTTGGTCAACAATGCCACGCCTAACTCAAATTCAGAGAAACCAGGCTATTGGACGTTTAGAAGCTGGAGAGTCTGTCCAAGATGTCATTTCAACGTTAACATAACCACAATTTACCGTCTCCTGCATCGATACAATGCTACACAGACCACAGATGACCTTCCTCGGAGCGGTCGTCCTAGGGTCACCACACCTCAACAAGATCGGCAGATTACCAGCACGTCGTCCTGTTCTCAGTGGGCACAGGATCACGTCATCGTGAGTGGAGGCGTGTCATCTTCTCTGATGAAAGTCACTTTTGTGTCTCCCATGCAGACAGAAGAGTCAGAATTTGGCGGCGTCGAGGTGATCGTTTCGCTGACAGAAACGTTGTGGAAAGGGATCCATGGGGTGGACCTAGCGTCATGATATTGGCAGGGATTGGACTTAATGCGAGACTTGGACCCATGTGCTTTCTGAATGTTGGTCAAGGTCGGGGACACGGCGTCACTGCTCAGCGGTATATCGAGCAAGTGATCAGACCCCACATTGTTCCATTTTTTGCACAACATCAACAACACATTTTCCAGCAGGACAACGCTCGTCCCCATGTTACCAGAGCTACCATGGCCTTTCTGCAACAACACAACATCCGTGATCGACCGTGGCCAGCCCTCAGCCCTGATCTGAACCCCCATCGAACACTTGTGGGATGAGGTTCAAAGGCGTCTGCACAAAGTGCGCCCAGTCCCTACAACTGCTGATGAACTACGCGCAGCTGCTCTGGATGTGTGCAGGAGGATCCCTAGGGCCTTACAAATTGTCCGATCCACTCAATGTACAGGAGATGTGTGGAAGTGATCAATGCTAATGGTGGTCACACCAGGTATTGACTGACATTTTGGGTATTATCCCGAAACTCTGTAAGCCCTTAACATTTGAAAAAAACAATTATGTCATCTGCCTTTTAATCCATTAAACTATCTTCAGTCAAATTTATGTCAATATATATATATATATATATATATATATATATATGTATATATATATATATATATATTGTTTTCGTTGCGTGTATACATATATACACATCACAAACAATATGAACAAGTGATGAGACATGTCTCGTTTGAAATATTTGCATTTATTTTAATCCTTGCTAAACAATATAGTGAAAGAAAATATTCATTGAAATATATAAGCATGAAACTTCCCTGTGTACTACATGCACACCGACCGACCCTGATGGAATACTGTATCAGGTTACATAAAATAAGAATTACCACAAACAGAAAACACTTTTCCTGAGGAAATATTTGTATATGGCGAACAAGAGTACTATTTCCATATGTTCTTGATTTGAATAGGACGTCCATAGAAACAGTTAGTGATTAATTTCTTTCGTGTCAATCTATTCCATACTTATACATAATTAATTAATTCACTGGTAATCATCTATTCCCCATGTCAACATGACTTAGGCATTACAAGATTCGGTTTGCTTAGCGTTAGTCCTTTATATTTGACACAGAAGAATATGCCATTACTTCATATTTAAAATCGCATAGTGCTAGCGTTCTCTGTACTTACGTTCTTGTGTCTATCTGTTTAGTTTATTGCTGTGCTTGATCCCGTCGTGGTGATCCACATAGGCAGTCTGCGCCCACTGGTAGCTGACAGTGTTCTGAGGTGAAGATGATGTAAATGCTATAATAACCATCGAATATTCAACTGACTATGACTCAAGCCAATGGCAAAGAACCCACCTATCCCTTTGTTGTGCATATATATTTTTATATGTTTATACTGTGAATGAGTTAAAAGCAGTGGTGTGAAACTGCTTCACTCGTCATGATTCGGGTTCGATTGGGTTGTCAGGCTTGATGGTCCAGACTCGATTATTTACAGACCACCGTCATATAGCTGGAATATTGCTGAGTGCGGCGTTAAACAACAAACAGACAAACAAACATACACTGACAGAGGAAGCACGCTGCTAGAGGAAGTGCCCTGTGATAGGAAGCACGCTGGAGGAGGGAGTATGTATTCAGCCTGGGTCACTGGTGTCCGTCTTTTCAGTCATCAGAGCTAATGATGTTTGGCTTCATCCGACAGACATCTGTAACCCTCCATGTCAAGGACATAAATGTATCTCTTCTGGGTGAGGTGAGGTTAGGTGAAATTGGGTTTAACGTCGCGTCCAAGATTATTGCACTTATATAGCGACGTGCATGCACGTGTGTGTGTGTGACTGCTTGTACTAGTCCGGACTGATGCCAATTTATAGTGCTAGCTCACTGAGATACCATGCCGCAGTTTAACATGAATACCCCACTCAGACACAGTATACTGACTCCGAGCCGACCAGTCCTTGTTTTAGCCCCTTAATGTCGAGCGCCAGACAGGGTAACACCAAGTACCATCTTTTAACGTCTTTTGGTATGACGCGGCCGGGGATCGAACCCCAGACCTTCCGCTCTCCGGGCGGACGCTCTAGTATCTCTTCTGGAGCTGTGAGGTAGTTTGATTAAAGCTCGTAACGCCGGAGGCCCAAGTTCAATGTGTGTAGAATGTGCAAACCCCATCACCACTGTTCCCATCGGGGGCACGGAGGACCGAGTCATCTAAGGCGCTGTGCATAGTTGTCTCCCTTGCTAGCAACCCAGGATTGTAGGTTCGAATCCCGGTTCGCCCCGATTATGTTTCTAGGTTTGTAAGCACCATACCCGTTCGCGTGGGTTTCACCGAAGTGGTAAACCTCTAAAATCTGCATCACAAGTCTCTGAAAATGTATAAATGTGATAGAATAAGTAATTATATCTAAATTGAAAAGAAGCCCCAATGAGATGGGGGATTCAGATTAGAGCGTGCTCGCATGGCGTGGAGCTACATCACGTAAAGGTCTGAGACCTGCATCACTTGGTGCTTTCCTCCCACATTAAGCTGACACCCCATGTTATAACTGAAACACTGAAAGGTGGCATTAAAGCCAACTCACTCACTGTGTCATTGACCTAACATAGTTCCGAGGTAACAGATGTGAAACCGACCTTGACACAATATTTGTATGGCGTCGATTTGGTCTGGAAGTTTCATTCAGACCGCCACATAGTTAGACGAACCTGTAGCCTACCACAGTAATGACGATCATAGCTGTCATTTAGTATAATAACATGTATGACAATCTGCACTGTCGTTCCGTCTCTAGATACTGCCCTGCTAAATCCCCATGTCTCGATATAAAGCTGCGGTTGTAGCAAACAAAAACAACTTTCGATGCAGACAAAACATCACTAGTCGTTTCAAAAGCTTTTAGTGAGGCCTGGAATGTTATCACCTTGATCACACAACTTTTACGTTCAGCAACAAGGGTCCAGCGTTTGTTGTCCAAGTTTTATCCTAATCACTGATGTTTACTGTAAGTGAATGCACATGGTATAAACTCCACTTGTCTTTCTGTGAATACACAGAAAGTCCTTGATTGTATTAAGGGTAATGCTTAAACTTTTAGACAGGGATTTGGTGGTACATTTTCTGGACCCAGCAATATATGTCTCTTTGTCAGAACTGTTATGGAGCTTTGGTATGTGAATAATTGACGACGGCTGTTATTGTCAACAATAGAGAAGTCACCTGTGAGTATTTGCCAGACAGATGGGTGGCAGAATGATGCGTATTAGCAGCCACAAATAGTGGGATTAACATCAGTAGCTGCCAATTCCTCGTTGTGCAACATGCTCCTATTATTGAACAACATGGATGAAATGGTTTAATTTAGGAAAATGAAACTATTGTTTTTTTCCGAAAATTCGAAATACATTGGGGGAAATTCATTTGTGTCTGAGCAGTATATACAAGAACAGAAGAACGGCCTCACCACCATTTCCAGAAAGGACCAACGTAATAATTAAATCCCATCCTTTATTTCCAGACTGATACCATTACGTTTGATTTTTAGGAAGTACATGTATACAACGATGAGCCGCACGAAGCACATTGCATCCCGCTAACCGAAGTCTGCTCACGTCACCTGCAAATTCCATTTGGTTCCTGCATACTTCAATCTGAAGTCAGAACTGCAAACAGGAGAACTTGAGAGCAACGACCCCTTAGGATCCATCTTCAGCATGACCTTGATACTCAGCATTGATTCTTTTACATCAACATCAGAAGCACGAACAATATATCTGCATACATTTACAGGATATGCATCGCCAAAAAAGTCATCATAGTGTTTCTTGTCCAACAGTTGCCACAGCCCATCCTGCTCCATCCACTGTATCAGAGGTTCCAGTCTCTTGATGCATTCCTTTACCTCTGTGAAGCAAGCATCATGGGGCCCCGAAATATATCTGACCTCCTGTGATAGACAACACTGAACATCAGATACGTTCAATCGTCAGCAAGTAAGTACTGTGCGATTAACTCCATAGCTGAGACTTTTCAAAGTAGATTTTTTGAAATGGTCATATCTTGACACGAAGACCCAAATATTACTTACTTTCTTCAAGAAAGTAGAAAAACATATTGGTTACTGATTTCATAAAAATATATAGGCAAGAAAGCCCTTTCCATAATCATAAGACATTCATCGGTTTACTTAATCTGGTATAGTTCTCATGGCGTCACATAAAATTGTGACGTCGGTGACGTCAACAACAATGAATGACACCATCTTCAGTAAAGAGCAACAATACACTGCTCTGTCCTTACGGTGCTTGTTCACTCATGAGTCCTGGCCACTGTAAACAAATCCTCCTTATTATTACCATTTGAACTAACATAACTGACATAAGTCTATCCTAATGAGGTCCACTGTCTGCACATTAAGAAGATGTTTAATATACAATACAGGACCTGGTGGTTTATTAGGTACAGTCTCAAAGGTGACTCAAACCCGGAGAAGTAACATGTAATATACCCAAGCATTAAAATACAAGGGAACAGTCTCTCCGTCTGAAATCTCGTCACAGTCGTCATACATTGATATGTCACAGCAGGGTAACTTCGAACAATGGACAAAAAAGCTACGATGTGCCGGTTAGTGTGGATATACATCCGGAATACAGATCTGCTATGCAACTTTCTATTCGTGTTTCCTTGTCAATTTCACTTCCAGTGACCGTTGCCACCTGTGAATCTCTGTTTCTAGAATAAACCACGAAATTTTACAATTTTCAACTCTGTTATATTTTTCTCGCCAAAATTATATTCTAATAGGAGCCCCCTATTTCTAATTTTGAGAGCCCCCTGGGCGCTTATCACGTCGAATACGGTAATCAAATATGACCCGAAATGTTTTGATGCATATTAAGTACGAATATAAACGTTGATTTTTATAAGTTGTAGATCGTGTCTAACTTTGTTAAGTTTTGTCTAGACCTTTCTAGGTCTGCATTGGATCCAAATATAAACGAGAACATGACACAACATGTCAACATTTAACAAAGCAATGAGAAAAGCATCATGCATCATAACTCGTTTATCATGACATGCTCGCTCCTTTTGACAGATTACTTTTGCTTTTTTAAATTGACTAAGAGTTACCTGTCATTGATTAAACTATGCGACCATCTGAATGAATCGCCCTAACCGTTTAACACTTAATCGCAAAACAACACCCAGCATAAGTCAACGCCATACTGTACACAAATAGTGTGTCAAGAATTGTTTTACATGTGCTACCTCACACCCAGACTATTTCCATGTTACAAGGAGTGAGTTGGGTTTCATGCCACCTTGAACAGTATTTCAGTGATTTCACGACATGTCAGCTTAATGACGGAAGAAAGCCCCAAGAGGGAGGCAGGTCTCAGACCTTTACTACTTTGGAGAACCTCACAAGCAGGATATGAAGCTGACACACCTAGAAACATAATCAGGGTTAACCGGGAATCGAACCCAGAATCATACGGCGGGACGTCTCATGCCTCCTGTTCATGATACAAATGCATAAAAATAATACAATTTCTGATAACATCTTCACTTATAAAACTAGAATGTGCGTGTGTGTGTGTGTGCGCGCGCGCGTGTGGTGTGTGTGTGTGTGTGTGTGTGTGTGTGTGTGTGTGTGTGTGTGTGTGTGTGTGTGTGTGTGTGTGTGTGTGTGTGTGAAATCAATATAAATATTGTCTATGACCAAATTAAAACGTGGTGCATCACAATTGCGAAGACTTCCATGTTAAGGAGAAGTGAACAAAACCGTCTATCACTTGACCAACGGTGAAACAATTTGGTGTAGTTTACTGATGTGATTCAAATGATATTCTGTGATGATGTGCATTATAGTTGTGTAAAGAAATGGAATGTTTTGCAACGAGAAACCTGTCAGAACACATTAAATATTGAAGAGCCTTTTAATCACTCAAGCCCGATAAATTACTTTCGAATAGTTCCGAACCATTAAATGCGTCCGTGGTGACATCTGTTTAGTAATATTCAAATCAATTTCGCCCATAAAATAAAATATAACAATTTGTAAAAAATAAATCTTGTCTTAGAGCATGATGAATCGTGCATTCAAATTAGATGTTAATTTTGTAAAGTCTATCATGTTTACCTCCATGCTCAAGAAACCAGGTCGAGCCCAAACTTGCTAACAAATCGACGCATTCAAGTGTGACGTCAATGGTATTTAGAGCGTAGAAACTGGGGGGTTCGCCAATTATCAAATAAGATGTTAATTTTGTAAAGTCTATCATGTTTACCTCCATGCTCAAGTAACCTGATACAATACACAAGAGCAATAAATAATATCTCGTGTGATGATCAGATCAAGTGCATTTAACTGCATATAAAACTTTCAAAGCTTTTCAAAAGCTTTTCCACCTTATTTTCTCAGTATTTTCTTGACATTGACACGCAGTTTTAGTTTGAATTATCTGTGGAAATTTCATGTACAAATTGTTCCCAAGCATGTCAGTCACAAACTTACACAAAGTTATTCTATGATGTGTTAAGCAATTGACAAAAATATATCAATACTTCAAGAAATTTATGCTTTGTTAAATGACGATTTCCAAATTAGTTTACCCAGAAATCTGCATGCAAAAGAATTCAGTGTAAAAACAAACAAACAATAAAGAAATGGTATACACGTAAAAATTGTATTATAAAATGAGCTCGGTTCAAATCAATACAAATTAATGGTCAGCATTACAAAAATCAAAGGCAGTACACAATTCAAAGGCAGTACAAGTACAACTGCAATATAAAAAGCAGAGTCACGTTCTTGTCCCCTTATATATAATTAATCTGAAAACTAGATAAACATTTGAACATAGTAACTTCCAGACCGCTGATAACATTAGATAGTACTACATTCCTAAAAAAACTTATTATTGTCAAAATGCAATGCAATGACCTTCTTCTGAATATCAACAGAAACAATGCAATACTACAACATTGTTCAACAATACATTACACTGCCATATGACAGACCTCAGTTGCTGTTCTTTACTGTGCATTCATTCACGAGTTTCGAGTAGGTTACTCTTTTTATTACAGGGGAATTTCCTTGAAGGCAGCTTATTGTTTAGATGACGTACCGTTATCAACTTGTGACGTTATGGACAATGGAGGACGTCTTATCGTATGTTTATCAACAATGAAACACTGTGACGTCATATGGCCTCAGTTGACCAGTCAGTATTGAGAATCGCTAAAATGCACATGTGCAAGTATCGGAAAGTTCTTACGTACGATAGCACAACCTTATGGGAAGATACGTGAATCAGTCACAATTAAGAATTGACTATGTATATGTTTCGGGTCATTTAGGAATGAGTCGAAAAAAGACGTTGTGCAAACTACATGAAAAAATACACAGTCAATCCTTGTAATTAAATGCGACAACGAAAACATTTGTTATCCACAATCGTTTAATCAAAACAAGTATATAAACATGACGATAGTGGAAAACATTCCAGGCGTTGGAATACAAACTGTGACGTTACAAGAATCAGGTGCTGGTTTCATGATGCACATGACTTGACACGCCCACAAAGTCAGCTGACCTGTCAATCAAGGCAAAAGGCGCGGAGAACTGCAACAGTCAGACTGTTCACAAACCGGGACCAATATGTCAGGGAGAAAGCGGCTGTTTGAAATGATGTGGCCAGTAACCGCCACATTCCAACACTAGTTGCCTGAGAACAGAAAGACACAGTTGGAAAAATGCGAGTTAGAAATAAAACCCCAGACATGGAACTTGGACTCTGCATATTATACTGAATGCCAAGGTCATAAAGACTCAAGGTTTAACAATATAGCTTCAAGTTTAGGAAAACAAATGCCTGACACAGCACACATTTAAAGGCACACATGCAAAGGCAAGTCAATTGTTCACCTGAAAAAAGGGAATTGCATCGGACATCATTTTTGTCACTGATGCGTCAAATTTGGAAGTGTCCTCCACATGACTACCATAAACCTTTTGAAAGCTTTACTGAGTCCTTAAATTTTCTCACCTTGATCAAACGTTCGATAGTATCTCAAAAGTTGCGAAATGTAAACACCGAGGCTGGAGCTGCTTGAATATTGCTGGACACGAAGGGAAAGTTGACTATAGGACAGTTTAAGTCATCCCTCTTGTCATACAGTCTTGTGGAGAATCTTTTGTAACTCTGAATTGTTATGCATAAATCTAAATATGAACCGGATGAGGCGGTTTCCTATATGTCTAGTTCAGGTGGGTAAATCAGTGGAAGGGAATATGCTGTTTGATTGTTATTGAATGATATCAGATCATCGATATGCTCGAAGCTTAAGTTAAACTTATAGGCCAAATTACTTTGTTTAGACTTTTGACCTACAGAAATGTCGATTCATATGCATAAAGAAACAGATCTGCAAGAAGGGGAGCATAATTGGTGCCCATGGGGATGCCTACTTCTTGCCTAAATGTCTAACCTCCAAAAGTCGATTACCGGTGCCTACTATGTTAAATTGCTTCATCGCCTGAGAGATTCTATCAAATATAAGTGGCGTGGAACGCTGACTGCTGGTGTGCTCCTTTTTCATGACAATGTTGCTTCTCATACCTCTCGACTTGCAAAGGCTCCTGTGAGACAATGTGGGCTTGAGGAGCTTCCTAGACCTCCATACTCGCCAGATCTGGCACCAAGTGATTTCCACCTGTTTCCTAAACTGTAAGATCACCTTCATGGAAAGGACTATGATGACAACGATGACGTCAAAGCTGTCCTGAGTGGGTTTTTCAGAAAGTTCCTTCCTGACTGGAAATGAAAAGCTTCACTCTCGATATGAGAAGTGTATTGAAAAGCAGGGAGATTATGTTGAAAAATATAATTCAAATCAATGTCATAATTGTTGGTTTTGTTTGTTAGGCTTAGAACATTTTGACCAGCCCTCGTATCACGACTGGGAAAAACAGACATGGGCTAAACGCATTGTAGAAATGTGGGCAAACGAACCTGGGTCGTAACCGCCATCCCCTGAAGGTGGATATTATGTTTTACAGGTTGCATGGTTCTCTTTGGTTCTACCGATCAGAAACGCCCGCGGTAATACTATAAGGGTACCTTTCAGCAAACTGGAAACAGTCCAATACTGAAATATTTGATGCATTGAAGTTTTGAAAGTTCTCCGACATATTCGTATGATGTACAAATAGGTTCTTTTTACTTTTAAGTAAATCTGAGATCCACAAGATCCATTTTAGCTCTCCTGACTGTTGCTGTGTCAAAGTGTATTTTAACCTATAAGCAAATCAGCGAGAACTTAGGACCTCGTGTCTGAAACTATGACCATTTCAGTTAATATGTTTCCAAAGTTCTAAGCTATTGAGTAAATCCCACATTTGTGACAAAAGAACCGATCTGATGTTCGGTGTTGTCTATTACAGGAGGTCTGATGTGCTTCGGGGTCCCTGACGTTCGCTTCACTGACGTAAAAGAATACATCAACAGACTGGAACCTCTGATGCAGCGGATGGAACTGGATTGGCTGTGGCAACTGTTGGACAAGGAACACTATGATGACTTTTATGACGATGCAAATCCTGGAAATATCTTCAGATATATTGTTCGTGCTTCTGTTTCTTCCCTAAGCAGTTCTCTGCCTTGTTCCCTGCCTCAAGCGTATTCACTGCTCAGTTCCCTCCCTTGTTCCTTGCCCTACCTCAAGCTTATTCCCTGGACAGTTTTCTTCCTAGTTCCTGCACATCTGAAGCTTATTCCCTGCACAGTTCTCTCCCGTGTTCCTGCCTACCTCAAGCTTATTCCCTAAGCAGTTCTCTACCTTGTTCCCTGCCTATCTCAAGCTTATTCCTGCCCACCTCAAACGTATTCCCTGAACAGTTCTCTCCCTTGTTCCTCGCCTACCTCAAGCCTATTCCCTCCACAGTTCTCTACCTTGTTCCATGCCCACCTCAAGCGTATTCCCTGAACAGTCCTCTCCCTTGTTCCCTGCCCTTTTCAAGCTTTTTCCCTAAGCAGTTCTCTACCGTGTTCCCTGCCTATCTCAATATTCCCTGGACAGTTTTCTTCCTTGTTCCTGCACATCTGAAGCTTATTCCCTTCACAGTTATCTGCCTTGTTCCCTGCACAGCTAAAGCTAATCCCCTTCAGAGTTCCTTCCTTGTTACAACACAAATAGCTGCATAAAAAGTAAACTGTAGTTTAGGGCTTTCCTGCAACATTAAACTGACAGTGATGGATTGTTTTGGTCGTATCCTGTAATAGGCAAGCCCTGGCCAAATTCTACACATAGTATGAATCAGTAAGTGTTATTATTATGAACGCTCCAAACTAAAATTTTGTATGGAAGTCCATACTTTCTTGTACATATTACACATCTTTTCTCTCTTTTTTAAAAGCAGCGTAGAGAGGGTACGATATATAACTTCCTAGTAACTATAATGGAAAAAAGTTTTAGTTTCCTCAATGATTGAAGTTTATTTGTTCTCAACTGTTTGATCTCAGAGAATAAATTTAAATCTTGCATTTCTTTAAAACCGCCTCCTTTTGTATGTTTTCTAAGCACTCAGGGTGCATATTAGGCCAAATATGATGACTTGAAAACTGCTTGAAGCAACCTTTAAGCCAAATCTGTCATTTGGCCTGTTGTTTTAAGGGGAGATGACTTATCACAGTTTGCAGTTCTCAACAATTTTCATTTCTAGGAGGGAACGGATATCCAACCACATCAATGACTCTAATCTTGGTCACCTGACCGGGTTGCTGCAAAATGATTGGCCAAAATATAAGAGCATATTCATTGACGTGATACTGAAGATCTAGAAACATGGACGCTTCACTTTCAACCTCTTCTTCTTCTTCTATGTCTTCTAGTCCAGGCCCTTAAGGTGCCGTTAGGGAGTATCGTGCAGATGTGTCTACAAGCATCAAATTTGGCACAGGTGTAGACCAGAACATACTAAATGTATTTTTGGAGGGCGCCAAAGCCGGTGATCATTGGGGCCGCCATATTGGCAAAATCCAAGATGGCCGCCAGTCCCTATTGGATTTTGTCCTAACTTCATAACCAAAAGTCATAGGATCATCAATGAAGGCGCTTTTCATAGGTTTTTTACCTCAAGGACTCCAAATCTGGAATGTATGGTGGCACAGGTAGACAATCTGTGTAGGGTCAGGCTTCAGACTACTATCACCTCCAATGTTTCGGGCAGATCTGTTATGTCACCACTGCTGGTGCAACAAAGACTCTGGTTTAGTCATTGCTACTTTCTAGAATTGATTATGCAAACAGTCCACACAAGCCAGTAAAATGGCATCTGACAAGTAGCATCAGGACAATCTGACCCAGATGCATCCCCCACTTGGGTTTAGGGTCCTGTGTCTCAACCCACAATGGCACGGAAGAGCTCACATCAATGGACGCCATAGAGGTACCTCACATATTGACCGCTGGCGCTGGATCCCCATGAAAATCACTGTCGGAATCGGTTTTTGGGCATGGGTTTCTTATGATAATGGAAAGGCTTTTGATGCTTTTAATAACATGAGAGATATATGTAAGGGTATATTCATGTAATTAAGAAACAAACGACGAGTGCGAGTTTTTTTTATGTACGATAAACAACGACCACGTGATAAGTATTTCTTATATGTGATTACGTGCCGTCTCTTAATGATGTTAAATTAGTAAAAGGTACATGCTTTACAAAATATTGAGCAGTTTTTAAATAATGATGATTCCATGAATAGAATCCGACAGCAGCAATGTCAGGTAAATCCTCTTTTTGAACAGGGGGGTTGCATTTGGTCTTTCCCGCATATTCTCACAATTGTAATGTCAATTATCTGTATCTGTACCAATAACGATTGTCATATCGCTCTCTCGTTCGGATGCGATTGTTAGTGTATTGCGTTTATCTACCTTTCCCAGCTACATCTATGGGGAACAACCCAACAGACACTTCCCTGAAAAAAAATAACGTTGTCAAATTTACGACATCTTCAAGATGCGAGTGCATGTTCGAATCTCCAGAAATGACGTCATGATAGGCAATGTTTTATCGTGAAATGAATTACGCTTAATCCTTATCTTATAGTATCAAATATAGGTCAGTTTCTCATTGCTTTGTAATAACATATCCGTGTCCTGACAAATCAAATATCATTGCACAAGGGGAAATTCCAATATATACAAAATATACAATTTGTATATATGGTATATCCAAAAATATACAATTTTGTATATATGGTATATCCAAAAATATACAATTTTGTAAATATGGATGGATTTTACCACTGCTTCCCTCAGTTTCCTCTTACTGGATTCTCACAATCTATGGTTGATATTGAAAATATTACTAATCATACCGGACAGTATTATTGCATGTGACAAATATACTTTAAAACTATGTTCATTATGACAACTATATTTGGAGTGTTATGAAATAATTGACATTTATTCATGTTGACAGCATTTTACATAATAAAGAAATAGAAGATTTCAGCAGACTTTTGTCACAGGTAGATATATAATACGACCGCCTACTGTTTAGAAATAAGATGATCTATACATACAAGTAGTTCAGAGTAGTTTTAAACCGTGACGGTAAAATAAATTTATCGTGAATAGCGGCAAATATGAATATATACAATTTAACATATATGGTATGTTGATTCTGAATCTAAAATATTGCTTGATATTGTTTGCCAAACTTCTACTTAAGTATATAAAAAAGGATGTTTGTTTAGACATGCGTTCATTGTAAACAAGGATTAGTGTGACAGGATTACTAAGTTTGTCATCTGGTATAATAGTTTATTATTTATAGAAGAATTGTGTCTTGAACGCAGCATGGCCACATGTTTACACTATTCTTTCATGTCATGAGAAAATGTATTTCTATATTTCTCGATTTTACACTTTTCCCTATCCTCTGGACATATAATTATAATTCATTTGTTGTTGCTACTTTTTGATAATGATAAGGGTGGTGTAAAAGAGTGGAAAAATAGAATTTAAAGTCATTAGGAGAAGCTCTAGGAAATCTTGCAGGGAAAACTGCATCTGCGCTTCATGGTATATTAAGAAGTATTGTCTCCTGGCTCTAGACTTTATTCGCTGAGACTGCTACTCAGCTTAGTCAAAACTATTTATCCAAATCATGAATTAACCTACCGCAATTCCACCTACTCTAAGTGTTGTTTTCTGATCGCTATGTTGTTGATTTTGAGTAACAATATGTGGAGTTTGTTCAATTACTGAACGTGGTTGAGATGTTACTTCTGTGCCTGGCTGAATTACAGCAGATGGCTGTGGTTTGACTATTCCTGTCTCACCCGTGCTTGGGTGAGTTATTAAGACAATGTTAAGATCTGAATCGATACCTAGTGTTTGTTTATCAGTAGTAATTACAATTTTATTATTATAACCTACCATTTGAACAATCTTAAGTTCCATGTTACTCGGTGTCATATACAGACCTGTTCCAAAAACATAGTCTACTTTACCACCAGCATACTGTAGAACATCTTGATATGGGTTGTTGGCCGAAGGTGGATCAACAGGTGACGAAATAGCATCCTCTACGTTTCAGCAAACTGCTTTTGTGCAACAAATGCTGCGAATCCACAAATGATGTTTGTACGTGTTTGCGCCTGAGCCCCAACAACAGCTCATACATAAGTTCTGACTGAGTCATTAAGTCTTTCATTACCGGGGTGAGTAATAACTTCTGATTCATTTAAAATGAATCCCAAGCATTTTCAGCATCTTGTGGTTGCTCAACCTGTTGAACAGCGAATACAACTCCACCATCAAAGTTCATATGATCATCTCTCCACTCGTTACTCGAGAGAGCAATGTCCTATCGAAGCCAACCACTTTTCAATAAACTATTGCTGACTTCTTGAACAGAGCGTGTGCCACTGTATGGGATACCAAGACCATGATTAACTCCATGCAGACGCCAATCTAAATGTGTTGAAATAGCAATTTCACCATACATATGTTCATATGCCCGCTCATTGTATTGATTATTTGATGGATTCCATCCTGTGGTAATGGTTGACTTATATCTGCAAGGATACGTCTAATCTGAGTATAATATGATAAGGATTTTTAAACCGATTCAACATATTGTTGATGTGAAATTCGTCATTATCAATAAATAGGACAAACTGAATAGGTTATTACAGACAGGTGTTCAAAAGTCCCAATGGGCATGGCTACTCGTTATGTGTTTTATGTCATCTTCATGTCGTCATTTATGTCAATTAGGCAGGCACATTCTTGGTAATAATAATCGTGTATAGGCTCAAACAGTTTTTGTTTTCACATTGTCAATTCAAATTGAAGGAACATTATCACGGCCCCAAACGCGAACGTTCACTTCTGCCTCAAGTCTGTGGACACATTCTGGTTCCACTAGACAGTTACTGTAAAATAACTTGGTTTATCGGGGTTGTGTTATGTACTCCAAGTTGTGGGGAAAACTGATGAAACATATGGCTGATATATTGAAAGCTTGCTGATCCTTTGTTTCTCGTTGTACTAATGACTATGATTCACTGATTGTGGCCAAATGATAACAGCAGCCTCTGTCCCGCTCAGAGACAAACATCAACACATGGAAGTCAGGAAGTTATGTAACCGTCAAGGCAATGAGAGACATGTGACGGGAGGAATAGCCTTGCTGAGGACTTACTGACCTCATGATCAGTCTGACCAGAATAATTGGAGCGCCATTTTATCTCATTTTGCTGTTAACATTCTGTTTAAATATGTTTGTCCTATGAAGTAAGACGACTACGTCACTATAATTAACAAGCTTCGGGTAATCGGGCCACAATAGATAGATCTCATGTGTTAACAATGAAGACCATACACAAGGAGACAGTCTTTGGTTAAAGAATAAGACCCGCTGCAAAGACCTTGACGTGCAACTTGTGTGCAGATGTTTCTACCACTACATATTCGTGTAACACTCATTTAAGAAACAAAATCATATCTGGAAGATTATTTTGGTATGAACTGCATGTCACCATGATACATGTCAACTTATGAAAAATCGTCAAGTTATATGTGCGCATAAGTTAAACTGAAGCAGTTTGAAATGATACCACAGATATTGTTTAGGTTTTAAGTCTATGTTGTAGTTATGAATGTAGGACACTGAAATAAAATAATCAGTCAGGCGTTGTGAAGGGTAAAATAATTTGGAACAAGAGGTATTTTACTGGATTTTGCATCCAAGAAAATTAATATACATCACAGGTATTGTCATAAGGACAGAAAAAACATTTTAGCCAAATATAGGAAGAGTAATCCATGTCAGCATCTGTGCTATCGGTGTTTATGTAAGTTGTTACAGTGGATTTGTATCACAGCATGAACTCAACAGATCATTATTATATCCCAGTGTTTTTTTTAGAGTTTCATATCGAAACCAGAATGATTTTGTTGCTATATTAGTATCACAATAATTTAGATATTAGTATCAAAAATAATTTAAATGAAATGATGACTTATGTAATCACAAATCTCCTGGCGTTTATAAATATAAGATAACTAACATAGGAAATCCTAAATATGTCATATAAACATTAAAGAATGTCACCAATTGTAAAATCATGATTAAAGTAAGCATCAGTTCTAAAAATTGGAAATAATATACATTCGAGCATAAAAAGTTTAGTATCTTCAAATGGGTCTCCACATGGACAAGACGGATCGGGGAAGATTTGCCATTAGTATCGCCGTACCTTATTTCACAATTGCAAGTTGTCTGTTAAGATACTTAAATTATATGAACTATATGATCGTTTATGATACTGTGTTATAGACTACATGAACACACAACAAATGTTAAGTAATTATATGAAGGTGATTTCATGAACATCATTTTATCCACAGCTTATTCTGTTCAGTTAGTTTAATTCCAACGGAAATGTTCATGCATCAATGTTTTATTAAGTTATGTACAAACGTAGATTTGTACCCTTGGTAAATGCATATAGCTGTACATCTTTCGTATTTGCAAACAGACAAAACGATTACTTGTTACACTGAAACAGATGACATCTTTACTACCTTTGCGTTACAAAAGAAACTGAACATATTCTATCCCAGTAGATGGAGAAGAGGATAATCCCATTGTTGTTTGGTCAGTTAAGAGAACTGTTACATGAGAATCATTTGCCAGACATTCTCATTCACAACAAACCAAACACAAATTTAAATATTATATTCACCAAATAATGCAGCCTTTATATGTGATAAATACGTCAATTAGAAGTGAGGCGCTCTAACAGAACAGAACTTTGGTTAATGAAGACATGAGTCAACAATCTACGTCTTGTTTTATAAGATGTAGAACACAAAAACACAGATATTGGTATTCGTCACCGATGTCTGTTAAACCACATAAAGGCATATTAGTTTATTGTGTAGGATACATTGCCACCAGCCTACTCTTATTGGCATATAAAAGTCAGCCAAGCATCATCTACGTAGATTATAGTTCCATCGATCGCGACGTCGATGTTACTTTCATCTACGGAGATGATACATTTCTATAGACCGTAACCCTAATACGCTTCCTCAAGGTAGCAAACATGTATGAGATAAATATATCAAGTCAATACCTTGTATACTTGATATGCGTGTCAACCATTACTAAAAGTGTCTAACAAGTGGGATGTCTGACAGATGAGAGGACACCAAATGTACGGGTCACCAATTCTCTAACAATGAATGTAAAGACACTAAGACACTGGACAACGACGACCACCGGACTTTGCCGGATGGTGACGGAAGCCAGACAATTAAGCGAGAGGGAAACGGTACGGTCACTTGACCGTGACTGTACAGTTTTTCTCCTTTTTTCCAACATTTGAAATATTGGGTTCGCGTTTCTCTGTTCTCACATATGTTGATACCTTTGCCATCAAGGCTCATATGACCCCAAACCCCGTCATAAAGTTGTCCTTTGTAGTGAATTTAATATGAAATCGGCTATTAACTCAAGATGTCAAAGTCTTTCATATTTTATTTCCTGAAAGATGAGGATAAACTTTCCTGCCTTTGATTTAATAGAAGTTAGATCAACAGCTGAAGTCAAGTTTTTGAGCATAGCAAATGGTAGTTTTCGATCGAACTGCCACCAAATCTACATCCTAGAATTCTAAGTCGACAGTCTTTGTGTTTTCGTTTGCTGGTTAGCTTTTACAGGTCAAAAGCAAAGTTAATCGCAATACTTTCTTGACGCATTTTAGGCCTGTCATACAGTTCCTGAAACAAATATATCAAATACAGCCGATGCAAGTCAATCATATCTGGCAAGACTAGATTACTGCAGTTATATATTTTATTGATATAATCAAACAATTGATTTTATTTTTGTAAAATATGTTCATTTCAGAAACTAGATGTTAGTCTAGCCAGCGGTCTAATCTCGCATTAATTTGGTTACACGTTTCATGATTTACAGTATTCGTGAAGAATATGTAACAATTAGCCACAATTGGAGCCTTTGGTAGCAGAAGAGGGAATGATAAGCAGAGACTTGCTAAGTATTTTATGATATTCATGCTAGCTCAAAAGAAACTTTGATTCATGTTTGTAGTACACACCAAAAGAGGGATTACACAAGTGATATATTAAGATGACATACAACTTATACATACTTACGTGTTTAAACTACTATCAAACAGTGAGGATAACGGTTGTTTGCATAGAGGTGAGCGTATCCTGCACCACCGGTGGAACAAACACATGCAAAGGCAAGTTAGTTGTTAAACCCGGAAAACACGGAAACGTTTGGCACAAGTCAAAACAGAGAATTTCATCGGACAAAACTCCATTTGCTACTTCTGTGGTAGTCACAAATCAACCCATTTATTCTTCCAAAAATAGCTTTAACCCTTTTAAAGCTTTTGAGAAATTCAACAGTATGGGTTTCGTCTGACAAAGCAAGAAGCACAAATGGGGCATGTTTCGGCCAATGATTAGAGTATTCTTGCAAGTATAAGGGTCCAACAGGAGTTATTTCTGCGACATGCTATTTCAAAACCCAAAATTCAGAGTGATATTTATGAAGACAAAAATTGAAATAATACAAATATAAATTCCTTCCAGGTGAAGGCTTTCACTTGAAATCAAAATAACCAAGCATATTTTAGTCAATGACACATCTCTTGGGGTAGCAGTTCATCTTTGACACCATTCTATGGTATTTCTGGATAGGAAAGTTAACTTACAAAGTTGTAATATACGTGAAAGGATTAATGTTGCTGATTAAGCGCAAAGATATAAACTCTAACAGACTGCTCAGTAACATTCATGTAATATTAGTAATATTCAAATAACTGTACTTGTTCTAGGTGTGTGTGACGTGGATACATATATATAAGCGTATAGAAGAAACGTCAACAAACTTGTAGCTATGTATAAAATAATAAATAAGCAATGTCCTTCATATGTAACTGATCTTATACCACCAGCTGTGTCACAGAAGGTCAATTATAATCTCAGAAGCCGTCATGATTTTGTAGTTCCATTTGCACGGACATCTACGTTTAAAAGGTCTTATATTATAGATACATTAGGCCAATGGAATAATATATCATCAGGAATCAGGGATAGTCCGTCAATATCTTATTTTAGAGCTGTCGCATCTGAGCAGCCTACATCACCACCTATTCACTATAATTGCGGTGAGAGATCTACAAACATATTGCACACTAGATTGAGACACAATTGTAGCACACTAAATTCCAACCTGTTTCGTGTTAATTTATCTGATACTATTTCCTGTAAATGCGGAGCTCCTTGTGAAAATTCATTCCATTTCTTCTTCGAATGTACCTTATATGATGATATAAGGGAGACATTACTGACAGCTATCGATAATCTTGGAGGACAAAAAACTCTACATAGTATTTTTTTTGGTGATCCAAACTTAGATGTTTTCCTGAATACAAAAATATTCTTGTCTGTACACAAATTTATAGAGACGACTAACAGATTCAGTAGTTAGCATATTATTGTTTCCAAACTGTTAATCATTAATATTGTTAAATCTATATACAACACTAACATGTATTATATTAGCATATGTATGAGATGCACACTGTCTTCACTTTCCAGCACATTGTACATATCCTTGATATGAGCACTGTATATAAATTTATATTGCACACTATGTTTCCACAATGTGATGCTTCAACTGTAAATTGTTCATTTTATTTTTATGTATAACTGTATATAGGGAGAAGGCAGTAATAAGTGCTGCACTTGTGCCCAATCCCTTTGTCTTTTTGGACAATACAATATGTTTAATAATAATAATAATAATAAGCAACCAATGTATTATGATCAGGGTCCATTGGTATCCCTTCAGCAAGTGCGAATCAGGTCCTAACACATCTGTTTTGTCATGTATCACGCGCTATACAGTCGAACCTCGCTTATCCGGACAATTGCTTTTTCTAAAATGTTGTCCTGATAAACGAGTTTCTGGATATCTGAATACCTTGTTAACTGACCAGAAGTCCTTCCCTTGCCTCATTTCTACCGAGGCATATGTGAAATGAATGGCAAAATATGATTTATGAAGGATCGACCAATTACTAATAAATTACATTGTGCTGTACAGACCTTCACAGCATGCTGTGACAGCGCACTGCATTATTGAAATGGCTGAAGAAATGCATATGTAGCCTAGTTTAGACTATGCACTTGTTTTGAGTACAGATACGACGGCGAGGTTATGGCAACCTGACACATGAGCATTAATAGCCATGTTTACCTGTACTAGTTGACTGCCGAGGTTGAAGTCATTCATGTGTGAAAAATGTTGTCGAGGCATCTGTACATCTTCTTTGTCGAATTGCATTATTAAAGTACATCAAGACGAGACATCATATACATTCATATATATTTGTTGAGCACGAAACCATGAAGTATAGCCAGGACATTTCCTCGAAACTATGGGCGGCCATGTAGCTTCAATATCTTAATAAATTATATCACTGAACATAGGTCAAGGTGTATTCAGTAAACACAGATCTGAAGGGCTGTGTTTCCTTCTTCGAACACACTATGCGTTTATTAAAGTTTGTTACGGATTACGGATACGAACGAACTAGCACTTGTTTGGCAGGTAGGTTTTGTTAAGATTTGTTATCTTGTTCTCTCTCTACCCTCTACTTCCTTAATCACAATTAAAATCCTAAATAGACTTTCGGGCCTAACACTGTGGCAATTTTAGACCCTCTGTTTCTGTATTTACTTGAGCTCATTTCCCCTAATGTTTACATCATCTCATAAGACTAAGTCATCAATGATGTCAAAGCTGACTGACATGTTTCTTATGAACAGTTTATGAAGCTAAACAATGTCCAAGTGACTTAAGCACAAAAATACGCGCTATCCATTTGATCGACGTTTGTATGTGATTCTTGGGGAGAGGAGGTGCTAACTACTACTTAAAAAAGAGAGATCATATTAGATTACTAATGAGATGGTGATAAGGCTCAGGTTATGAAACAATCTGAACTGACAGTCTTGAATTACTACACAATACACTGCCTGGGACCCCAGCTTCAATGGCTACAGTGTGCAAAGATTGTTTGTGAATGTTATAAGCTATATTGTTAGATTTAGTTCTCAGGATATTAGTTCTTGAAATGCATGACGTAGCAGTCCCCTTATGTACTCAATATATGCTATTTTGCTCTCTCTCTCTCTCTCTCTCTATATATATATATATATATATATATATATATATATATATATATATATATATATATAATTTAATACAGTTTTTGAAATAATAAGGAAATGTAGGTATCTTTGTGGGTAGCATCGGTACTGGTGACGAAGTTTTGATAAGTCACTTGCTTGGTAATTGTGCGATATTTTTTTTACACTATTTTGACTTTCAACACAAAGTAAATATTTCTCCTTAGTATTGCTTATTTTACCGTTTTATATTTTTACAGTCAAAATGTGCAAAATTTTCACTTTGAAAATTTATTAAACGCCTAAATATACAGTTATTTTACAAATTGATTGAAACATATGTCTATCTGTTTTATTATAAAACGAGTTGCAAAGATTTTTATGTTTAATATCCTCACCAAGAGACTGTAAATGTTACGATGAAGAGTACATTATTTTTTTCTATATTGTTTGGCTTCTAATCCAACCTACATAATAATCTATTGTGATGTTTTTAGGCCCTTTTGATCGTCGTAATCAATGTTAGTCAATCTGTTAAAGAAATGGACAAATTTTTCAGGCAAAATGACTGAAATATTTACACATTTTTATAAATTGCCTGAGAGAAACACATTTTACAAATTGACTGTAATATATACACGCTTACAAAAAAAAAGACTTGTGACAACAACGTCTATCGCGCATCGAAGAATGTCAAATGTTTTAAAAATATATATATCGTTTCGGGATATTATAACCCGTGTTCGTTTCTCAACTGATCACTTGGATTGTTTCAGGTGTTTCACATAGGTGTCAAGTCTCAAAGGTCGGCTGAGAAAGCCCACGTGACAACTATTTTTCATAACGTCCACAGTTCCTAAAAAAATCCATTAGTTAGATAACAATAAGCAATCAATCAACGTATTATCGGTTAACCCGTTGAACAAAGTATGTTGTTTTTACATGGGCACTTCACGCCATGATATGAGTGTATGCCGTTTGTTTTAGTAAACCTAGACACGTAAACACTCACTTTTGACATATCCACTGTGCAAGATAACAGGTTTTTTTATGATTAAACTATAACCATCTGGGGTATTTCCAAATGACGATATCCGATGAGCTCCGCCGTTCTTTTTGTCTGTTTGTTTAGGCTGAAGAAATTAATTAACAAGGCCCTTTTTCGAAATCTTTATAGATCACGGTTAACCAATCAGTGTTCCAAAAGTTTATCCAAGTCCTCCAAGTTTATTTAGCTGTCCTTGCAGACGGTAGCCCAGTCTCTTGTCACGCTCAGTTGCGTTGCGGATCACCCGGGTACTCACGGGGAAAAAACAATACCAAAGGCAACAACCAGTCCCGGGGAATTGCTTTAGATCAGTGCCCCTTTAAATATTCTGAGGGTAGCGTATGTCAAGGCGAGGATTATTTATATATTTATGGAAACGTAATTATGTGAATCATTTCTTTAAAACAAACATATATGTTCATAACACAACAGTATAGTCATTGGATTATATAAAGCTTCAACACATAACCAGCATGCATATAAACGTGTGATGGAGTTAACCCACATGTTTAAGCATGTTTATAGTTTCAGTTTATCGTTAATAGTATCAGTTAAAAAATAAAGTTATGTCATTCCGCTTGGATGGCCAGTCCCTGGTGTGTTGTTTGTTTGACATTCCCTTTCTGCTTGAGAAATCAGGACTACCCTTAATCTTCTTCACGGTGTACAGCTACATGTAAGAATCCACGTTTTGGCACATTCACATTCACACATTGAGCATGG